>NC_090446.1:912166403-912474672 GCF_031143425.1 Pleurodeles waltl
GTATAAGTTAAAGGTAGTGAATTTTACGGTAGCTTGAAACTCTTCTAGATGCAAACACATAATTAACATAAATGCCCCTGTCAAGGACTATTAGTATGTCTCGTACTAAAACTGACAATTCCCCCCAAAAAGGAAGAAATCCCATGTTCAGTACTGGACTATAGTGGTCTATCTTTAACACAGGCCATTATACCCTAGAGACTTAAGACTTGAGTTGCTAAACTGTACGGGACAACTCAGCGGGTGGTAGATAATAGGCGATAACTAGAGTGGAAGGAATGGGTGACAAGACACATATAATATTGCAAGGTAATGAGCAGCGAAGTTAGCAATAGTTCAACCTTTATGAGCCTTTGTGTTGGAGATGACCATGCTTTTGAATCACTAATGACTGAATAAGCTTCAAACTTTACAATAATAGCAACTGAGGGCAACTATGCTGACTCTGAGCAATGCAGGATGAAGAAGCAAAAGCTGAAAGCCAGGGTAACTGCTGCAGAGCAAAGGTTATTAGGATTTGATTAAAGTGGTGATGGCACAATGAGAAATCCTAAAGAGTGCTATTCTCCTGAAAACGAGCGTTCATCACCACTAAGGCATGCATACATTGCTTAGATTATATAGGAACAATACTTTTTCCTATGCCAGGAATGTGTTTTTGTGGCAAGGCGATCGTGTTAGAATGCTTGGATTCCTCCTGTGCCTTTTAATCTTTAAACAGGGAGTGTTTCTGTTGTTTTTATTCCTTCCCAAAGGCCATAAAAATATGCCTCTTCAAATTTCATACCCTGAATGATCCTCAGTGCTACCAATAAAACACTCCAAGCAATTTAAAATTAACAAATACTGGGCCTGATTCACAGAGGTCACACTGTTGAGTAAGTTTACACTTTTGAGCAAGTTTATTACTTTCGGTAATCATAAACTGCACTTTTGTAGTAACTTCGGGCCAGATTTATGGAAAAGTGGCGCAGCACAGTGCTGTGCTAAAATTGGCAGCACCACACTGCGTCACTTTAGAAACGCAGGGATGCGTTGTATTTAAGTGAATATGGCGCACCCATGTGTTGTCTGTCCCCTGCACTGGTGCTAAATTCAGCTACCAGTGCCAACGCAGGCATCCTTGCACCATTGTGCAAGGATGTCTGTGATGAGGGGGGTGATTGTCTATGTGCGGAAAGGTGTCCCTTCCTGCACATAAACAATCACCAATGGTGCTTTGGCACTTCTGTGTGTGCTGCACAATGCAGCACACTCAGAAGTGCCAAAGCATAATTTTCAAATGATTGTTTATGCGCAGGAAGGGACACCTTTCCGCACATAAATAATATTTTTTGGCATTTTGCTCTTCCTATGTGTGCTGCAGAATGCAGCAGGCATAGAAAAAGCAAAAAACAAGGAGGAATAAAATTATTCCTCCTCATTGCTCCCTGCTAACTTCACCCCAGGGGGTGGTGTTAGATTTTGGCGCTGCCTTAGGTTTACGAAATTTCATAAATCCGAGGCAGCGTCAAAATGCAATGGGTGTTGCTGTGGCACGCCCACAGCAACACCCATTGCGCCCCTTTCCACGCACAATGCTGCATGGGAAGGGGCTGTATTTAAAAGGTAACGTTAAGGCACAAAAAGTGGCTTAACGCCACCTTGTAAATACGGTGCAGTGCTTAGCGCCACAGGAGCGTCACAAAAAGTGACACTCCTGTGGCGCCAGGGGCCTATAAATACGCCGCTTACTTTTTTGTAGTAAGTTCAGCACTATAGATGGCCAACCACCGGCGCTGCAACACCCTCCCATAGAAAATAATGGTGGTAGGGACTTAAAATAAAACCCCAAAGGAACCATTGTTAAGTTAAATTAAACTATTTGGAATAGTCAGAAATATAAATAAATATACATTAATGCTAAAAATATATACAAATAGTGCATATTTATTATTTAATTTTAAATAATAAATGTGCATGCTTTTTAGTATTAAGCATTATTAACTTTAAATAATAAATATATCCTATTTAGTACATAGTTATTGTTTAAAATTAAGTAATAAATATGTACTATTTTATGTAGTTTTCATCGCTGCTGAGACATGGTGGCTTACAGTTCAGATTCGGTTCAGTCACATACCGTTCGCAGCATAAGGGGCATATGTATTAAAGTGAGCAAGGCATTTGTAGGTCTGGCATTAGCCAAGCCCTTTTATGTTTAATAAATGTTTACAATTAACAAAGTTACACAGGGGGCTTTCAGGCAGCCTTTTTCATACATTGGTCTGTTCAAGTGCCAATAACAATTTTCTTCTGCCCACCACAGTATACAGCGTGGGAAAGGCTAGCCAACTTGATCCATTGGTTCTTTTCTCAGTGAGTGACACTATTCTTCTAAAGTAGAATGCCTTTACCCACAGGCAAAGTAGATCCTTTCAGTACCACAGATTTTTGAGCCATTGTATGTTTTGTATGGGCTTGAAACAGATTTGACATGGCTGACCTTGTGCATGCATGCGCACATCAGTGGGCATCATTTTTGCAGTACTTTATTACAAGAACATGCCAGCCTGGAAGAGAGCATGCACGCAGCCCACAGGAGGCCATCTTTGAATACTTGAAAACTTTATTACAAAAAACATGTTCAAATGGCCTTGTGTTTGTCTGCACGTGCCTGCGTGCAGTGGCAATTTAAAAAAAATGTTTTTGCAATGAAACTTAAAAATGTTTTAAAAAAGAAACACAAACACCATTCGTATGCCAATTCCAGGCCAAATGGCTTTGCCAATGCTTAGAGCAGACTCACAAAAACCTGGAGTCCCTGCCTGTAAGGAAATGGTTCCCTGTTGCAGTTACCCCCCACTTTTTGCCTGATACTGATGCTGACTTGACTTAGAAGTGTGCTGGGACCCTGCTAACCAGGCCCCAGCACCAGTGTTCTTTCACCTAAAATGTACCATTGTTTCCACAATTGGCACACCCCTGGCACACAGATAAGTCCCTTGTAAAAGGTATCAGTGGTACCAAGGGCCCTGTGACCAGGGAAGGTCTCTAAGGGCTGCAGCATGTGTTGTGCCACCCTTAAGGACCCCTCACCTAACACATGCACACTACCATTGCAGATTGTGTGTGTTGGTGGGGAGAAAAAGGCAAAGTCGACATGACACCCCCCTCAGGGTGCCATGCATACAAAATACTGCAGGTGGCATAGGTAAGTCACCCCTCTAGCAGGCCTTACAGCCCTAAGGCAGGGTGCACTATACCACATGTGAGGGCATAGCTGCATAAGCAATATACCCCTACAGTGTCTAAGTCCATTCTTAAACATTGTAAGTACAGTGTGGCCATATTAAGTATATGGTCTGGAAGTTTGTCAAAAATGAACTCCACAGCTCCATAATGGCTACACTGAATACTGGGAAGTTTGGTATCAAACTTCTTAGACTAATAAACCCACACTGATTTATTGATTTATTAAAAAATGCACACAGAGGGCATCTTAGAGATGCCCCCTGTATTTTACCCAATCCTTCAGTGCAGGACTGACTGGTCTGTGCCAGTCTGCTGCTGAGAGACGAGTTTCTGACCCCCTGGGGTGAGAGGCTTTGTGCTCTCTGAGGACAGAAACAAAGCCTGCACTGGGTGGAGGTGCTTAACACCTCCCCCTGCAGAAACTGTAACACCTAGCAGTAAGCCTCCAAGGCTCAGGCTTCGTGTTACAATGCCCCAGGGCACTCCAGCTAGTGGAGATGCCTGCCCCTTGGACACAGCCCCCACTTTTGGCCGCAAGTCCAGGGGAGATAATGAGAAAAACAAGGAGGAGTCACCCACCAGTCAGGACAGCCCCTAAGGTGCCCTGAGCTGAGGTGACCCCTGCCTTTAGAAATCCTCCATCTTGGTTTTGGAGGATTCCCCCAATAGGATTAGGGATGTGCCCCTCTCCCCACAGGGAGGAGGCACAAAGAGGGTGTAGCCACCCTCAAGGACAGTAGCCATTGGCTACTGCCCCCCAGACCTAAACACACCCCTAAATTGAGTATTTAGGGACACCCCAGAACCCAGAAAATCAGATTCCTGCAACCTGAAGAAAGAAGAAGTACTGCTGACCTACAAGCCTGCAGAGAAGGAGGAAGACGACAACTGATTTGGCCCCAGCCCTAACGGCCTGTCTCCAACTTCAAAAACCTGCTCCAGCAACGCATCCGACAGGGACCAGCGACCTCTGAAGCCTCAGAGGACTGCCCTGGACTACAGGACCAAGAAACTCCCGTGAACAGCAGTCCTGTTCAAAACCTGCAACTTATTTGCAACAAAGAAGCAACTTCCAAAGACTTCACGTTTCCCGCTGAAAGCGTGAGACTTCACACTCTGCACCCGACGCCCCCGGCTCGACCTGCAGAAAACCGACACCTCAGGGAGGACCCCCTGGCGACTGCGAGCCCATGAGTAACCAGAGACGACCCCCCTGAGCCCCAACAGCGACGCCTGCAGAGAGAATCCAGAGGCACCCCCTGACCGCGACTGCCTGTAACAAGGGACCCAACGCCTGGAACCAACACTGCACCCGCAGCCCCCAGGACCTGAAGGAACCGAACTTCAGTGCAAGAGCGACCCTCAGGTGACCCTCTGCCTAGCCCAGGTTGTGGCTGTCCTGAGAAGCCCCCCGTTCCTGCCTGCAACGCTAGAGTGACCCCTGGTTCCCTCCATTGATTCCTACCTGAAACCCGACGCCTGGTTTGCTCACTGCACCCGGCCGCCCCTTTGCCGTTGAGGTTGTACTTTGTGTGCCTTCTCGTGTCCCCCCCCCGGTGCTCTACAAAACCCCCCTGGTCTGCCGCCTGAGGACGCAAGTACTTACCTGCTGGCAGCCTGGAACCGGAGCACCCCTGTTCCCCATAAGCACCTATGTGTTTTGGGCACCTCTTTGACCTCTGCACCTGACCGGCCCTGAGCTGCTGGTGGGGTAACTTTGGGGTTGCCTTGAACCCCCAACGGTGGGCTGCCTATGCCCCAAACTTGAGACTTGTAAGTGTTTTACTTACCTTCAAAACTAACCTTTACTTACCTCCCCCAGGAACTGTTGATTTTTGCAGTGTCCACTTTGAAAATAGCTTATTGCCATTTTTACAAAGACTGTACATGATATTGTTTTCATTCAAAGTTCCTAAAGTATCTAAGTGAAGTACCTTACATTTAAAGTGTTTAATGTAAATCTTGAACCAGTGGTTCTTAAAAATAAACTAAGAAAATATATTTTTCAATATAAAAACCTATTGGCCTGGAGTAAGTCTTTGAGTGTGTGTTCCTCATTTATTTCCTGTGTGTGTACAACAAATGCTTAACACCGTGGTACTCAAAGTACGGCCCGCAGGCCGCCAGCGGCCCCACAGACCTACCTTGGAGGCCCGCGGACATGTCGTAAAAATGCCATACGATAATGGCCGCCGTACATAAACATAGAAGAGGGCCGCGGGAGCATGCGCAATAGCGGCTTCTTTGCGCATGCTCCCGCGGCCCTCCTCTATGCTTACGTACGGCGGCCATTATTGTATGGCATTTACGTCAAGAGCCTGGCTAGTGGCGGGAAGCCAAAGCCCCTTAAAAGTCAGCGCTCGCAGCTAACTTTTACAGGGCTTTTTCGTCTGCTTCCTGCCACCGTCTCCACATCTGCCGCCCGCCCGCCTGCCGTCGTCTGCCTCCCACCTGCCGTCGCCTGCCTCCCGCCTGCCTGCTGCTTCATTGACCTTCACCAAGGGGTAGGAGCAGATGGCACTGTGTTTGATACTGGGGTAGGGGTGAGAGCAGATAGCGCTGTGTGTGTTACTGGGGTAGGGGTGAGAGCAGATGGCGCTGTGTGTGTTACTGGGGTAGGGGTGAGAGCAGACGGCACTGTGTTTGATACTTGGTAGGGGTGAGAGCAGATGGCACTGTGTGTGATAGACCGGACCCTGCAAGGGTAAGAACTATGCTGCTGTACCTTTGTCTTCTAATGCTTAGGCACCAATTTAGACCTTTGTTTGTGCAACCTCCAAACAATAATGCTTACTTTGATAACCCATACCCACCAACCCAGTACAGCCAGTGAGAAACCACCCACCTATGAAAACTGCCAAAAATCAGATGACAATCCCAATATAAATCAAACCATTTGGGAAGTATCCAGTGGGGTACACTTTGTGTGATGGGCAAACACCTTCAACTTACTCCTCCTCCCAGGGGTGCGGTTGATAAATGGCTGCCGCATTTAATTAAATGTCTCTTGTGATTAGGATAGGGATATACTCTAGAAGACTGTAAATGTTCCTGTTTGGTTCTTGTGATTAGAGTATCAATATACTCAGGCAGACTGTAAACATTCCCATTTGGCTCTTGTGATTAGTGTAGGAATATACTACTAAAGCCAGGGCTGTTGAAAATGTCTTACAATAATACACTTTTTTTATCTGGCCCCTGGCATTTCGGGCACAGTTGATTTCTATTGCTGTGTGACCCAGCGTGCTGAAAAAAAGCAATCTCTAAAAAGGGGCCCGTATACCATTCATTGGCCTCATTATCACTCTATGATGCCTAGCAGGTTGCAAGCATAATTGCAAAAAATACTTTTTATAACATGGTTCTCTGGGAATCGGCAAAGGCCAGCATGTGTGTTGACAATTGTTTGATCAGGGTGTGCTTCGTTTCCTTTTACACATCACTTTATATTACTTTGGTGTTGTGCACAGAGGTCTGTAGCGAGACGCAGTGTTGGTCCATTGGTCGTGAGGCAGTGTCAGTCCATCGGTCGGTCGTGAAGTGGTGTTGGTCCTTTGGTGGTGAGGGGAAAATCTGATTCCTGACCCTTGATACTCATTGCACAAACTCGCCTGAGACCAATGGCCTACAGTCAAGTTACCAAGCCTTGCAAATGACCCAGATCCATACAGAGTGAACACAGATCATTCCAGGCAGCATGGGAAGAAGAGTACTTGTGTGTTGAATGGCCAAAGGAGAAAGCCACCTGTTTGCTTTGCAAAGAGAATGTAAATGTTCTTAAGAGATATAACTTGGAACGGCACTACAAGACTCGACACGCAAGTTATACTGAGAACTTCCCATTGCACTCACAACTGTGTTCAGCAAAAGTGGCATCATTAAAGCAAACACTTCTTTCCCAGCAAAAGCTCTTCCTTTGGCAAATTAAGGAATCTGAGGCTGTTACAGAAGCATCATTCAAAATATGCTACCTGCTTGCCAAACATAAGAAGCCATTCACGGAGGCAGAGCTGGTGAAGAAATGTTTCCTTTCAGCAGCTGAAGTTTTGTTTGAAAACTATAGCAACAAATCCAGCATTTTAAAAGAAATTGGTGCATTACAGCTATCGGATTCCACTTGTGTACGCAGAATAGAGGCAATGGGTGAAAATGTCCAGGAGCAGGTGATCAAAGCTGTCAGAGAGTCACCGTTCTTCAGCATTGCCATGGATGAGTCCACAGATATAGGCGATGTGGCCCAGTTATTAGTTTGGGTGAGGTATTTGGACCAGTCGCTTCATCCCAAGGAAGAGCTCATGTGCCTTCTACCACTGCAAGGGCACACAAGAGGAGAAGATATTCTGGACAGTATATGCAACTACTTTGAAACACATCACATACCACAGGACAGTCTTGTTAGCATCACAACAGATGGCGCTCCTGCTATGGTAGGCCATGACAGAGGCTTTGTATCTTTGCTTAAAAAGAAGCTCACTGGACAGCCTGTAAGAGACTACCACTGCATTATTTATCAGGAAGTTCTGTGTGCAAAATTAAAGCATCGAGAACTGAATAACGTCCTAAAACTTGCAGTGAAAATTTTTAATTTTATTCGTGCCAAAGCCCTTAAACATAGACTTTTTAAGGCTATGCTGCAGGATTCTGAAGCTGAATATACTGTACAGATCTCTTGATGCACATTGAAGTGCGATGGCTAAGCAAAGGGAAAGTTGTGGAGCGGTTCATTGCTTTACTTCCTGAAATTGAACACTTTGTAAACAGCAGAGGTCAAACATTCCCAGAAAGGATGTGAAATGGAATGGCTTTTAATGCTCCATTTTATTTCAGATCTATTTGCACACTTCAATGCTCTTAATTTGATGCTGCAAGGCAAACAACAGCTTGTGTGGTCCATGATGAATGGTATTTACTCATTTGAAAGTAAGCTTGTGCTATTCAAAGAACAACTGGATGTTGCTGACTTCACCCACTTTCCAAAACTGTTAGCTGTGACTCAGAGGTTTCCAAATGCACAACAAATGCTGCCAACGCTAAATCTTGGTTCATGTCTTGAGGAAATTTCTGGGGAGATCAAAAAGCGATTTTCTCAATTCAGAACCCTCACCCCTCTGTTCAGGCTGGTTGAAAACCCCTGGATGGTGAGTGAACAAAATCTTGATGCTGTTGAACTTATTGGAGTGAAAAGACCGCAAGCACAAATGGAGCTGATAGACATGCAGCACAACTCAGCTCTCAAAGCATCTTTTTTGGGGGCATGCACCAGAAGAATTCTGGAACACTGTGCCTTCTGACAAATTTCCTGTTCTTTTTACAGTGGCCCAGAAAATAATTTGTATGTTTGGGTCAACATATGTTTGTGAAAGTTTGTTTTCCACAATGGGACTTTTGAAGAGTAAACTCAGAAATAAGCTAACAGACTTACATCTGGATCAGCTCTTAAGGCTTGCCTTTTCAGACATAATACCAGATTACAGAACACTAATAACAGACATGAAGTGCAAAATAAGTTCTTAGTATGTCTTCCTTTGACATACCTATTTTCCGGACTCAGATAAACCTGTGCTGGATTGGGCCTGTGCTGAATATCCTGTTCACAAGGATTACCATGCCATGCCTTTTAAGATTACTATTGTGAGATAATAAAAATGGTTTTCAAAATGTCCTCTTTGTAGGTTTGTAGTTATACCTGGATTCAAAATGCAGCATTGTCTAGCAATGTTTTGAACAAGGGGGTGGGGTGGTTGTGCCCCCTAGAAGCCCCGCCCACGACTCCACCCACCCTTCCCCGCTGGCGCTTCAGTGCGGCCCTCGGCCGCAAACCATACTGCAATTTTGGACCCCGAGAAAAAGTTTGTGAGTACCCATGGCTTAACACTACCCTCTGATAAGCCTACTGCTCGACCACACTACCACAAAATAGAGCATTAGAATTATCTACTTTTGCCACTATCTTACCTCTAAGGGGAACCCTTGGACTCTGTGCACACTATTTCTTACTTTGAAATAGTATATACAAGCCAACTTCCTACACTGCCTGAATGCAATGGGAATGTGGGCAGTAAGGGAGGTTATGGGGCTGGAGCGGATAGCAGTAGCTTTGACAAAGAAAGTTTCTTGGCCCTTACCCAGTTTCTTAGCAGAACCTGACAAGAAAGAGGTCGGGTAATCCGAGGAGTTGATAGGTGGTTGTTGGACACTTTTAGCCTCCTTAGGTTAGGGTGAGAGGGCCTGGAAATGTTAATTCTTCTTTGATGCGCATGTGGTCTATATATACGCTGCAGCAGTTATATATTTTGTATTGACGTACATCAAGGGATTTTACAGTTTTACATAAAATGTGATTTAACATGTGCATTGGGTAAAGGATTTCCCAGTAAACTGTATTGCTGATGTTGTTGCTTAGGCACTTCCCTACTATGCCTCTTGCTGAAGCACTTTCCCAGGGTCAGTGAATGCACCTCCTTCAGCCAGAGATGATTTTGAAGAAGGCATCCTGTCCTCCGTTCTTGCGAAGAGGATTTGGCCACATCATAGAAGACATCTTTCGCAAGCTCCATACCCTGTACTCACCAGACAGGCCTCGATTTGTAACTAAACTTGGGGCCAGATTTACAAGAAAGTGGTGTATGAGCTGTGACGCACCACTTTTCTCGTGGCCCCTTGCGCCCCCCTAATGACACCATGTGTGCACCATATTTACAATACAGCGCACCATGACGCACGTTAGGACAATAGCATAAAAATGTATGATGCTGTTGTGGTACTTTGCAGAATTAGCGCCATAAATTGTGTCACTAATCCTGCAAAGTAAAGGTAGTCCCATTAAAAGTAATGGGTACATCATTTTAACGCCTGCTCTGAGCACACATTACAAATGACGCAAAAAATGGCGCAGTAAAATGTTGCAAATTTCACAGTGTCATTTTTACGGGCCTCCCTGCGGGGGAACGCCCCCTTGCATATATTATGCCTGGTGCACAATCATTGCACCACTTTGTAAATATGTCAAAGGAGAATGGCCTCCTTAACACCACATTAACGTAACAAATTACGCTAGTGTGGTGCTAAGAGGCACTAGGGCCTTCTAAATCTGGACCTTGGTGCTCTGTTCTCCTTGATGCATAAACTTGTGGCGCCTCAACCAAGACATTGGTCATTGTTCTCTTCCTTGCCACATCTACTTCTAGCCAAATTCGCTTGGTACTGTGGTCGCACTCAAGAGCGTATTCTCGAACGGATTGGACAGGCTACTCTAGTTGGGGTCACTGATGAGCAATCCACCTTGCCAAGCAATAACCTACCTGGAGCATGCTGCTGAAATCTGTGTAACACTCAATCTTTGATTTTGTGTGGTTGCCCAAAACTATATTTAGAAGAAGGAAAAAGGCTAGATTGTCATGGGTGTTAAGTTTTTACTGGTCAGAATGACCCAAGTGGGACATGAAGTACAGCTTCTCATTTTAATATTTCAGGTGGACTGTTACAACTCTGTGGATGGAACTGCTCATAACTACGGTGCGCTCACCATCGATGATGGGCAGTTCATTCCGTTCAGGCAGTATGCTGGGAAGTTTCTTCTGATTGTGAACGTTGCCACCTTCTGAGGACTGACCCTGCAGTATCTAGGTAAGAATGCATGCATCCTTCTGGCCGTCTATGCGTATAGGTGGTACAATACAATGTTGCGAGCAGTGTGCATAGCGTTATAGAGTGCACCTGGTATATCACTGGGGTTGGAGCACATTGGATCCGGAGTCCCTGCTAACAGAGGAGTTGGGTTGCATAGAACAGATGGGGACTGCATGTGATGTGACTTGCCTGCCCTCCAGAGCTCTGCATTGACCTGTTAACTCTTTCCTGTTATGGAACACTGTGTAACTTTCTTCTCGACGTCTCATCAAACTTCCGATGTGCCATTTGGGCAAATCATGGGCTCTAGTCTCTCTTGGAGACAAGAACGCAGTCAGCAATGTGCCTTGTTTTCTGTTACAGAACTGAATGCACTACACGAAGAACTGGGACCCTACGGACTTGTCATCCTGGGCTTTCCTTGCAACCAGTTTGGAATGCAAGAGCCCGGAAGCAACGATGAGATCCTCCTCGGGCTCAAGTGAGTAGGACACAGATGGGGAAGGTTGGGGGTGTTGACGGCGGCATCAGTGTGACCTGTCTACTAATGGCTGCGACATCTGAATGTGGAGTTTGAGTGGATGTGATTAAATCAAGAACAAAGATTGTAGCTGAAGGCCTTGTCTCCAGCGGTTGGCAGGACTGGTCCATGCACGCTGGGCATCGCTCCAGCATCTGCACTTAGAAGCCTTTGAAAGAAAAGGCATTGGTTACCATCCTCCGGGGGTGGACTCGCCAACGCCCCTACTGTTTGGAACCTACATTAAGTAAAGAGATTACGGCGGCTCCCAGGCTGTTTTAGTTCTGTTTTCATGCGCGTCATCACATCACTTCTCATTAGCATCTCTAAAGATAAAACTGTTTGATAATTCCATGACAACGTGATGCAACAGCCCTGCATCCATGTAAGCACATTTTGCCATTCAAAATATTTTTTCTTCTATTTATTTGAATGCAATGTAATTGAAACTGGCCTCGCTGACTCTTTAAACAGAGCAGTAAATACATCAGAGTTAATATGTAGTACAGACACCAGCCTTTTAATCGAAACCAGAAAAAGGTTATTAATGGCACTGCATGCCATTATGCCATTGAGGAAAGCTAATCAAAACATTACTCGCTCACCAATCTCTGTATATTTAAAAACATATTCAAGGAAACGTTCATTACAATCGGTGAGGCCATAGTGCTGCGCTACATGTCACACAGAGTACATAAAATGATGTACTGTTAAATGCATCTTGTCAATGAACTACACAGCCAACTCCTAATGCAATATAATAAAGTGCCTGAGGTGTGTTAACAGACTTAAGGCAGACAACGGCAACATGCACATAGACAGCTTTTTTTTTAGGGTAGAGCCTGCGATAGCATGCACTAGTTAGTGCATGTGTCTGGCTTGCGAAACACCGTTAGCAAAAAAAAAGGCTTGGAGCATGCTGTTTGCTTACCATTTGTTGGCTTGCGTGGCACTTTTCTTTACAGCCTCGTAATTGATCACTGCTGGCATAGCATAATTTCCGTTCCTTTCTGTGGAGTAGGGGTCAAACACGGATTGATTCAACGTAATCAGTGTCCGTCCACTGCTCCCGACGTGATTGAAGTACGATTTTGTTCTTTTCAACTTCTAGTGCCCTGCAAACAGAAGGTGTGTGACTGGCAATAATTTGTCCATCAGGACAAACAAAATTGGAATGTTTTATATTCTGTAGTGAACTTTCTTTTATTTTGCCAAGTCTTCTTTCCTCAGTTTGCACTCATGTTTTGTTTTTGCTTGTGGGCACTGATCTCAAGAGATGATGGTTATCTTGTTCTAAATGTTGCAAAGCAACATTGTTACTTTCTTATGTGTAATTTCTGAAATTATGCTTTAACATATAATCATGCAGTGCACCTTAATCTAGCCCTCGCCAATCCAATCCACCCCACGCCAATCCATCCAACACCAATCAACTCAACTTAGTTCAGTCCACCCCAGACCAATCCAGTTCACCGCACTCTAGTCCACCCCACTCCAATCCAAACCATTGGCCCCAAACCAATCCACTCAAATCCACCACACTCCAATCCTCCCAGCCCACCCCAATCTGCCTCACTCCAGTCTGCCCTACCACAATCTGCCCCACTCCAATCTTCCCCAAGCCAGTCCAATCCATTCTGGTCCAATCCACTCCACTCATTCCAATCCCCCCTCGTCAATCCAGCCCAATCCAATTGAGCCCAATCCAATCAAGCTCTAGCCAATCAAACCCAATCCAATCAACCCGACTCCAACTCAATCCACCTCACCCCAATTCAATCCAACCCACTCAATGCAATCCAAACCACTCCAGTCCAATCCACCCAGTCCAATCTACCACAATCCACCCCACTCAGATCCAGTCCACTCCATCCAAATTCAGTCCATTCCAATCCAATCCACCCCACTCCATTCCACTCCAGAAACTCCACCCCACTCAAATCCACCCCACTCCAATCCAATCCATCCCAAACACAATCCATCCCACTCCAATCCAATTCACTTCACTCTTATCCAATCCAGCACAATCCAATCCACCCCACCCCAATTAAAATCCAACTCACCCCAGCCCAGTTAATCCACCTCACCCAATCCACCCCACTTCTATCCAATCCACCCGTACAATCCACCCCACTACAATCCAACCCACTCCACACCACTCCAATCACCCCACTCCAATCCAATCCACCCCACTAAAATCCACTTCACTATATTCCAGCCCAATCCAATTCACCTCACCCTACTCCAATCCACCCCACTCCAAACTAATCCACCCCACTCCAATACAATCCATCCCAATCCAGTCCAATCCATCCCGCCCACCCCACTCCATCCCACCTCAATTCAACCCACCCAATCCAATCTATCCCAATCCAACCCAAACCAACCCATCCCAATCCAATCCACCTCACCTCAATCCACCCTACCCAGTTCAATCCACATCACCCCACCCAATCCACCCCACCCAGTTCAAATTACCCCACTCCAAACCAATCCACCCCTCTCCAATCCACCCCACCCCAGTTCAATCTACCCCACTTCAATCCAAACCACTGAATCCAGTCCACTCCACTCTGCTCCACACCCATCCACCCACTCCAACCCACCATACTCCTATCCACCCTTCTCCAATACAATGCACCGCACTCCTCTCCAATCTACTTCACCCACTCAACTCCAATATACCCCATTCTATTCCAATCCACACCACTGCGGTTCAGTCCACCCCACTCCAATCCAGTCCATCCAGCCTACCCCACTCTAATCCACCCCACCCCAATCCACCACACTCCAATTCAATCCACCCCACTCCCCTCAAATCCAACCCACCCCACTCCAATCCAATCCACCCCACTCCAGTCCACCCCAATACACCTCATCCCATTTCAATCCACACCTTTTCAATCCAATCCACCCCATCCAGCCCACCCACTCCAATCCACCCCACTGCACCCAATCCACACCACTGTACCTCTATCCAACCCAACCCACTTTCTCAACTCACTCCAACTCACTCCACCCTATTCCACCCCACTTTGTGACACTCCACACTACTACACTACACTCAATGACACATTTTGCTACTGAACTACTGAACTTTACTCCCCTCAGCTCAACTCTATGACACCCTACTCCCCTAATCCACACTACAACACCATACTCCAACAAATCCACTCTACAACACTCTACCTCCCCACTCTTCTCTACAACACTCCATGCCACTAACTTTTAGCCATGCTGAACAACAGCCACACTGGTGTACAACATGAGAAAAACACATTGCCAAAGCCAATAGCTCATGTAAAGGCATGACCTATTGGCTTTGCCAATACTTGTCTCTCTTTGCGTGTTGTTAATCGATGTGTGTGTGTGGCCTACCCCAAAGTGCCTGCCAATAAATACCATAGCAAAGTTGTGTGCGTGGTGGAGCTTGTGCAAGAACATTCTACACAAAAGAATGATTAAAAAAAAATCTTTGCACAGCTTTGAGCACTTCAGTCTGTGCACTGCAAGCACGTGTGTAATTTTGTATACAGTACACATAAAGACAACTGACTCGGTGCAAAACATGCTACATAAGGTCAATGGATAAACTTTTTGCACCACATTGTGCAAGAACTTTTGTAGACGGATTGCGGAAAACAACATCAATACATGGACTTCTACAAGAAAATCCTGTGCACATGTGTGTGTGTGTGTGTGCATATAAATAATAGTTGGAAGTTACTGCTTCTATCTGTGGTGTGCCTTCACTGTGTGCAGGATACTGGGCTGCTCATCCCTGTGTGGCACCTGTATCTTGCATATGTGAGGTAAGCTTCCTATTTTCAAACCTGTGCCTGTCTGGAGGAAGCTGGCACTGCTGCTGATTGTGCTTTCACGTATGTGTGTAAGGGTCAGGCTTGCTCTACTGCTACTTTCATGTAATGGCTCTGTGTGTTTGTGAGCCTGTGTGGTGGGTGGTATCGTTGCCTGTGCTATATGCTCTGTTTTTGAGGCAGGCTTGCACTATGGTAGCCATTTATTGCTCATAGTCACTCTGAACAGTTGCCATTTATTGTCCATAGTCACTCTGAACATATGTGCTTGAGCATTGGCATGTGTTTGTGCATGTGTGAAGCTTGAATTGGCTTAGCATATCTGCACCTATTTGAGCCAGAGTGAACACAAACTTTCTCACACTAAGATCATTTGCCCAATTAATGGTCCAGATGCGGAGGACACGCTCCATTCTTCTTAAAAAACAGTTTTTGATAGTAATATTCATCTTAGGTAGATCTCTTCAGCCTCTGACATATGACCTCCCCCCACTTCCAACACCCCTCAGATGTGTAAGCTCATACACCCCCTTTTTAGATTTCTTTGCACCACTTTTTCGGTCCCCCTAACAGGGCAACACCCCCGGCAGAGGAATAATGTAGCACAAAGAGTTACAAAGTGGTGCAATGCATGCATTGCGCCACTTTGTAAATTTGGCACCACGATTTTGCCCTCGCTGGGCCACATTAGTGTAAAAAAAACGACTCTAATGTGGCACAAGGAGGTGCTAGGGACTCTTAAATCTGCCCCTTAGTGTGCCAATGATTCAAATGTTCATAGCTGCATAGAAGTGATTGTGTGAGACTTGGCTGATTTTTCCTCGAGTTCCCGTGAAGTGCCACAGAAACAGGACTGGTAATCCCAGGTGTCTGGTGGCTTGGGAGGTGGTATCCGGAATGGTGCTCAGTTCACCACACTTTGTGATGAACGCTGAACTCAGAATTCCGGGACACAGTAACTTGCTATATTTGGTGTTCTGACATATTAAGACTACAGTATAAGCTGCAGAGCCTGGATTTAATAGCGCAAACTCGACCAAGTAAGGGGTGACGGAAAAGGAGGGAGACGAGGATGACACACAGGGCTGGATTTAGCTCTGGTGGCGCCCTGTGCGACAGTCTTTTTTGGCACCCCCACCCCATGACCACCTCGGATTCCCTCACTACCGCCCAGTAAATGTGCCCCTCATCTTGCCATAGCCCCCCTTTCACATATATTCATTTGTTTTAAAGCGCTTGTAAAGGCTGGCTTTACTAATCCACTCAGCTATCCACATAAAATATAGCTCTGTTCTTTGCAGCAGGCATATTAACCCTCTACGCTACTTTATGGAGAGTCAAAGCTGCCGCTAAACAACAATTACAATCTCTCTTTCTAGCAGGAACATTAATTACAAGAGTTATCTTTACATTTTAATTGTTTCCTGAAGACTGGACACACAAGGAACTCTTCAGCAAGTCAATGCAAATCGCAAGTTTCCTAAGTCATTGCTAAACACAGTGCCGCTCTGAGGTCAGTGCCGCCCAATCCAGGTCAACACCTGGTGCGGCCGCACCTCTCGCACCGCCCTATAGCCGGACCTGGTGACACAGTTGGGATGGGTCTGTTCTTACTGAGCACTCCAGAGGAGCTCTTTCTCCACTATTGTGAACTGAGGGAAAAAAGAAACTTTAATCTCGGAGCAAACCAGAACTCTTTTTGGCCTTGTTACTCATCTGCTAATTTTAAGTTTGTGCCATTGTTCTGAATGTTGCATATGTTAGAAAAAATGCATGGCATGCCTGATAAGGCCAGACCATTTAGTTGTGCCAGAGCTTTATTTACCTAGGATTTCTGCCTTCTCGCCCTTTTGACGGCGGACAGGAAATATGGGGTGAAATTTGAAATCATATTAAGCAAACCAAGGAGGAGAGGGGAAGAATAGAGAACACTCCCTGGAGGGTCACTGTGCAGCAGTAATAATAGGAGGGTGGCTTTGCATAGCGTGCTAGGTGCCTGAACCACCCAGGAAGCCGCCTGCTTCTTGGCACCCCTCTTTCAGCACTATCCCCTCCATGCCCGGTTCCTCCCACACCTGCAGCACTTGCCGGGTGATTATTTCGGGAGAGGCAGGTGGAGGCCTGCAGGATGCAGAAACGTTACACAACAAGAATTCAGTCCGAATGTGTGAAAGCAATGATGACATGGCAGACAGAGTGAGTGCCTGCTGTGAGGCAGGGCAGGCCAGGCCCATGTTTGTTAAGCCAAGCACACAACTTCCAGCGGTTCTATCTGTTTCTGTATGAATTACTGCGCGCGCCTGGGCGCAATTCTTGCAGCGTGTTTATGAGCGTGTCTATGCGTCTTGGTGGGTTGCAACGAATTAAGGAGTTAGCTGTTTGTGGCAGACTTGCGCATTCATTCGTTTGTACTGCATACAATTGTGTTTGAGGATACTTTGGGACAGATTTAATAAAAAATGACGGTGCGCTGCGCCAAATTTGGTAGCGTCGTGCACAGTCATTTTCAAAACGCAGGGATACGCGTATGTACTAGAATACGGCGCACCCCTGTGATTCCCCCTGCGCGGGAGCTAAATGTGCTGCCGTGTGCCAACGCAGTGCTGCGTTGAGGGGGAGATTGTTTTTGTGCAGGAAGGGATACCTTCCTGCACAAAAACAATCCTAAATGGAGATTTTCCCTTTCCATGTGTGCTGCAACATGCAGCACACATCGAAAGAGCAAAAAACAAGGAGAAATAAAAGCATTTCTCCTTGTTGTGCCACTCTAGGCGCTGCCTCAGGTTTACGAAAACCTGTAAATCTGAGGAAGCGTCAAAATGCAATGGGTGTTGCTGAGGCAACACCCATTGCACGCCCCTTCCACGCAAAGTGCTGCGTGTGAAAGGGCCGTATTTACAAGGTGGCGTAAAGCTGCAAAAAGTGGCTTAACGCCACCTTGTAAATACGGGGCAGGGCACAAAAAGTGACGCTCTGGTGGTGCTGAGTGCTCTTAAATATGCCCCTCTGAATGCGTCTGATAGTGTTTGCGGGTACAAGACCTATTCCGGTCGCTGCTCGGACTCTTGTATTATCCCTCTGCTTTTCTTTGCAGGCACGTGCGGCCCGGAGGAGGGTTTGTCCCCAAGTTTCAGCTTTTCGAAAAGGGAGATGTGAACGGAAAGAAGGAGCAGAAGTTGTTCACCTTCCTGAAGGTGAGTTTAGTACACACAGGGGGCTGTGTACTCACCACCCTGGGGGAGGAAACAGCACTTGTGTGGCATCCACCAGGCCACCCTTGAACCATCCTCCCCTCTCTGCCTTCGCTTGCCCCACTCACTGTTGCCCATGATCACACGATTTAAGGCGTGGATCGAGTATGGAAAAAAAATAGGGGCCAGAAGAGGTTTCTCACTACACACACCAAACCTCACACCAAAGAAGTGAAATAATATGGACGTTATGGAGATAGTTTATTTATATATTTAGAGTTTTCTACAACCTTGTGTCCTTGGTCTAGACTTCACTGGAGTGCTAAATGGAATACAGAGAGGGAGTTAAAGTCTGGAGCTACCCAGACCTGTTTTCAGCAGTCACTGAGGAATTTAATTAAAGGCATGCTTAAACAGTTTAGTTTTGAGGAATTTGGTTGTGTGCTGAGGTTTCATGCAGGGAGCTCCATATTCTGGATACGTGGACTTCTGCGAATCTGCCTGTATAATGTGCTCACATGTGTACCCAGTTGAGAACACCCCTTCAGTTCCTAAGCACATACAATACATAAGACAGACCAGAAATGTGTTGATATTCATAGTAGACCTTCGCTTTCTTTACTTCTAGTCCAAACACCAATCATATTAAAATTTACACATCATTCTTTTGCAGGTTTCTTTATGACAGAACATTGGTAGCCATCATCAGATTCCGGGCAGCCTCAGACAGCCAACCAAAGTCTACATTGCTGCAATTATAATTCTTTAAATAGCTCATCATTGTGCAACATATCAGAATCACTTATTTACAAGTGAATTCAACCAGGAATTCAATGGTATCATCTCTACTCGGAGGCTGACCCAGTCACACCTGAATGAACTGCCCATCTCTGGGCAAACCCAGGGTAGGGCCAGAAGGTCTGGACCACAAGCAGGCCAGTCCCCCCTCCAACCAACCCCACATCCACCAAAGCCTCTCGTAGCAAGAGCAGACGTCAATAAACATATCATGCTCTCAGGTGATAATGTGAAATATTTGATAGTCATTTCCAACTTCTAGTCCCCAGACTTTATAATAGCAGAGCATGGGTGGGTGGCATTTTTACAGCCTCTGCATGGTCTTTTTCCAAAGGTGGTGAGAACAAAAGAGATCTATAGCTCTGCAACTCAGATATAAAAGCTCATTGCCCATCCCATTAACTGATGTCACCCAGGTAGACTACTATCCTAGGAGCTGTGCTTTTAGCAAAGGTAGGTAATGGGACAAAGAAGCAGAAGGGATATTGCCCACAATACAGGCTAAATACAGCTGGCTCTCTGGGATCGATTACTGATGCCCCCTGGCCTAGTAGCAGGGTGCCCTTTCTGGACTTCTTGAGCTTATTGGTTCTTTAGGATATAAGGTTGGCTATTGTTGAGCACAGGATTCTGTTGGGCAGAGAGAGGGTCGCCATTATCTACAGATATATTGGTTATGTTTACAGAGTAAGCCAGATGCATAAAGCATAGAGCTTTAAACTTTATTCTTGCACCTACTTGGAGCAGATAAGTAGTTTAAAAGTTGGTTTTATGTTGTCACGTGGCCTTAGGCTGTGACACATTCTTGGCATTGATGCCTGTCTGAGTTTGAAAGTTCCTTGTAAACAATGATTACTATAGTCTAAGCAAGCCTTTACAAGGGTTCTCTCCTATCAGCTCAAACCTATTGCCACTTGGCATAGTGGGAGGATTCTTCAAAGAAAGAAGAGCTGCAAATTAGTTAGCACGTCATTGACCTGCCAGAAGGAGAAAAGTTCAGCATCAAATGTGTTTCATGACTTCCGTGCTGCTCCTAAATTGAATGGTCACTCGAATGCCACTGAGGTGGATTCTTGTGCTTTGAAGATGAAGATGGCTAATATGGCTCTGTCCAGGCACAGAAAAACTGTTTTATCCAGAAGAATGCATGCTCTGTAGAAGAGGACATGTTGGCCAGGTTTGCTGGACTGTTTTCTAGGTGGAAGCGAGTATGAGGATCCACTGCTCCAGAAGCAGTAACAGTGGACGCATGCAGATCTTGAAGAGCAGACACGACAGGGATGGCAGCTGTGGTACACCACTCGGGACTTTATTGAATGCCATTTAAAGGAAGGGGTTAAACCAGAAAAAAGAAAGCTGGTTAAGTGAAACAATGAAATATTGCAAGAATAATAGTTTACAAGCCACACAAACAAGTAAGGAATTTACAGAAAACAAAAGGTGAATTAAAGAAAAACAGTTAAAAGCTGAAGCTTTATACGAAACAAAGAGAGACAAGGAATGGGTCTTGTAATGCTAACAATAAAATGTTAAGAGATTAGGAAGGAAATTGCAAAATGTATCATGGATCAAAGAAAGAAAGAAAAACGATATAATATCAAACAGCATAGAGTGAAAGGCCTTACATGGGGACATAATGACATGATCACGACTGAAAAGGATACTGCAGGTGGAAGGAACAAAAAAGAAAAGAGTATCTGTGAAAAAATACATTGTTAGAGAGACAAAAAAAAGAAAAGGGTAACACATTCAAAGGAGAAACAATAGGAGGACACACTACAAGGGAAACAATGAAAGGATGAGGGAATAAAGAACTGAACAATAATAGGATGAATAGATCAGAAAGTAAGCAAAGTGTAAGGGATTGGATTAGAAACAATAAAAGAATAATGTGCTAAAACTCTAGGAATTTTTATTTAGGACGAGGGCTTAGAAAAATGGCTCCCGGTGTTATGCTCCACGTTTTGCCTGCTATTGATGCTGACTTGACTAAGAAGTGTGCTGGGACCCTGCACTAGTGTTCTTTCACTAAAAATGTACCATTGTTTCCACAATTGTCACACCCCTGGCACACAGATAAGTCCTTGTAAAAGGTACCAGTGGTACCAAGGGCCCTGTGACCAGGGAAGGTCCCTAAGGGCTGCAGCATCTGTTGTGCCACCCTAAGGGACCCCTTCCCTAACACATGCACACTGCCAGTGCAGATTGTATGTGTGGGTGAGGAGAAAAAGGCAAAGTCGCATGGCATCCTCTTCAGGGTGCCATGCCCACAACCGACTGCCTATGGCATAGGTAGGTCACCCCTCTAGCAGGCCTTACAGCCCTAAGGCAGGGTGCACTATACCACAGGTGAGGGCATGGCTGCATGAGCACTATGCCCCTACAGTGTCTAAATCCATTCTTAGTCATTGTAAGTGCAGGGTAGCCGTATTAAGTATATGGTCTGGGAGTTTGTCAAAAGGAACTCCACAGTTCCATAATGCTACACTGAATACTGGGAAGTTTGGTATCAAACTTCTCAGAATAATAAACCCACACTGATGCCAGTGCTGGATTTATTACAAAATGCACACAGAGGGCATCTTAGAGATGCCCCCTGTATTTTACCCAATCCTTCAGTACAGGACTTACTGGTCTGTGCCAGCCTGCCACTGAGAGACCAGTTTCTGACCCCCTGGGGTGAGAGCCTTTATGCTCTCTGAGACCAGAAACAAAGCCTGCACTGGGTGGAGGTGCTTCACACCTCCCCCCTTGCAGGAACTGTAACACCTAGCAGTGAGCCTCAAGGATCAGGCTTCGTGTTACAATGCCCAGGGCATTCCAGCTAGTTGAGATGCCCACCTCCCCCCCCCCCCCCCGGACACAGCCTCTACTTTTAAAGGCAAGTCGGAGGAGTTAATGAGAAAAACAAGGAGGAGTCACCCTCCAGTTAGGGTAGCCCCTAAGGTTTCCTGAGCTGAGGTGACCTCTGCCTTAGGAAATCCTCCATCTTGTTTTGGAGGATTCCCCCCAATAGGATTGGGGATATGCCCCCCTCCCCATGGGGAGGAAGCACAAAGAGGGTGTAGCCACCCTCCAGGACAGTAGCCATTGGCTACTGCCCCCAGACCTAAACACCCCCCTAAATTGAGTATTTAGGGGCAACCCTGAACCCAGGAAATCAGATTCCTGTAACCTGAAGAAAGAAGAAGGACTGCTAACCTGAAAGCCCCGCAGAGACGACAGAGACGACAACTGACTTGGCCCCAGCCCTACCGGCTTGTCTCCCGACTCATAGAACCTGCACAGCGACGCATCCAGCGGGACTAGGGACCTCTGAGGACTCAGAGGACTGACCTGCACCTAAAGGATCCAGAACCTCCAGAGGACAGCAGCTCTGTCCAGAAACAGCAACAAGAAACCAACTTTAAAGAGACTCCAACTTTCCACCAGAAGCGTGAGTCTTCACACTCTTCACCCGACGCCCCCAGCTCGAGTTCAGGAGAACCAACTCTGTAGAGAGGACTCCCAGGCGACTCCAATGACGTGGACACCTTGAGTCGACCTCTCTGCACCACCACAGCGACCCCTGCAGACAGGATCCAGAGGCTCCCCCTGACCGCGAGTGCCTGGTAATAAAGGAATCTGATGCCTGGACCAAGCACTGCATCCACAGCCCCCAGCACCGAGAGGAACCACCTACCAGTGCAGGAGTGACCCGCAGACGGCCTTCATCCTAGCCCAGTCGGTGGCTGGCCCAAGAAGCCCCCCTGTGCCCTGCCTGCATCGCCAGAGAGACCCCTGGGTTCCTCTATTGTTTTCAACAACAAACCCGACACCTACTTTGCACACTGCACCCGCCCGCCCGCCCCTGTGCCGCTGAGGGTGTATTTTGTGTGTCGGTGTGTGTGTTCCACAGTGCTCTACAAAACGCCCCTGGTCTGCTCCCCGAGGACGCAGGTACTTACCTGCTAGCAGACTGGAACCGGAGCACCGCTGTTCTCCATAGGCACCTATGTTATTTGGGCCCTCCTTTGACCTCTGCACCTGACCGGCCCTGTGTTGCTGCTGCTGAGGGTTTGGGGTCACCTTGAACCCCCAACTGTGGGCTCCCTATGCCAGGAGACTGAACTTGTAAGTGCTTTACTTACCTGAGAAACTAACAAAAACTTACTTCCTCCAGGAACTGTTGATTTTTGCAGTGTCCACTTTTAAAATAGCGTATTGCCATTTTAACCAAAACTGTGTGCACTACTGTTTTAAATCAAAGTTCTATACTTACCTGTGTGAAGTACCTTACAATTTATGTACTTACCTAAATTCTGATTGTCTAATTTTGCCCCTATCAACCTCTAAGGGGAACCCTTGGGCCCTGCACACTATCTCTCACTTTGATAGTAAATACAGAGTCAACTTCCTACAGTAATGGTGTATTTTAAAAGGAGAATGATGGTGATAAAAAGTCAAACACATGTAAGGAAGCCCAAATCCAACCAGAGTTTAATGCAAAATAACAGGTAGCCAACTAAAAACATCATAAACAGTTGGCATTTCAGTTGACTAGGACTCACTCAAGACAAGGGTCAAATGGAGCAGTGTGCCAAAAACATTTACATTTGATCTAGCATAGATATAGTTTCTCCTAATGCACGGCCATGTAGAGAGATTGTGTGTCAGCTATTAGTTTCAGCAGCAAGAAGGTATTTAACAGCGCAGAACGACCTTGAAAGGAAGATAGCATGCATTTCCACAATACTAGATTCTTCTCACAAAACACCACTTCCTTTGCCAGGTTTAAAAACAAGGTCACTCCAACTAAAATGTGCAATGTACAACATGAAGCTCCATGGTTCCTGGGCCAACTTTGACCCAGCAAACTATCACCAAATGCCTTTATAGAGACGGAAACTATATTGCTATTTGTCACCAGTGCTTAATTTGAGCCGGTGATTTCCGGTGCAGGGCACCCCCACTTATTTTTTAGGGCTGGTGCTTATTTTTCTGCTTCAAGCATTTACTGCGAGCAAAAGACACATATGGGAAAGACGGAGGAAGAGAAAAACGAAAAAGCCTCACAAAGGTAAAAAACAAGGAAAAAGCTGCAAGAATGAGCTGAAGGGACAGGGAGTGGCTGTAAATGAATTGTAAATGAATTAAAGAGGCCCGAGGTGGATTCAGGATTACGCTGCCTCAGTATTCCGTGTTCTCAAATTTAATTGCAGCAGCCGCTGGTTTCAGAGGAGGGCTTTGGGCACCGGCACGTTTTATTCACAAATTAAGCACTGGTTGGTACACAATGCATATATTCACAAACATTCCTACTTTTACTTTTCCTTTCTTGCAGAACTCCTGCCCACCTGTTGGCTTAAGCTTCGGCAATCCCACCAATCGTCTCTTCTGGGAAAACATCAAGGTCAATGACATCAAGTGGAACTTTGAGAAGTTTCTGGTTGACCCCGAGGGGAAGCCCGTCAGACGCTGGCATCCCCGAACCAATGTGTCAGTGGTGAAGCGAGACATCATTGAGGTCATGAGGGCTGCGCGCAGTCCACAGAAAAAGCTTTTCATTCAAACTGAGCAAAAGTAGAGACCCCGAGTGCAAAAGGAGGCTGCGAATGAGAGAGGATGCGCGAGTTTCAACAAAGGCCACTGATTCTGGGGGTAGACCTTCAGAGACATCTTGTTTTAAAAATTGGGTCTATGTGCCATCCAAGTGTTTGCCATAAGAATTTAACACCCCATTTTCCAACTTCTAAAACCCTGAGGCAACAACAAAAAAAGCCGAATGGGCCGAAGGTACACCTTCAAAATCTCTGCTTCTTTGCCACCTAAAAGCCCACGTGTGTCCTTGTGTGTAAGCCACTGTTGATAGAAGAGCAGGAGTTTGTCTAAGCTGAAGTAAAAGCAGGTTTTGCTTCTACGACTGTGTGTTATAAAGTGTTTGAAGGGTTGTATGTGTTACAGTGCGTTGCTCTTTCAGGCGAGAATTGGAGTTGGTATTTTAAAGGAAAGTGTTTAAAAATAAATTATTCTGTGTAAAGGATAGGAACAGGAAATGTATGTTTGCATCACAGATGGAACATCCAAGAAAGATGAGGCACAAAATGTGTGAGTGAATGGTGTGTCAGGGCCACTGATTACTTTTGGGTGACTGAGGAGCAGGAATGAGGAATAACCCAGAGAGCACATCTGCTGAGACATTCTTGTCCATTTACTGCAGCCAGGAGCTTACAGCTGTAGTGTCCTCAAGAGACAAATAAAGCAGAAATTGGATAAAAAAAATGCGCAAGTGTGTTAGGAGCCCCCTAGTTTCACCACAATCCCTTAATAAATACGCCTGTTTTTAGTCTAAAGCTTGTAGGGCCTAGTGCACGTGTAGCGGCCTCTAGGGCAAGGGTCCTAAGGTGTAATCAGAGTTTAGCGCTGCGAAGGAGAGGTCCCTGAAGATCAGAAAAGCGCACCAGCATGAAGGACCGGTCCAAAAACACGCCGTGGAAGGACCAGCCCAGAACCCACTCTGGCCTCAGAGCAGTTCTTTTAGTGCATTCAGTCTGCTCTGGGATCCCATTTTGGGGGTGCACTGCTTCCGGACTCTCCAGGAACCTCTTACCAACGTACCTGATTACTGCCAATTCCTAATAAAAAGCAAATTGTGAAGCACATGTGTCATATTTGTGCATTGGTGTTTTGGAGCACACGTGTGGCATGAAGGGTGGGGTTCATGGTCCATTCTACCTATTCAGAGGTACAGTATTTACATGTTCTCGGGCCAGAATGTGAACAAGCACGTGTGCGGGCATGTCAGAGTGTGAACTAATCATGGATTGTTTCCAACACCTCCAGGCTAGGTAGGCCCCAGAGAACCACAATTTTATGATGTTGGGAAGACATGCCATTTATTATCCGGCTATACTTTCCTTGGTCATATTATAGGAATTGCATTACTGAATGTGATAACCTTTCCTGGACACACCCATGCACACTAACTGGATAATGGATTAGGTCATTTACTATTTGACACAATCTAAAAACACCCAACCAGGAAATAATAGTTAAACCCATGATAAATGTATTGCATTTAAAAGTGACCCTTATTATCTTATTTCAAAGATAATTATTTAAAAAGAAAAACATTTACTTTTCCCCTTCATTGTTCATAAACTAAACTCTGTCTCATGGGTTTCGTTATTATTTTTACATAATATTGCATCAGATTCTTAAAAGGTTTCTCAGTTCTAGCCCAGCAGTATCTAAACAAGCAAATCACGATTTCATTCAACAGTGTCCTTAATGTTACTTTATATTTTAATTATATTTTAGTGAAGTAATGTAGTTCAATAACGATTATATTCTCAATATCTTCGTTATTTCCATGTTGATGCTTTTCCAAAATATGCATTCTTTAATTTTTGCGGGAGCACACAGAAAAAACCGAGTGCAATTTTGTTTTTCTGCTCCAAATATTGAAATTAGGTGCATCATTTTGTTCAGCCTTTTAAAATGTTACGACCAGTTGACATCTATTTTGCTTGGTCACCATTTCAAGGATGTTTCGAAAAACATATTTCAGTATCAGGACTACTCATTTGTGTTGAGGAATAACTCACAAAAGTAGGATTAATGTTGTCTGCATAGGTGTTAGATTAGGCTGAAACAAAATGTTGGCAAAATTCCCACATTCTTCTATTATTGGCCTGTACTTTGCCCCCTTCCATTAATGAGGAACTCATGTTTCACATTGTTTTGAAGCTACAGGAACAGAATCAGAAAAAATAGGGAAATCCTATTAGTTTTTACTGAATGAAGTTCGATAGGTTATTTAAATGATAAATCTCTGTTTTTGTTATATAACAGCAATAGACTAATTGGACTTCTTCATTAAAGCGTTTACGACTATGGGAAGCAGTACTACAGTACTCCTTTATGTTCTCTTATTTGCCTCTGTGAATCGGTCCTGAAATATCCAACTCTCTATTCGTACAAGTGCAAAGAGGACACGATCCTTTGTACTGACGGCCATATTTATGGCAAAGTCACGAGGCGCAGCACGTCACTTTGCTGTGCTCTGCTGCATCACAGAGAAATGGCAGGAATGCGCAGTATTTATTTCAGTATGGCGCACTACTGTTCTTTCCCCGGTGCTGGCGCATAATAGGCTGCCTAGCGCCAACGAAGGCACTTTTGCACCATGTTGCAAGGGTGCCTCCAGTGCATGCAGGATTGTTTTTGTGCAGGAACGGGCACCTCCCTGCACAAAGCAATCCTCTGAGGCATATTTCTCCTTTATGAGTGCTGCAGAATGCAGCCCACTTAGAAAGAGGAAGTAACTATGAGAAATAAAGATAATTCTCCTCGTTATGCCTCCCCTGGGAAGGCGTCTTATTTTTGCGCATTCCCAGGTTTACCGGTTCTGGCAAATCTGAAAATGCATCAAAATCCATGGGAGTTGCATGGGAACACCCATTCAACACCCATGGAGCGCCTTCCCGGGGCAGAGTAACACAATGGAGCTATTTTCGCCATGTTGCGTTACTCCTGATTTATCAAGCTCTTAAGGCCACGCAAAGTGGCCTTGCATAGCTTGATAAATCTCATTTGGGGTTTGTGTCATGCATTTACCACATTGTGTGGTGCAAGCGTGACACAAACTCCCGCTTACATATGCCTCTAAATGTATATTAATATACCCTGAATATTCCCATTTTAGATGTTTTGAGGGCAGTTCACAAATGTGAATAGGATCTTTTGCTTATTGCGAACTTGACTTTTAAATCACCGTGATACACAATGAAACAATGCTAGTTATGTTTGAACATTTGCCCTTCTGTGACTTTTGGTGATGTATAATTTGAAATAGAACCCTTTTAGGAATTTTAATTGCTTTTACTCAAAAAAGGGTTTACAAGAGTAGGACGTTTTTCACTTGCAAATTGGACACCCTCTCTCATATGCAGTATTCTCCACTCAAAAGCAAGGAATATACTTCTGAAATGTCTTTTAAGGGGTAGTATCCCTTTCATAAAAACATACAGAAGATGTGGATATTGGCAATAATGTCCTGCATTACTGTCATGTTCCTTGTGCGTAGACCCACGCTCCCTGAACTTCATGTTAGTCATGATTGAGTCAAGGATCTAGTCGTTTGTCATAGTGATTTGGGAATGGACAGAGAAGGGATGGAGAAAGACACATTCTCTCCTGAGCTGGACTGGGCACCGGTCAGGAATGGTACACGAGGATTCACTGTAAAAAAACATCAGGGTTCCACGAGGTGAAAGGGATGCAGAGACCACAGGTAAACACTGGATACAGATATGCAAGTATAGTATGCCAAGACTACAGGTTACCAGTTTCAGTGGTGGATGTTGCAGTGACAAACACCCTCCAAACCCTGATACCAGGAGGAGACCCCAAGACTGCAAGGCAAACCAAACCGAACAGGACTTGAGGAAGCAAGACAGAGAAAAACGAGATACCCGAAGATACCAAGAAAACAAAATAACCACAAGGGGAGGGGCTAGGTGGACTAGGGACTTGAAGGGACCAAAACAAGGGAAAGCCAACAAAGGTGAGGGATCCAAGTAGATGAGCAAACTAGTATGTCAGAGAACAACTATTGGCACGCACTGGATATATGGTAGTTAGGGCCAGATGTAGGTACAAAGCAAATTGCGACTTGTCTCGTCTGCGAGTCGCTATGGTGTCGCAAAGACCCACCTCATTAATATTAATGAGGTGGGTCGCAAATTGCGGCCCCATAGCGACTATGGGCACTCACTGACATGGAGGCCTGCTGTAGTCAGCAGACCTCCATGTCCGTGACTGCTTGCTAATAAAGCCGTTTTTTTTTTTTCAAGTGTAGACCATTTTCCTTAAAGGAAAACGAGCTGCACTTGGACCACTACCTGCCCTGAAAAAATATTTTGGGGTCCATTCACAAAGGGGAAGGGGTTCCATGGGGACCCCTTCCAATTTGCAAGTGGGTTACCATCCACTTCAAGTAGATGGTAACTGCGACTCCATTTGCGACCGCATACGCGGTCGCAAATGGAATTGCATACCACTGCGAGTCGCAAATAGGAAGGGAACACCCCTTCCTATTTGCGAGTCGGAAATGCATTTTGCGAGTCGGTCCCGACTCGCAAAATGCATTTCTGCATAGGAAACTCCGGTTTGCGACTCGCAAACGGCAATTTTTGTTGTTTGCGAGTAGCAAACTGGTTCCTACATCTGGCCCTTAGTGCCCTAAATACTGACTCTATCCCTTGTACCCAGGAACAATCTGAGGACCAGGACATGACTGCAGGCTTCAGGTATTTGTCTGATTCGGAGTCTAGTGTTTCAGTCATTTGACATGCCACAGACTCACTCTCCAAAGTCTCCAGCACTGAAACGTCCTATAGATAATCAATGCCTCTGCGTGACAGAACCCTGACAATTATGGAAATTATATTTTTTTATTCTGTGTTCGTCTTTTACCTACCATTCCTTTATGCAGTTAGGTTTAGAGAAAAAAAAAAGATCCTCCATCTTAGAATCTCCATGAACAAATATGCATCTGGAACATTCAAACACTTCCTATTGTGGTTAATGGCCATTTTCTGTGCTACTTTATTTTTGCTTCAATACATCATGAAGGTTGGGTTTTAATGTACGAGGAGGGCCTTTTAACTTTTTATTTACCCTAGAAGCAAACATTTCTTTTCAATTTTAGCTTCGATTGATGATCATTTCAACTCATAGGCAATAATATGAATTCCATGGAAGTAAATTTAGTTATTTGTTGCCAATTAATCTTTATTGATGCTTCAAATGTATTAGGAACAGGATTGTGACAACAGCAATATGAGCATGGTATACCATTCATCAATAGAATCTTAACAACTAAAAGAACACCCCACCCCAACCCCTCTCTTCTCCTGAGAAAGTATCTTGCAAACATACAAAGTGACATAAAACACATCAATTGGTACCGTGGAACTTCACAAAACAGTATTGCTGTGAATTCGAATTCCGGAATGCCCGGAATCCTCCTCAGCATTACAGTCTTTAAGGTCTGTCAACATGGTTGCCCATGCCATGAGGTCACCCGCAAGTTTATCCTCAGTGCCTACATGCTTCATTCAAATCTCTTCTGCTGTGGCCCACTCGATAGTATCCCTGAGCCAGGCTGCATACAGGGAAGGAGTAGGGCTCAGCCATTTGATTGCTATGCAAAGTTTGGCCAATGTCAAACCCAACATAAGGAACTTCCTACTGAGTTTCTTATTTGACGGGGAAGGGAGGATACCTAGAAATATGTGCTTCACGCCAGGAAGTATAGTCCAGCCCGTAGCCTTATGAAGGCTGTCTAATATTTTGGTCCAATAAGGGGAAAGGGCGTTACATTCCCAGACATATGCATAAAGTGCGCCTTCGGAGTCTGGCAATGGGGGCACATGTCTGAGTGTGTGGGGGTAAATCGTACTCAGCGTGTTGGGGGAGAGATAGGTTTGATGGAAGAAGTTATATTGCGTGAGGTTATAGTGAGCATTAATGCTTGCTGTGCGGACCCCATCATGTATATGTTCCCAGTCCGTGTCTTTCAAGTACTCAGGTAGTATTTCCTTCCATCTGGCTTGGATTCGAAGCGGGCAGAGGTCCACGCGCAATGCTCAGTATAAATGTGTAATCAGGTATCTTCTCCCCACCATGTGAAGCATCGTAGTGAGGGTGTTAGTAATAGGCGGGGCACCAGGGAATGTGGGCCATATTTCACAGGCATTGGCTGAAATTTTTTGATATTGCAGCAACTGTCCCACACCTAGGGTAAAGGTGTGTATCGTCTTTGCACAGGGTACAGATCTCCAATGACAAACATCCCCCCACTTTCATGTGTTGCACCAACATGGAATCCTCTATTTTCTTAAAGAGTTGTAATATCCATATTGGGAGTTCTAGGGCATAGGGGGCTCTCTAATCACCCTCTTAACAACATCTTTCTATATCTCGGCCACTAGATGGATTATGTAGGGTGTACCCTGGGGAAGTCTCGAGCCGACCATCAACAGGTCACCGAGTGGCCTGTCCCTGTAAGTACCCTCCAGGAGTCGTGACCCCCACAAGTCCTCTTCATCCAACCACTAAATAGAATGTTGCAGATGTGCAGTCATATAGTACAGTTCCAGATGGGGGACTTCAATCCCACCCGAGCCCAGGGCCTTATAAATGTAGGGAGGCTGACATGTCTACACCTATCCTCCCCACAATACGTCAGTCAGCATACCATCCAGTTGGTGGAAGAAATGCATGGGGATTTTAAAAAAGGTACTCTGGATGATATACAGACAGCGAGGAAGGATAATCATTTTAGCAACTGTCATTTTACCCATGAGGGAGAGCGGTAGGTCTCTCTAGAAACGGATTGATGACTTAAGGCTTGTGAAAACCCTGCCTATATTAAGTTCTAGTAATTCTGTTTCCATAGGGGCCAGATGTATCCCCAGATATCAGACGTGTTGGGTCCGCCAAGGAATTCCCATGTAGGGCAAGACAGCGGCCTCAACTGTCGCTAAGGCATCCAGAGGATACAAAATAGACATAGAAGGGTTGACACATAACCCAGAAACCACTCCGAGTTCCTGCATCAATCGTACAAGCTGTGGGACAGAAATGGACGGATTCCGGAGACAGATTAGTGCATCATCCACGTAAAGGGAGACCACAAGTGTGGTTTTTCACAATACAATTCCCCAAGGGTGCAGCAGTGGCGGCTGGCAGCTTTAGGAGGGAGGGGGGCGGGCGGGATACACACACATACACACACACGCACACACTCATTCTTTCACACATAGACACGCACGCACATCCATTAACAACACTCCTATCATTCAAACATGCACGCACGCACCAAACATTCATTTTAAGCGATCGCACACACTCATTCTTTCACAGACACACGCATGCACGCACATCCATTAACAACACTCATAACACTCAAACATGCAGGCACCCACCAAACATTCAATTTAAAACATCACACACATACACACACACACACACACACACATACTTACCTTCAGCCTCCAGGTCCCAGGAGGGTGGGGACTGCTGCCTTCCCTCATTGGCTGACCCTAGGTCAGCCAATGAGGGAAGGCAGCAGTCCCATCCTCGTCACAGAGTGGGATGGGGTCAGTGAGACTGCTGACCCCACCCCACTCTGTGACGAAGTGTCACTGATTGACACTCGCCCTGGGCACTTCAGGGCTTAAACCTGAAGCGCCCAGGGAGAGTGTCAATTGGTGGCGCTTTCCTCATCACCCAGGGAGGGCCTCGAGGCACCTTTGCTGAGCTGAGGAGGTCACGCCCATAGGAGCTGTGACCTCCTCAGCCCAGCAAAGTTCAGCTCAGGCAGCTAGGAGTGTGCGCAAATCGCGCATGTCTGCTCCTGGCTGCCTGAGCTGAACATGGAGAGTGTCTGTCAGGCTGACCTTTGTTCAGCCTGACAGACACTCTTCATGAGGGGCAAAAGGTGGGGGGGGGGGCGTGGCCCCTCCGCCCTAAAGGACCGGCCACCACTGGGGTGTAGTACATGGCATAAACAGATCACCAGGGGCTCCATTGCCAACACAAATAGAATTGGAGAGAGTGGGCAACCCTGTCTGGTGCCCCTATCTAACCGAAATGCATCAGAGATCAGCCCTCCAGTTTGCACACAGGCACATGGGTTTCCATATAATAATTGGACCCATCAGGTAAACTTGGGGCCACACCCAATCCTACCCAGAGCCTGCCAAAGATATGCCCAGTTTAGGGAATCAAACGTTTGCTCGATATACAGGAAAGCCAGGGCAAGGTCTTTGTTGAGGTGTTGAGAGGGGTGATGTACGTGTGTGAGTCGTCTCAAATTGTGTAAAGTATTTCTACGAGGAATAAATCCCAATTGGTCCACTTGTATAAGGGGCGGGGGATGTGGACAAAGACGATTGGCAAGAACACCACCTGGGATTTTAACATCCATGTTAAGTAGAGAGATGGGATGATACGCAATGGCATAGTAGGGTCCTTGCCTGGATTATGTATCGTCACCACCATTGCTTCTCGGAGTGTTGGGGCAAGAACCCCTCTCTGAAGAGCCTCCTCGAAGACTTCTAAAAGCTTATCAGTAAGAATATCTGAATATTTTATGTAAAATTCCACTGGGAAACCGTTGTTCCCCGGAGTTTTGGCCGTTTTCATTGCGCGTATAACTACAAGGAGCTCTTCTCGTGTGAGAGGGCTCTCGAAGGTCGCCCTGTCCTCTGCAGACAAGATAGCTAGTGGTGTAGCAAGAAAATAGTCTGCTATGCTATTGGTTTGGGGCTGGTCCCAAGCTGCATGCACCTCACTCAGGTTAGCACAGAAAGCATTGTTGATTGTCCTGGTGTGGAGGGTCAGGATCGGAACCCTGGAATGCTCCTGCGCAGTCAGTTAGATGAGCAAAGTACCCATTTTGTCCCCCTCTGCATGAAGCCTCTGGCAATGGGCTGAAAAAATATGTTTTTCAAGATGGCGCCAGTGATCTAATAGGAACCAACGGGTTTCCTGCCAATTCTCTAGGTGCTCAGAGTGTGATGGAAGGTCCCTTTCAATATTACTGAGGGTCTGTTCACTCAGAGTAATCTCTCTTTCAAGTTGTTTCTTTACTCCATAAGTAGTCTTGAGACAGACCCCTCGGATCATTGATTTAATTGTGTCCCAATCATTTACTTTGCTAGAGGAGGTCCCCCAAGTCTCCTGAAAATAGTGGGTCAGGGTTTCTCTATTCGTATATGCAAAGGGTGGAACTGTGAGGGCTTCAGCTCGAAGTCTTCAAATTGGTATTTTGGGTATGCCCTTTAATTGTCCCATCTCAAACAGGACCGGGGAATGATCAGATAAGTACCTTGGCAAATATGAAATATGGTGAACCCAGGGCACTAGGGCATTGATATTAGACCATAGTGCAATCTACTATATGTGCCCAAAGCTGGGGTATAGCAGGAGAATTGTTGAACGTCAGGATTGCGGACACAACAGAAGTCACATAAATGTAAGTCTCTCATGATATCGTGTATTGCTTCCGTCATATGAGGCTTGGTGTGCTGTCAGGGGGGATGACGGTCTGTCTTACCGTCTAGTACACAATTATGATCACCCGCCATGATCACTTCAGCCCCTAAATGGGGGGCAGTGGCCTGGGCTACCATAGTATAAAATTCCGGAGAATCAGTGTTGGGGGCATAAATGTTAATAAGCCAGAGCTCCCTACCATCCAGAGTCCCATGTAGTATGATGTAGCATCCCTCTGTGTCCAGGCCATGGTGGGGGTGTACAAATGGGAGCCCTTGGGCCACTCAGATCAGAGCCACTCGGGCATAACTGGAAAAGGACATAGCATAAAGCTGCCCCTCCATTGTTTATGAAGAGATGGTATACAAGTGCTACGTGGGTCTTCTTCAGGAGAGCGAAAGAGACTTTATATCTCTTTAAGTATGAATACACCCACCTCCTTTTTTACAGTTGGGCTATACTGCGGACATTCCAGGACATCAATTTAGTCATCTGCACCGTCATATATGTAATGAGGTATATCTATCATAGGATCCACCCTCTCATGACATGTAAATGAGGACTTTTCTCATTCCCTATCTAGAGGGGAGGGCTGTCGGTGTTGCTGAATGTCACAACAATACACAGGAGCAGAGTACAACCCACGGAACCTAATAACTCCAGTCAATCACATCAAAGAACCCAACTCCCCCTGCCCCTGGGCAGTAACTCTGCATCCACCCACTGCTGTGGTCCTGGTTGAGGGATGAAAATAGCCGTCCCATTTCCCAAGTCCTAAAGAAGTGACCTATTACAGATCAAAACATATAACACAAACTATACTGGAAACCAACAGTTGTTTTGCTAGAATCGTGGGCAGGAAACAGGGGAACGAGACATAAGACCTCAAGTACCCTCCCACACAACTCTCTCCTAGATCTTCCCAAAAGAGGAGTCTGAAAAACAGGGTGTTAGAAATGGGGTCTCTAGTTGGCAGTCGGTTTGCACCCTGTCCAAGTAGGGACCCTCACTCTAGTCAGGATAAGGGAGATACCCGCTCAGATAACCCCTGTTCACCCCCTTGGTAGCTTGGCACGAGCAGTCAGGCTTATCTCAAAAGCAATGTGTAAAGCATTTGCCCATAACACACAGTAATAAGTGAAAACACTACAAAAGGACACCACACCAGTTTTAGAAAAATAGCCAATATTTATCTACATAAAACAAGACCAAATGTGATAAAAGTCTAACATACAGTAAGAAAAATATGAATTCTGCAAGATTTACTCAAAACTACAGTTCCTTGAAGTCGATAGCTCCACCTGGGGCTATCACGGCGTCGTGATCAACAAAACCAACAGTTCAGGTCGGCCGCGGCATTGCGGGCCAGCTACGGTGTCGGGAAGACCCGCAAACAGTATCTTGGATTTGTAGGGCGTCGTGATCCTCGCGGTGAGCTCCGGAGAGCGGTGTCACTGACGTTGCGGTGTCGGTTCCGGAGTCGGTGCAAGAGTCGTCGGGCCTTTGACGTCACACGCAATGCAGATCGAACTCCATGCTGATAAAGTCAGGTGCGCTGGCATGGATGCCGTCGGGGCTGCGGTGCGAAGCAAGACAATGCGACGTGTGGTGTCCACAGGTCGCGGTGCAGGCAGCGGCTCGGTGACGGCGTCCAGCGGCGTCGGTGAGATCAGGGCTGCGGTGTGAAGCTGGGCGGTGCGACGTGCAGTGTCCACAGGTCACGGTGCAGGCAGCATCGTCGTTGTTGCTGAAGCGCTGTCGTCGGTAGGCTCAAGCCAGCGGTGCGGGACGGGACGGTTCTTCGTTACCCTCACGAGCGGTGTCCACAGGCCACGATGCAGGCAGGATGCCTGGTGACGACACAAGAGTCGATGGTCCTGGCGTCGGTGAACTGGGACTGCGGTGCGGGATGGGACGGTGCTTCATGTACCTCACGAGCAGTGTCCACAGGCCACGGTGCAGGCAGCGGCACCGGTGTCAGCAGGAGCAGCGGCCTCGGGGATGCCCAGGCTGCGGTGTGAGCAGGCGATGCCGGAGTGCGGGGCCCACAGGTCACGGTGCGAGCAGCGGCTCGGTGAAGTCGTCCGATGACGGCATCGGGGAGACCAGGGTTGCGGTGCGAAGTGGGGCAATGCGACTCCATGTGGCGTCGGCAGGTCACGTGCAGGCCAACGGCATCGTTAGCCGCTTCGCGGTGGTTTCTCCTCTTGAACAGCCCAAAACACACAGTTCCCAGTGCTGCAGGCCGAGGAAACTGAAGTCTTTGGTGTCCCTGAGACTTCCAACAGGAGGCAAGCTCTTTTCAGGCAGAAGCAGCAACTGCAGGCTAGTCCAGCAAAGCAGCACAGCAAAGGGACAGTACTCCTCCTTCAGCTCTTCAGCTCTTCTCCTGGACAGAGGTTCCACTTGATTCCAGAAAGATTCTAAAAGTCTGGGGTTTTGGGTCTTCTTCTTATACCCAGTTCTGCCTTTGAAGTTGGCAAACTTCAAAGCAAAGTCTCAAGTGTTTGCAAGATCCTTCTTTGTCCAGGCCAGGGGGTCGGAGACGGCATTGTGTGAGAGCAGGCACAGTCCTTTCAGGTGTGAGTGACCACTCATCCCCTCCAGCACAGAGGGCTAATCAAGATATGCAGGCTACACCCCAGCCCCCTTTGTGTCACTGTCTAGAGGAGAGGTGTGGACAGCCCAACTGTCAAACTGACCCAGACGGGGAATCCTCAAACAGGCAGAGTCACAGAAAAGATTAAGCAAGAAAATGCCTACTTTCTAAAAGTGGCATCTTCAAACTAACAATCTAAAAACCAACTTCACTAAAAGACATATTTTTAAATTGTGAGCTCAGAGACCCTAAACTCCAAATTTTTATCTGCTCTCAAAGAGAATCCGCGCTTTAAGGATATTTAAAGGCAGCCCCCGTATTAACCTATGAGAGAGATATGCCTTGCACAGTGAAAACCGAATTTGGCAGTATTTCACTGTTAGGACATATAAAACACATTGTATATGTCCTACCTTAAACATACACTGCACCCTGCCCATAGGGCTACCTAGGGCCTAACTTAGGGGTGCCTTACATGTAGTAAAAGGGAAGGTTGAGGCCTGGCAAGTGGGTGCACTTGCCAAGTCGAATTGGAATTTTAAACCTGCACACACAGACACTGCAATGGCAGGTCTGAGCCATGTTTACAGGGCTACTAATGTGGGTGACACAGCCAGTGCTGCAGGCCCACTAGTAGCATTTGATTTACAGTCCCTGGGCACCTCTAGTGCACTTTACTAGTAAATCAAATATGCCAATCATGGATAAACCAATCAACAGTACAATTTCTATAGGGAGCACTTGCACTTTAGCACTGATTAGTAGTGGTAAAGTGTGCAGGGACAATGAACCAGCAAAAACAAACCTAAAAAAATAGGAGGAAGAAGGCAAAAAGTTTGGGGATAACCCTGCAAAAAGGGCCATTTCCAACACAGAGTATGCAGCTCACCTATATTTCAATATCACAATTTAGCCATCTGTATGAGCAAATAAGACATTCATATGTATTCTGCAACCCCGTGGACCTAATGGAAACATGACTAAGCCCCAACAGTCAGCAATAAGGCCTTTCAGAGCAGGGGAGCCAACTTCATGTTACAAAACTGAGATTCTGAGTACAGCCACCAAGTTCAGGGGTCATTCCACCTCAACCGAGAGAACCCTGGTCTCCTGGCAGGAGTCTCCAGCGTCTGTGATAATTTCCGCCGATTGAAGCGTTCCGTCCGAGCATACTGTAATTTTCCCAGTCTGAGTGGAGTTGAAAACAGCCTTTTTTGGCCTTTAGTCAGAGCACTTGGAGCAGGCCGAATGGTTACACTGACTTGGTGAAATAAGGGTTTAAGACCCATCCAGGGACAGAAGAAGCGTGTCCAGCCCGTCACTCCCCTTTGAAGGATGAAGGAAAAACTTAGTTATGCCATTATATTGAACCCGGAGCTCCTCCAGGAAGAGGAGGCTCTCTTTAAGGCCAAGACTTTGGACTTATTTTTTGACTGACATAAAAGTATTTTGCTGCTCCTGCACACGCTGCATGTGATCAGGGAAGATGGTGATGGGCACCCCCTGATACACTGGGGGTTTGGAGACCCATGCACTCTGCAGTACAGCGTCCTGATCTCGAAAGTTGAAAAGACGGGCTAAGATGGCCCTCGGAGGAGCCCCAGGTCTTGGGAGGGGGCACCAACGCTCTGTGGGCACGTTCAATGGTAAAGAATTTAGAAAGGCATTTGTGTTTAAGAGTCGTTTTGATCCAGTCCTCTAGGAATAACTCCACGGAAGGAACTTCTGCCTTCTCGTGGAGGAACCCAACAAATCGGAGATTGTTCCTCCTGAATCAGCCTTTGGCATCTTCCACTCATTCATCAAGACGGGCTAAGTTTTTGGAGTGATATGACAGTAGTGCGCAAATCACGAGCTTCCTGGTGCAGCTCCTCCACATTGCGTTCAGCCTGAGACACTCTATCTGAAACTTTCCAGAGATCTGCTCTTAGAGGGGTGAAGTCCACTACCACTACCACAATCTTGCTGACCACTCCGGTCTTAGAGTCACAGATTGCCCTCATTAAATCCAACAGTGAGGGGCCCAGACTCGCCGGGTCTGTGGAGGGCGTGTCAGCACTGCCGCCCCCCCTGTCCTCCACATGATCTGAAGGTGGGAGCGATTCTGTATAGTTACTTATTTTATTTACCTGGGCAGCTTTTAAGCGCTTATCCTTTCCCATGACAAGTTTTATGTGTTTCAGGATATCCAGTGTCCAAAGCCAAGCAATGTCCAAGGACGGACTCCCGGGGAGGGGGCGACCTGACCCTTCGAGTAGATAACGTGGAAATGTAGTTATTGTTTTTTCATGGTTTCAACTTCCATAGTAGGTCATCCATTTTTATTGCAAATTTCTATTGTTATACACAACTCAATTAACAAACTGCATAGTAGTACATTGTATGATGATTATAGGTTACACACAGAAGTAGTTATTAATAATCACACATTTTGAAAAACAGAAGAGCATATCAAATACATGCCAGGTTACATTTGCATTACAAGCAAATGTCAGATTCATTCCGCTGTTTCGGGTTACAACATAGAGGCCAGTCCTCTACAGCAAACCCAAATCACATTCAGAGGCGTGGTATACAGCACTGTCCAGGTACAACAAACGGAGGCCGGCTCTAGTAGAGAGGGCATTGCCAGAACAGCTATCAGGCCCACCGTGCCCATCTATTCACCTCACAGTTACAGTCAGTCCTTTAGAGTGGGTTTGTTTAACAGATAGGGTTGCAGGGGACCTCAGGTGTCCTTTGGTCTATTGGCAGGAGGCATGGTGGAGTAATATAGTTCTAATTGTTGGTTGTTAGACCATAACATTCAACTATCTCTTAATAGTGGGAGTTTTATCTCTACCCCCAGTGCATGCCACCTGTTTCTTTGCCAGTAAAAGAGTGACAGAAACAAAGCATTGTACGCTATGCTTCACGTTGGCAGTGCATCCCAATAGTACAATCATGAGGAGAGGCTTATGGCTTTGCTCCTAAGCAAACAAAAGCATCAGCATGCTGTGTAGAGTAACATCTCATCTACAAAAGGCACACTTTTTTGATAAGCACTGCTTAATTTGAGGCGGAGTTTGCCGGTACAGGGGAAAATAGTTTGTTTGAAGGGCCGGCAACTAAGTTTCTGCATCAGGCATTTACTGTGATAACAATAGAAACTTGGAAAAGGCATTTTGATGAAGCAGAGAGCTGCATGAGTATGCTGAACAGGCAGGAAGTGGTTCTAAATAGAGTACACGGTAGGGTGACCAGACGTCCCGTATTTCCCCGGACAGTCCCGGTTTTTGGAGGACTGTCTCGGTGTCCGACGCTTCTCTTAATTTTTATCAAATGGCCCGGTTTTTAGGGCAAAGGTCAGATCGTTACATAAATGTCCCGTTTTTTGGGACAAAGGTCAGATTATCTAGGGAAGCATAAATTAAAGGTATGCTCTCCTTTAACAGACGACGTCAAAGTATGCATTAATTAAAGTAATTTTTCTGTTACCGTCCCCAGACTGCTCCCAGCAGAGACGGAGTGGGGAGCAGAGAGAGGTGGGTGGGGCGAGTTGGGGGAGTGAAGGGTGGGAGGTCAAAGCATAGCCAATTTTATATGTGTTGTCTTGTAAATGTGTGTATGTGTATATACACACACACATACACACATTCACAAAGCTACGCAAAAAAAACGGGACAGGCCAGATATAAAAGTGAATACAAAGTCTTTAGTCATCCTTTTTGTCTGACCTGTCCCGGTTTTTGCTTCGCAAAATCTGGTCACCCTAGTACACGGGCCGGGATGGCTTTCGAATTAACCTACCTTCTATATGCAGCAGCCTTGTATTTCAAAACAGAGTTGTAGGCACCGGCGTGCTTCATTTACATGCCAAATGGTAGTGGTGGGGATTCTCCTTGTTTCTGTTTTTGTGTCGTCATGATTATATACTTTTCCGCTCTTTACAAAATGAATTCTGTGTCTGCTTGCACTGCTAAAGGGCTTTAGCTTTTGCAGTACCCTACGTGCTTCTATAAATCATGAGGCTTATGTCTTCGCTTTTAAGCAAAAAAAAGCATCAGAATACTGTGTAGTGTAACATGTTAACTAGAGAAGGAATACTTTTCGTATATGCACTGCTTAATTTGAGGGGGTGTTTGCCGGTACTGGGCAAAAATGGTTTGTTAGAGGGGCAGGCAATTACGTTTCTGCATCAGGCATTTGCTGTGATAAAAAAGAAACTTGGTAAAGGCTTTGGATGAAGCAGAAAGCTGCTTACGTGAGTTGAACAGGCTCGAAATAGCTCTAAATAGAATGAACAGGGTGGAGATGGCTTTAGGATTAACCGGCTTTAGTATTCCTTACTCGCACTTCTATATGCAGCAGCCATGTATTTCAAAAGAGAGTTGTAGGCACCGACACGCTTCATTTATATGCCAAATGTCAGTCCTCGTTTCAGTTTTTGCCTCTTCATGGTTATAAACTTCTCCACTCCTTACAGAATGAATTCTGTGGCTGCTTGTACTGCTAGAGGGCCCAAGCTGACAAAAGCTAACAAGCATTTGCAATGCAATGGGTCTCGCGTTTGCTCATGTTAGAGCTGATAGCGTTGTAAACTCATAACCCGACTTTTCACCTATCTGCAAAAGTGCATTCATGCACGTAACCCGAAAAAGTGCAATTAACTATGTAAAGTGCTCGACTTCTGCCAAGCGAAATCGTGCTAGTAAATTAGAGAAAAAGTAGTCCACAAACAGGACAGAAATCAGCGAGTCTCGCATGTTTTCTGTACTTGGTCGCTGCGCTCTAGGAGGGCTAGCCACCGGAAAAGGCATGACCTATGCATGCCTTCGACTAATGAAAGCAAGCAGATTTTAATAGGCAAGTCCACGAACCAATGAAAAACACGGACATGACGGCCAAAGGGCTCCGAGCCCTTTTCTAAACACTTAAGCGTCTCGCTGCGATACAAATGCGCCAGCGCATGCAACGCAGACTCGACCCTAAAAAGGCTTAAATTTCGAAATCTCACGCGCGAACCTCTGCTGCCTGGGCTTGCATGCCCAAACAAAATATCGCCCAAAGCAAAAATAACAAAAAAAGAAGTACCTTTAGCGTGGTGCCACAAAGGAAGGACACTGGCTAGTGTCCAATTAGAAGTGACCAGAAGGAATATTTGGTCCACAGGCAACCCGACGGCGAAGAAGACAAAGACAACAGGCGTGCTGGCCAATCAGAAGCAGGTAAATCGGGGTGACTAAGCCAATGGTAAGTTCAGATAAGTAGGGGGCTGATTCCATGCCCCATTTACGTTTTTTTTATTAACAAAAGATAAAAATGACTAAAGCTAATCCAGAAAACATTTATTATACAGGGACCCCTGTCATGATTAAAAACAACAAGGAGAGTCAGCCATGGGCACAATGATCCTTCTGACTCAGGGGTATGGATAGAATAAGGTCAACATGTTTCTTGCCTATTTTAATGTCCTACAAGCTTCAGGGCTACTCTTCAGGACCAGAAACCTAACCTAATATAATTTTCAAGAATATCTGTGTTGTTAATCTAGTTTTCAATAATATAGTTACAAAAAATTGTGAATTATCTTTATGTTTTAGTTGTTTAGTTCATATATTATTTGCATATATCATATTGTTTGTATCATTGTTGATATTTACAAATATAGGTTGTAATTGTAAATTATATATAATTGTTAATTTAATTGTGAATAATGATCTATAGTGTCATAGCAGGTTGTGAGATATGTAGGCATACAGGGTGGGAAGTTAAGTATAATTAATAATAATTGTGAATTGATTAATAAGTATTTAATTGACAATTAATGATGTAAATTGTAAAATTATTATATTTTTTAAAGTTATATTTTAGGTGTGGGTTGTTGGGTTTTTAGCAGTACAGTGTGGGAAGTTAATTCAGTAATAATTAATCACCAATTAGTTATTAATGGTTATTGAGATATTTAATTGATTTATGATTACATACATTGTTTAATATTTACATGTTTTATGTTATATATTAGGTGTAGCTGTTGTGTTTGTAGGGGAATAGAGTGGGAAGTTATTTAAGTAATAACAAATCAACAATTATTTATTTACTAATAATTATTTTATTGGTTTCCTAATATGTTACATGTTTATTTGGGCTTCTACGTTTGTGGAAGTATAGTGTGAGAATTTACGTAATACATTAAAAACATTTTTTATTTCATATTAATTATTGAAACATATAATGATGTTGTAAATTGTTTAATTGTGTTTACATTTATATATGTAATGTTTAAATTAAGAGTTTAATATTTTTGGCCACCTGATAGGGTATTAAAATATGTTATGTGTTTGAAGTGAAGTACTTTCTCTACTGCTGTACAGAATGGGTTGGCATTAGTAAATGGTATCCCTCTGAAGTCCAACACTTTCCCTACTGATGCACAGACTGGAGTGGGAATTATAAATTTAACCCATCCGAAGTCCAACGCTTTCCCTACTGTTGCACAAACTGGAGCTGGCACTTATCAGGCTTTGCTTAGGATAACCCAACGTATAGAGGAGGCAGACCAAGGGCAATTATCGGCTACATATTTGCCTCCAAATGCTGCTCGCAGTGGTGATTAAATGGCGCAGTGATTGAAACCCAACAGAGCGACCACAATGCCCTATTAGTTGAAGGTGCTTCTCCATTTGACAGGGATAAAAGTCCATCAACGTGCGATGGATGGTTTAAGGTTAGTGTGGCACCTTAAAGATCCTACAGTGACTTTAAATGGCCTTCTGAAAGAAAATCTTTCAACTTTCCTGGGCTGTTTAGAGGAGGGGTCTATGGATGAGTTATTTTTCAATTACGAGCAATTGTGTGTCATTATTAAGAACTCTTTTTTAAAACCTCCAAAACCCATGTTAGAACACACTTGTTGGTTTGATGGGAATTGTTTGGCTGTTAACTGTCACTTGTGGAAGGCGTTAGCTGGTTCCCCTAGGGATGTAAAAGCAATCCAGAAGGCTAGAAAGATCTATACATTGACCATTAAAGAAAGGAATCGCTTCTTGTTTCCAAAAGATTGGGAAATGCTTGAAATGTCTGCTGTGCAGAATAGCACCAAGGTATTTTGCGGAATAGTAATAGGCTTTATCAGAAAGACGCCCCTCTGAATCATCTTTTGAGCAGCAATATCTCTAGTCAGGAATGTAAAACTCTTTTCATTAATATATATCAAATAGAGTGGGACAGAGAGTGTGAGGACGCTTTGCAAAAGTCCCTTGCCTACTCGAACCAATTGCAAGTCACTGTACAGGAGGTAGAGGCTGCTATCCGTGCTAGTGCCGGCGGTAAGGCGCCATGTCCGGATGGGATCCTTATGGATCTATTTAAATAAATGTGAGTCAGATCTACGGGGACCCTTACTTGCAAACCTTTTTAATAATTCTCTATGCAATAAGATCCCAGAGTCTTGGTCTCTTTCTACGATTGTACCAATTTAAAAAAAAGGAGACAGGGGTCATCCAAATGCTATAGGCCCCTATTGTTGTATAGCCATTCTAGTGATGTCTCTAGGCACGTTATTTTAGCAACTAAGCCTGCCGCTTGTGCCCTTTAGCCCAGTAACATTTTATTCTGCTTCATTTTTATTATTTCAAAATAGACCACATTCGTGATGCTGTTTTATTTTCTTTATCTAGTTGTTCTATCGCCTAGGAGAGCATTGCATTTCTTAGCAAGACATTCTTTTCACTTTGTGCTGTCCTCAAAGCTACAGCGAGATAGACGGTTGCCGGCAAAGTGGTACACTGCGTGTTCAACATTCACAGAAACACACACATTCTTACGTGGGGATATTTTCTCAGAACATCAGCTGTTTTATTATAAAAACACTTCTTTGTCCCATGCACATTAGAGGGATATTTCAGGTAGATGATCACAACCGATTGACTTTGCTACAGCTGCTTGCTGAGACTACCTGTTCCCTGGCCTACATGGGCATGGTTTCCTTATAAACAACAGGCTTCTTTGCTCAGGTATGGGAGATGATGTCTTCCCAGGGGGGAATCCTGAGAGGCAGATTAGGGCTTATCATGCTGTGCTCTAACATAGCTTAGGTAGAAACTGCATATACTACGCATAGTGACAGTATGGTGGGATTTTTCTTGTGTTCCACTTTTCTTGTCACCATTTTGCTTCTAGCATGTTTCATCATCCTAATTATTGCAATTCATGCCATTTTGCCTAAGATGCAGTTGCTTCAATAAATCCTATTGAACCATTTTCTGCCTCTGTTTGTCTTTGCATGTGTGAGACTAATGTAACTGAGAGAAAAGGAGGAGATCTGATATACCCCGATTTCCCTGAGAAGTCATTAGGTCATGCGCCCGGTTGCCACAAATCATCCCTGCTCTTGGGCAGAGATGAGGTGCTGCTAGTTGGCCGGAAATGGATTAGGCCGACAGCTGTCACATGGTGTGGGATTGGACCCAGATCCCCACAATTCAGCTAATGCTGCTGTCCTAATCAAGCAGCCTTATTAGGATAATCAGAGCCCACACGACAATATCTTTGTTTGACAGCTCTGTTAAGATATTGTGGAGGGTCATTTTTTACCTGAATGCAACTATGGGCTACTGAGAATAGAAAGCTATCCCATGTCAGTATGACTTCCATCCAGAACTAGGGGCAGTGGAGCAGTGCTTGCATTTACATCTGATAATGAGTAACCAGGTGCTGCCCATTATACTTTGCCGTTATGGATTTGTCAATTGCTTTTGATTGCATAGATCGAAGTAACCTATGGTTGATGTTAATTAAATTAGGGGTAGATGTTGCCTTAGTTAATATTTTTGCATGGTCTTCATGAAAATTCAGGGGCCAGGGTGTGATACCGCCAGTCTGGTGAACTGTCTGATATTTTTCAATTAGCAAGCGGGGTGCAGCAGGGATGCGTGTTGGCACTCCTACTTATTATGTTATATATTAATGATTTGATTTTTTAAAAATCTAATTGAACTTTGGATGTGCCACAAATTGCCGACTCTTCCATTCCAGCTTTGTGTATTACATAGCCAAATTGATTCTCATGTGTTATTTATGTGCAGCTTAGATATGAAAACAAATTTCGGAATATCACATATTATGGTTTATGGGCGTGGTAGGAATGCATTGTCAGCTTTTAAACTGGGTGAAAATTATCTTGCAGTCAGGAATTTTTGTTACCCAGGCTTGGATTTCACCTCAAGTAATACTTGGCAGACACAAGTAAATACAGCCCGGTGGAAACTTGGAATGTCAGCGGGTTCACTTTTTAATTTAGTTTTGCAAGTCTACAATTCCCCCATTTCTCAAAGTGTATAAAATGCAATGTATTCCCACAGCTGTATATCGAGCTGGTGGTGGGAGTACCAAAATGCTGCTGTTACTCAATTACAAGAAATTAGAATCTATAGGAGATTGTTAAACCTCCATCCCTCAACTGCTAATTTTATTTTCCACACCAAATTGAATCTAGAGTACAATTCAGATAACACTGAATTGCTCTGGGTGAGTGCGTGGAGTAATAAAGAAGCAAGTTTCAACAAGGAGGTAATAAGGTATTGTTTGAATCTAGATAATGAGCTCTCTATTCCCTGGCTGAATTATGTCAGCAAATTTCTGGCTGACATCGGTCTTCCTGAACTGTTTAGTACTCCTGGTTCAATCACTAAAACCGATAAAAGGGTGGTCAATCAATCAATCAAAGGGTCATGTATAGCGCGACTTGTCACCCCGGAGGTTCTCCAGGTGCTGGTGGGTTTGTCTGAGCCGGATGGTGATGGCGGTTGAAGAGCCATTTCTTGAGGTGCTTTTTGAAGCCCATCAGAGATAGGGAGGTGCACAGGTGAAGGGGAAGTCGTTCCAGGACGTGGCGGCGAGGTGGGAGAAGGAGAGACCTCCGCAGTGGTCACAACAGATGCGGGGCACGTGGGCCAGGGTAAAGGAGGATGAGAAGAGTTCCCTGGTCAGTTGGTGGAATGTCAGGTGGTTGTTGATGTAGGTGGGTCTGGAAATGTGGAGGTCTTTGAAGGTGTACGTGAGGAGCTTGAAGAGGCAGCTTTGGTGGAAGGGGAGCCAGTGGAGAGTTGTCAGGTGAGGAGCAAATCTGGTCCTCCTGGGGAGGTTGAGGGTGAGTTTTGCTGCCACGGTCTGGATGATCTGGAGGTGGTTCAGAAGCTGTTTCGTGGTTCTAGCGTAGATCGTGTTTCCGTAGTCGTGTTATGGACATGAGGGCCTGGGTGACTGTCTTCCTGGTAGAGATGAGGATCCATCAAAAGATATTGCCAAGCATTTGAAGGATGTGGAAGCAGGTGTTGATCTGTTGCTTCATGGTCAGTTGGGTTTCTAGGATAATTCCGAGGTTGCATGCATGGCTAGTGCAGATGGGTGGGGGTGCTGAGTGTAGAGGGCCACCATGTGCCGTCTAATGGTGAGGGCTTATGACCAAATATAAGGACCTTTGTTTTGTCCGAGTTGAGTTTGAGGCAGTTGGTCTTCATCCAGGTGGCGATGTCGATCCTGGAATTTTGGAAGTTGGTTCTTGTGATGACAAGCTGGGTGTCGTCAGCGTAGGAGATGATGCTGAATCCGTGGGAGAGAGGTCTACCGATGGTGTCATCTAGGAGTTGAAGAGGGTGGGGCTGAGGAAGGAGCCATTGGGGATGCCACAGATGATGTCTTCGGGTGTGGAGGTGAGAGGAGGTAAGTGGATCTTCTGTGTATGGCCTGAGTGGAAGGAGGCGATCCAGTTGAGTGTGTTGCCTTGTCTGCCAATGCGGTGAAGTCTGGTGATGAGAGTATGCTGGGAGACGGTGACGAAGGCTGCCAATAAGCCAAGGAGGATGAGGGCGGCTGTTTCACACTGGTCAAGGAGGCATCTGATGTCATCAGTTGCTGCGACCATGGCAGTCTCGGTGCTGTGATTAGGCCGGAAGCCGGATTGGGATGGATCGAGCAGATTGTTTCCTTCGAGGTAGCCAGTGAGCAGGTGGTTGATGGCCGTTTCCAGGACTTTAGCGAGAAAGGGGAGGAGCGAGATGGGGCAGTAGTTTTTGAGTTTGCTAGGGTAGACTGAGGGTTTCTTTAGTAGGGGCTTGACCTGGGCGTGCTTCCAGGCATGGTGGACCGTGGCTGTGGTGATGGAGGTATTGAGGATTTCTGCAAGGGAGCCTCCGATTACTTTTCTCCCTAGGTTGTAGATGTGGTGCGAGCAGAGGTCCAGGGTGGACCTAGAATGGATGGTGGTCATGATCCACTAGAGAGCTGCTTCCAGTTGGTGATCCGGTGAGGGAGGTGTAGGATCGGGTGTGGAGGTGGTTGAGGTCGGTGGGCTGTGAGTAGAAGTTGCAGTATATGCCAGAGATGTTGTAGTGAAAGTAGTCAGATAGCGTGTTGCAGAGGGCTTGGGAGGGGTGGATATTGTTCTCTGTGGTGGATGGGCAGGAGAATTCTCTGACAATGCTGAAGAGTTCTTTGGTGTGGTTGGCACTTGCCTCGATGCGGGTGGTGAGTGCTTCTTTCTTGGTCTCCCTGAGCCAGTGGTGGTGGCTGTTGAGGGTGAACCTCAAGGAGTCGAGGTTATTGAGGGTCTTCTTGGAGTGCCTGTGACTCTCTGGTTTCTTGATGTGTTATTTGAGGCTCTAGGGTGAGACAATTGGCTTGCTTGGTCGATGTGTTGCTAGTGGTGCTCTTCAGGGGTGCAATGGTGTCGGTGGCTGAGGAGATCCAGTTGTAGGAGTTTTGAACGTGGAGTTTGAAGGTGTCTTCGGGGGTGGGTCTAGCTTCTATGAGGGCAGTGATTCAAGGGGTTTCCATGACTTAGCCCAAATTGCGGAAGGGTGGGGGGGTCTCACCAGGCTTCTACCTGGCCATCAATGGTGAAGTGGACGATGTTGTGGTCTGTCCAGGTTACCTCTGTGGTGTGGGAGAATTTGGCTATTTCGTCTTTGGAGAAAATGGGATCCAGTGTGTCCAGCGCTGTGCATGGGGGTGGTAACCAATTGAGAGAGGCCGATGATGCTCATGTTTTCAAGAAGTACAGTGGAGTTGGCGTCATCTGAGTCTTCTAGGTGGAAGTTCAGGTTTCAGTCAATTGCCAGGGGCGAGATGAAGTCAGGGATGAAGTTTCAGAAGCTGTTGCGGGGTCCAAGGGGTCTGTAGGCAAGGGTTCCTCTGTTGATGGATTTGGCATCCGTTTTGATCTGGAAGTTGAGGTGTTCCATGATGGGTGTTGTGTCATCTTCGGAGTTGATGCAGTTGAGGGAGTCCTTGTGGATGGTGCCGGTCCAGGAGGTGGGAGGGTAGGGGCCTGGGCAGGAAGGAGGCAGCCGGAGAGAACCGGTGGTGATCGGAGCGTGGAGGGCGGGAAAGTGGGGGGAAAGGCTGCAGAGTGGGAAAGTGAGAAAAGAAAATAAATACGAATCAAGAAATAAGGAAATAAAGATGCACAAAATAAAAAAATTAAGCAAGCAGGGAAAACATAGAAAAAATGAGAAAAGAAAAGGATAAAAGAATTAAAGACAGTGGTCTCCTGCTGTGTGATCACCAGGGTCGTAATGTGGCAGTGGGACTGCCTGGAGTGCGGCAGTCTGACCGTCATCACAGCACTGGCTTTCCTCAGACTGCTAATGTCGTAATGAGGCCGTTAATCGTTTTTTAGATTTTAAACATCTCTGACATTTGCTATAGAGTGTGCTGCTTTCTTAAGTTGGCTATTCGTAGTATATAATCAATGGAGGGGATTGCACAAACTGGAGATGGAATAGTATATTTTACCTCTCCTAAGTCCAACACTTTCCCTGCTGGTGAGTAGAATGGAGTGTGAATAGTACATTTTACACCCTTGGCAGTCCAACGCTTTCCATACTGTGGCACAGACTGGAGTTAGAATAGTAAATTTTACCTCTCTGAAGTCGAATACTTTTCCTCATGTTGTACAGACTGGAGTGGAAATAGTACATTTTTCCCCTCCTAAGTCTACACTTCCCCAACTGTTGCTCAGACTCAATTTGGAATAGTACATTTTACCTTTCCAAAGTCAAATGCTTTGTTTACTGTAGAGTAAACTGGAATGGGAATTGTAAAATGTACCCCTCCGAAGTCCAATGCTTTCCCTACTGTTGCACAGACTGAAGAGGGAATAGTAAATTTAACCCCTCTGGGGTTCTAAACTTTTCCTGCAGTTGCACAGACGGGAGTGGAAATAGTGTATATTTAGTATTTTAATTGAAATACTTATTTGTAATATTGTGTGATTCTATATATATATATATATATATATATATATATAGACATATATATATCCATATATATATATATATCTATATATATAAATATATATTTATATATTTGTTTAATTGCATACTATTTCTTTAAACACAGATTGTTTTTTTACTTTTGTAACATATATATTTTTTAATTTATAGGTATTTATTAGGTAATTTATTTTAATGTTTGTAGTTGTGTTTTAATATGAATATATAAATATACATTTGTGCTTTTTATACTAGTAAATTGATTTTTTTAGAAATAATATAAATTAAAATAGATATGTCATTAAGTGTTAAAATATATATATGTATATATATATGTGTGTTTATATATATATATATATACATACATATATAAACACATACATGTGTTTTTGTATCAGTATATATTCACATATTTTTAAATAGTATTTTTTAAATTTATATTATATTAATGTTATATGTTAAAATATTTACTTTTTTTATTATTCTCTCTCTCTCTCTCTATATATATATATATATATCATGAACATCGATATTTTTGTATTGTTTTAACGATATTAACGTTAACAATATTTTTGTTCTGATATTTTTGTACTTGGACACTATTTTTGACACAATATTTATGTATCACAATATTTTTGTGATCAAAATAATGTCACTGATCCGGCAAAGTGACTCAAGTATGCAGCATACTCCCCTGGGGAGAAGAATGATCAAGATGTATATAAATTAGAGAAATACTTCACAAACTCCCCTTTTATATAACAGCTGTCTCATTTATGGCTGTCCACTATCTTCCTCTAGCTTAACAATAGCATTGTGTGCCTGTGGGCAAAGCAACAGTGTAGTTAGGGTCCTGCTTGGCCTGTCTATCTCCCCATATACCCTGACTCTGGAATGCCTGTGTAGCTGTTTCTGTTCCTGGTCTGCTATATCAGAGAATTCTGTCAGATTAGCATGCAAGCTCACCAGCACCTGGATGTCAGAACATTATGATTTTAAGTGACTTTACTTCAGTGTCTAGCATGTCAAGCTGAGTTTGCAGGGCCCTACAGACCACATGTTAATTAGCAATACAGATGCCTTGAATGTAGGCATTGAAGGCCTCCCATCTGGTGCCCTACGAATTGACCAAGTCTTCATGAACCTCAAAATAATTTGATATTTCCGCCTTTCGTTCCTCCTTACTTGCAGTGCTGAGGGAGCTAATTAGGATAAATGCAAGATGAAGGCTGCAATAGTGAATCTATCACAAGTTCGACGGGAGTGCGGTCTGAACTTGAGCGTGGGAGGTTTTCCAAATTTTTTCACCTAGCTGCACACATCCTACATGCCTAGCTAATAATCTACTATGTCTATGAGACATATGCTGTGGTTATGGGTGTGCCCTCCTTGGAGGATGGATGCCTTAATTGACAAGTCAACCAGTCCGTTGACCTCTGTAACATCAGTCAGCACGGTTGCATGCTGTGGTCAGGCCATTGGGTTGTGGGGACAGTGTGGTACATTTTTAACAGATCTGCCTGATGAATTCTGCCTTATCTGTATGTGGGCCATATGTATCGATTAGTGCAATATGTTTTTGAAGGCCTGCATCCCATTGTAACTTCACTGTTGATCGATGATCTCATGCAGTAGTCGAAAAAGGGCAATACTTCTAACCAGGAGGGACATGCCTCCTTAATAGGAGAAATAGTCGCCAGTGCTCTATAACCGCACCACTCAACAGTGAAACAAGATCTTGCGGCATCGGCCATGGCCATTTCCTGAAAGAATGATCTGTCTATTTGGTGCCAATCTAGGTATAAGAGCACCTGCCTGGTTTTTCGTGGATATTTTAAATGTCGAATATCCTAGGTCAGAAAAGGGAGCAGAGTTCTGTCCCAACTCGTGGTTGAGGAGTACTAATCTCAACTGGCCTAAAGAAAGAGTGCATTGTAGCTATGTGAGCCTGAGAAGTTATCCATCAGTGCGTTGTGTGCAACATGTGTGATATTTTCTGCACGTATCTGTAGTCAATCTTACCAACAGATCCCCACCCACCCACACAAGCCACTCCAATCTGCTAGCAGTTAAGTTCCCAGCTAACCCATACCAACGTGGTGTAGTTGCACGTACATGCCCAACAAACAATTAGGATAATCTGAAGGGGTATTACCTCAGGGTGAAATTAAAGTGACTGCTAGCCAATGCCTCTGGTATGGGGAACTTTCTGGGTGAATATACCATAATGGGCAACCAACAGGACTTTGGTTATCAATTAGTGAAGCACAGTGCTAGTTCCTGCAATGCTCCTGGAATAATGATGTCCCAAAACGTGGTGTGGTGTAGTATCTAAGGGTGTGGTTATCCATCCACTAGTTGAGGATCCCAGATTAGTCAACCATCCGACCCAGCACTAAGGGGGTCTTTCCTTTTGTCATAGTGAAGAGCCTCCCAGATGGTCACTCGCTAGTTAAACCATCTTGGCCATCACATTCCAATCATTAATGAAGTGTTCAAATAGACTTGTCAGTGGATGCGATTGGAGAAGGCATCAAAGCAGAGTCCCAAAGTGCAATATGATGCAATGACTTTACTCCATCTCACTCAGGCCCTTATCCGATGTGCGTGAACTCATAATTGATGCCATGTCAGTCACAGAAATGATGTGTTTCACAAACAGAGCTGCGATTTGTATAGCTTGAGTTATATCTGGGTGGTCTTCAAGCTTGTCAGGTAAAGCATCACATATGGGATATCAACCTGCTGTAGTTTACATTTCAAGGGCAAGTATTCCCTATGTGCTTCCAGGACAGAGAGGGTGAAATCTGAGAATACTGATATGGTATTACAGTCATGAAGTAGAGTCTGTTTCTCTCTTATTAGCCAGAGGAAAGTCTCCCATTGTCTAAAGTTGAAAAGTCTAGCAATGATGGGACACAGTGGCATCCCCAGTGGAGGCCAGGGGCCCAGGAAGCGCTATGCATACTCCACTTGAATAGAAGAGAGAAACTGCCTGCTCCAAACAGGCTCTGGAGGAGAGAGTCTCTACGTATTGAGCCATGTTGCCAATGTTGGTGGACTCAGGTAAATCCACCAAGCAGAGGTTGTTTCAACAGGATCTGGCCTCCATGACTTCATTCTTTGTCTACATGACCTTCAAGACATTGGCCATGTCGAACAGCCCCACTGTGTCATCTTTGAGAATCTAGTTTCGCAACTCAGTGGCTAATATTCTCTTTTCTTGCTTGTGATGCTCAGAAGATAAATTGTCCACCGTAGCCATGAGTGGGTCCAGTCTACCAGTAATGGAAATCAGGCTTCCATTGATGGTAAACTGGACCCATGTGGAGCAAAAGCCTTTTGACATCTGGGTCATCTGCTCCCCCACTAGGCAATATGTGGAGTGTCTGGCATGTCTGGGGGCAGGGCACCCCTTGTTCGCTTCATCTCAAATGGGAGCTTAGCCTGTTTCTGGGCATCCTTACCTATGCTGTCAGTGACAAGCTTATCTGGGTTGCCACAGATAAAGCACATCACAGTTGTAGGGAGCCTAGGTCAAAGCCTCTTGGAGGAACAGTTGTGCACATGTAACTGAAGATCGCACATCAGGGCATCAAGCAGCAAAGCGACCAAGCCGTGCCCGCTAATATCACACAATGCACATCTAGTCCCACTGTTATGAGCAACATCAGGGGAGTACAGCTACATTATTAAAGAGGTGTGTGTATATGTGGGTAGAAATTTGGTGGGTACACCAACAAAAGCATGTCAGAAGGCGAGGACCGCCAGAGTGTTCAAGCTGGTGTCGTAGTTTGGACTCTTTCCCTGGGCAAGACTGCTGGTTTAAGGATGGCAGCACTTATGTTTTTAGGTGACTATGCCTGTCCTACAACAAGTCGCAATGTATTTATACAGATCTACTTGGACCCCTGACATAGGTTGTTCCAAAACAATAGATAACGCTGCATGCTTGGGATGGTACTTTCTAATGTGAGCCCCTATAGTTTGTTTGTCTTTGTTGCATGAGTTGATTCCTTAGCAAGGTGACACTGATAAACACAGCAGCCATCTTAGAAGATTTAATTAAATAAATGGTCTAAGACAGAGCAAGCTAAGTAGGTTAAAAGTCACTAGGTGACGGGGGCACGAGCATGCAAGCCAAAAGCTAAGCTAGCTCCCGTTATCCCATTAAAACAAATTAGGATTCACTACACCCTCCCCATTGCCGTAACTAGTATGACGCCAGTACTGGCCGCCATCGAAGGTGAGGTAATCCTAAAGCTGCTCTGAATTAAAAGCAAAGCATAAAAACCAAAGTTAAAAACATAGTTAAAATCGAACATTTAAAACATACTAAAGAGACTTAAAGTCAACCATGACAAGCACAGCAGGCCAAAGTAAATCATTGTGGCATGGAACTATAGTCATGATCTTGAAGACTAGCTCCAAAGTCACCTTGCAAAAAGTCATCAAAAAATGAGGCCAGATCGTTTGATGTGAGATCGATCACTTGGGCGGATGGATTCATGGAGCAAAAGTGTGCAATAGTCTCAAGTGTAGGTCCACCGGCGTCAATGCCATTGTCCACAGATGGTAGAACCAACTCTGAGTGTTCATAAGTGGCCTCGCGGATCAGCCTTAGTCTCATGGGGCACGACCGTGTATGAACCCTCATCGGGGCCATCAGCAGTTCTGGGTCCAAAGGAGATACCGGCAGGACGGCAAGACACACAGTTGGCAAATGTTCGAAGAAGCACCAAACGCAGTGAAAGACCAACTGCACGCACCAGAGGAGTGGTCGAAATGACAACGACCAATTTCACTCTAGTTCCTCCAGCAAGGAAACATCGAAGATCTGAACCATGCGTTCATGGCACAGTTGTGCTGGTGGCAGTTGCTTCATCGCTCGTGTAGCTGTAAAGAGACAACCACTGCGAATTTGAAAAAACAGCAGCAGTATTCCGCCAAATAATGCCAAAATTATAGGAAAGCCACCAAACACACTTGAAAAGAGTGAATGGATTGTCGGTGGGATGACTCCGAAGATAGCCTGGAAGATGGACACAAATCCAGACCTGACAGCCTTAAAGAAGTGGACAATCCCAGCAATGCTTGAAGCATTAAATATTCTGGATACCAGCTCACTAAAATGGGATTGTATCTCAGCTGATGATCTCGCAATCTGGAGCGCATACGTCTCTCTAGCGGATGTCAACGCGACCTGTTTCTGAAACAGTAGCGCCTTTACTCTACTCAGCTTGTCATAATTCACATTAATAGTATCAATGTGAGGCCACATTTCTGATATTTTTATCTCTTGTGTGGGGGGGAAATAAAACATGTCCACAACGCGTAACGACCTTCGAGACCGAAATTGTGTAGGCAATGGCAAGTCGCATACTGCAACAGCTTTGATCGCTCAGCACCACGTAACTGCCATTAATAAGTACACGAAATGCTGATCGAATCAAAGAGACATGAGTACCCTTAAGAAAACAGGTCAAGTTTGCGACCCCCACATTGCAGTGGCCGTGAAGGGACACCTGCTTGCAGATCATAGAATGTCTAACAGTAGTCTCACAGTCGCTTCCACTAAGAAAGACTTCTGTTTCGCCGTTCAGACATTTGCTGCTTGCAGATCATAGAATGACTAACAGTAGTCTCACAGTCGCTTCCGCTAAGAAAGACTTCTGTTTCGCCATTCAGACATTTATAATCAAAAGACAACTCCCACTCTTCCTTAATATAGCTATCACCCTAACGCTCATACCTGCCCACGGCAAGATGTTTCAAGCACTGCGAAAAACAAAAGGTGGATATGGGCAGATTAATAATGCCATGTATAAGCCAGACAGCCAAAGGACTCTCTGGAATTGTAAAAGACAACTTTTCCAACCTTTCTATATGAAGCATGGTGAAACTTGCGTCCCTTTTAGCCATTGTCTGTTGTTTCTCAGAGAGATTAAAAGCAGCAAACAGTTCACTACCGTTAATGTACCTCCATGGAACACGGCCATTTTTCAATGTTTGTAACGTCCAACCAAGCTGCATGATAGAACGCAGCTGACTTTGTCCATGGTATAAACAGGACATGTCTGACTGAATAATATCAATCGTACATGACACTATATTTGTGAGTGAATAAATTCTGTTGGACAGGGTGTTCATGCCGTTATCGACAACCGCCAAAGTTCTTTCTATGTTTTGCTTATCTATCTGCCTTAAGCGTGCAGCGGCTTCTATCTGAGAAATTTTCCATATCTCATTATACATCACATATACAAATCTTTTACAGCGCTGTTTCCTAGGACCTAACAGGAAGTCCTGCAAGTCTATATTTTCAGAAAGTGTGTTCAGGTGTTCTTTAACTGCGGCTAACGTGTTAGATTATACCATTGTTGACACAGTTTACCCACACTGTACGTAGTCACTATCCCCGTGTGACGACCTGTGATGAAGCGAGGATCTGGCCGGCTAATCTTAAAACCCCCTGAGGAATTTCAAAAATGAGTCTGACATCCATTGGTGCCTATTGGCCAAACTAACCACCCGCCGGGACTGGAAAGTGAAGAATTATAGGTACCAGCCTGAACTTTTGCATCTAGCTCTTCTTCGGTGTTATTCAAAAAGAATTGCCAACCATTAAATTTAGCCGGTGTGGGGATACTGGGCGTGTTCATTTCTTTTATTTTTGCTAATTTTAGGATATCTGTTGAACAATGTCATTCGAAACAATCATTTGTTCAGGAATCAGGCATGCCCTAAACAAGGCCTCCCTACCCTAGATTTGCCAATCCTGTGTCCACCATACACTCCTTAAATCAATATTGTTCTTCCAGTGATCGTAACCTTCAATGGTAAGATGGGAAACAAAGGCATCTGAATATATTAGTTTGCAACATTTTCCTAATTTTTGACTCGGAGTTTCTTGTATCATGCTCAGTAAAGTAAGTGAATTTTTCTAAATAATTTTTAGGGCTCCCCACTAGTGGCGTTGAACAATGTTCCCATTGTGTGTAATTAAGTACAGGTCTATGTCTAGTTGCACGGTGCAGGTAGTAATGTCCCCAATTGTTGTAGCAGAACAATTCCCCATAATTCATTGTATTTACATATACATAATCACTTTCAAATATCGAATAGTCCTTCATTTCATTTAACATGGTATCAACTGTCTGAACATCCCAATCATCAGAAACAGCACTGGGTGTGATAACATCTGTCATTGATATTTTGAATACATATGGAATTTGAATGACCTCAGTAGGCCAATATATTTCAAAAGGAACTTTGTCCCACACAATCCCATCAGAAATGGGTACTGCTGAAATGTTCACCGGGGACAAGTCTCTGCGGACCTTGTGTGAGGAATGATGTGGAGTCAAAACTTCATCTATTGATGTTATAATTGCACGTTTAGGGATGTAATTACCATTTATAAGCAAGAAAAAAACAGTCGCGAATCCAATCCAAAAAAATAAAGTAATGAATGTCAAGCAGAACCAACAATATTTCCATGGATATATCAAGCAGTTCTTTTTAAGCCATTGATAGAGCTTACGTGTCTGTGAATCATTTTCAAACATATGAGTCGATGAGTCTGAAGAAAAGTCATCAATGTTGACAAAGTAGCCAGAGCCAGTTTCTGTAAAAACAGGAACAAGTTTGGTACTCGTAGATGTGTTGACTTCTTGTGGGGGCTCATAGTAAACTGTGCCATCAGTCTGTGTTGTATTGGTGTATAAAACGGCCAACTCTTGACTAGAAGTTGTCATGGAAGTGTGACTGGAACCAGCAGGAGCTCATTCTTCGCCCTCCCCATGGTCGAGGAGGTACTCATAGCATTGTTGGCCATCGTAACATGGACCATAGTAGTATTGGTCACTCTATTCTGAAGAGGAATGACCTGTTGGGTAGTTAGAGGGGATCGGGAACCACCCAAGGGAGCTCTGGGTCTACTGTGTAGGATCGCCCACGTGGTGTCATTTGACATTGTCAATTGAAACAAATCTGTTTCCTCTGGAACCTGGCAACGGTGGCAAGATTACAGTTCTGGTACCTTGTATTCCCAAGGCTGAGACTGGTGCTCGTAGGATGGACCAAATTCCTTCTTTACAAATTCCTTCTTTACAGCAAACCTTTCATGAACCAGATCCCCAACTTTAGGAATCCAGCCAGTGGAAGTTGTTGGCATATCCCTTATTCCTAAGGTGGCGGCACTGGTGGATGATTTTTCATCACAAAATTGTTGAAGCTCCTGTAAGACATTGAGACGTTCATTTATGTCAAAAGGTGTTTCTGCTGCCACCATACCAGAACCATCAAGATCTGGGACATGCATGTGTATCCCAAAGAGAAATTCATAGGGAGTTTGCCCAGAGGCAAATGCAGGGCCCTGGTCCGAATGGAATGCTGCAACCGCATATGTACTGATAAAGATCAGCAAGTCTTTTATAACAGTCCGAGTGTCAGCCGACCACTGCGGCCATACCCACAGGAATCTAGAACAAGAATCTACAGCAACTAAGAGATATTTGTATGCACCATCAGGTTGAAGTGGACCGCAATGGTCCAGATACACACATTGTAGTGGGCTACTGGACACTACAAGGGATGTCTGTGGTGGGCGTTTGAGATTGGAGCCCTTTATTTGCCCGCAAATGTCACAACAGAGGACATATTGTTTTGTCCGTCTGCATAGAACAGGCCACCAGAAGCGTTTCTGTAAGAGTGTTATTGTGGCCGAAATACCAGCATGAGCAGAAGCGACACCCTCACGCACTGCTTTCACTAGATCTAATCTCTGGTCTTCGTTTGGGATCACCCGATCTCCAACCCCGGGAATTGTTGCGTAGGCAACATTCTGTGCACTGATATGGTAGGAATAGTTTGTAGGCTACCCTTTCGGGAGAGACTTGCCCTCAGTCGAAGCTTTCACGGCAGTCAAAATTTCATTATCCTATCTTGTATGAGAACGAGTCACTGCAGCCACAGAAGCCATAGCCACTGCAGATTTGGCTACTTCATCAGCCAAAGTATTACTGACAACATGTACTCCTACACGTTGGTGGCCCAATGTATGTACTACATGGACACACTGTAGCTTCTCCTTAAGATCAGCCACCCTCCCCCACAATGTTTTGTGTTTTATGGTGTTCCTTTTAGAATCTCTAAACCTGTTTAGTTTCGAATGATTAAGATAATCATTGTAAGACTGAATGCAGTAATATCTATCACAGACTATTAAAATCAGTCTTCCTGTCACAGTTTTTCTAGCGCTAAAATAAGGGCTTTAAGTTCAGCCAACTAGCGTTTGCGTATAGGTATTGTGAGGGTGAAAAATTCCATCCTTCATCACTCCACTCACGGCTGCGCAAACGGCTGAGTATTGATGTTTGGTAACTACAGCTGGTTGGGCTGAACCATCAGTATAAATGACAGTGTCATATTTGTTTAAAGGTAAAAGATGTAGAGGAGCGGGGCACTCTTGTTCATATTTGAGAAATTCTTGTGTCTGAAGTTTTGGATCAAAAATATAATCCACATCAGTAGCTGTCAGAGAAGTCGCCCACTGAATCCAGTGTGGATGTAATGCTTTAGCGTTAGGAACGCTCGCTTTGGTGGCAGCCTCTAGTGCCGGCATCGGGGTAACGACAATGATGCGTTTCCCCTGGGCAAGTGGTCACTCTTTTATGACAGCTATCTGAACTTCAGTTAGAATTTTTTCTATGGGTGCAAAGCGTTGCTTTGCATTCGAGTATAGATGAGATTTATACGCTATGGGCACCGTGTCATCCTCATTAAAGGTGACATACGTGAACCCAAGGGCACCAGCAATTATTCTGATGACCAAATTTTACTTGTTGTCGTGGGTGTGTAAGTGATTAGCTTCTAGCATGTCCTGTTGCAAATCCGTAAGGATGCGTGTATGCTCAATTGTCCAGTGTCTGCTAGAAAAGTCTGGGCGTATTAAGTCATATAGCTGCTAATGTGCATAGTCAGGAATGTACGTTCTACCAAAATTAAAGAAACCAAGCAGAGACTGTAGTTTCCTTAGCGTATTTGGTGGGTGCAGTTTTGCTCATTTTTCTAGGAAGTCTGGGGCCAGGCTCTTTCCTTCGTTCGATAGCTCATATCCCAGTAAAAGTACACTGAGAAAGGCAATCTTACTTTTCTTAAAGTTGAATTTATAACCGACTTCTGCAAACCCCAAAATTATGTGATCGACCCTTACAAGATGAAGGTTTAGGTCGTCGTCTGTGAGGTAAATGTCACCCACATAGGATAACGCCTCAGAATCAATGTCATGTAATATTGATGTTACTCAGGCTGGTTTACCCCAGGGCTGTTCTTATAGCCCTGGGGTAAACGGCAAAAGCGTTTCTGTGAGTCAATTGATAGTGCACTCAGGTCCCTACTTCCTTCCGCTAAATTCTGGCAGAAGAGCCCGTTGGATATATCCAACGTCATTTTATATTTTTTCCGCAATATGTTATTTATCAGTGCTGTGCTATGTGAATTTTGTATAGCATATGTACGGGTATGGCTGTTTAAATGTCTGTAATCAAAGACTATTCTAGAGGAATGATCTGGCTTTGCAATTGGGAATAACAGGTTATTCATTGCAGAGGAACAGAGCTCTACTACCCCTATATTCCAGCTGAGTGAGGATCTCCCTCACTGGAGCTTTCACCTCATGGTTAACTGGATATTGTGGCTGAGGCTGGGGTGTAGCCCTGATAGGTATTACATGACACGGAGAATCCCTATCCCAACCGACATGATTGCAGTATAATGCAGATGCCTGTGCTAGAGCCCAATTGACAGTGTAGGCTTCCTTTTTAGCCCCTGGAACAAGATTTGAGAAACAAGGCAAAATGACATTTTCCCCATGTGGGAGCTTACGGACGTGTTCGGGCGGCCAATCTCGTTTGGCAAATAGGATGTCACAATTAAGTTTGTCCCAAAAGATCACACCAATGGTGCGTTCCACGTCTCCCTCAATTTGGATCTTTAGGTCATAAAGTCTATCTGGTGGGAGTACACGCCCGTCCGCTGTGTCAAGTGCAACAAAATCGCTAGTTGCTGTCGCATCCAGATGTTCTTTCAGACTCTGGCGACATATCGTGACCTCTGCTGCACTGTCTGGCAGTGTCACTGCCCACGTCTTGTTCTTCAGCAAAGTTCTCAAGTGTATTGGCATTTTTAAGCGATAATGCTGCCACCTTTTTCTTTTTAAACAGTGGCTTTAGTAGCGAAGTCTGTTTTTTTTTTACTGTAGACTGTGGTGAGTCTTTCTTTTGTTTTACGTAGTCCGGACATCGGTCAGGACGGCCCCCTCTCTCGCTATGCCTATCCGGAACGTCCTCAAAGGAACGAGAAGGACGTGAATCATACATCTATCAGGAGTTCTAATATTCTCCCTAATTCTGAGAGTTTATCTCCTTTTGGAGTTCTCTGAATGTGGAGAATCTGCTCTCTTATTCTGTCTTTCTTTAAATTGTTTTGGCTTCTCCCAGCGCTTTTTCGAACTTTCTTGTATTCGGTTTAGTATCTTCCTTACGGGTGGTACCATGTACTTCCAATTTCTTTGGCTTGGCTCCCAAACCATCCCGTCCTATACTAGTATAGGTATCGGAGATAATTTTTGGTAGCCGTCTCTCTTGTTCTAAATGTTGTTCTAAATGTGGAGTTTCTCTGAGACGCTGGCGTATAGCCAGTGCTAATGCTTCCCCTTTAATAATACTAAGTATAATCGAGGATACTATGTCAATATTACGCATCAATTTCATCCCCAAATCTAGGGTAGGGGCTGCCCCATGCTCATTCTGAATTTGTTTCAACACTTCCGGTAAGTTGGCAAGTGTTGGGGTACCATGTGTGGTAGTATATGTTGCAGTGTCATCCACCGAGGGAACCATCACAAAGGGCAAGCACATTGTTAGAATTCTATGTTTCTCCTGTGGTCCCGTACGGGGAAACACAGCTTCCAGCTGATTTGTTTTCCGGGCTATCCAATAAGGTATTTTCTCCCTATCTGTGGGCACCTTACCCATAATAGTATGTACTGTTTGTGGATTAATCCCAGTGGACAATTGATATCCAGCAGGCGCTGGTGGCGCTGGGCGCGCAGGTGTTGTGTTCAAAGTTCGCATTACGAACTGAACAAGCCTTCTATATAATGTTACAATTTCATCATATAAGTTTTGCAGATCTGCTACTGGCATGTTCTGTATTTCTGGGTGTGGTGTGTATGTGGCAAACATAGGCCATGTTGGTCCGTCATTACTCAAAGGACCTAATCTCACTCGCTGTATAACATGTGGGAGGACGCCCTCAAACCAGTTCTGATGCTCTTGATAGGTGAGTGGTATTTCGTGATACTGGTATGCTTGGTACCGTTGAGGTACATTAGCAATTTTATATGTGTGAAAGGTAGCTGACCTGGCGTCTTCCTCAGGAAAGGTGGTCCAGGTATAGAAAGTTTCTGTTTGGTAAGCTTCATCAGCTTCTACTATGAAAGTTACGTCCCCGCCCTCGTCTCTTAAGCCATGCGCTACTAGATGTAATGTTAATGCCTGTCTAGCATTCTCAGGAATGTCTATGGCGTTAGTCATATTGAAAAATGGGAAAAGAGATGGAACACCAAGTGGGGAGTACTAAGTCCTTTTTTAAGAGGTCGAGCTCGAACAACCTACAGCCTAATTAGGTGCTCTGTGTTCAGCTGAGGAGGATCTTCCCAAAAACCACGGACGTCTCCATATAATGGTCATTAGGGTGCCTGTTGTCTGTGAGACAGTGATAACCGGGGAATCCGTAAATTAGTGCCTAAACGCCATTGTTGGTGGCACCATTTAGTAGTTTGGACTCTTGCCCTGGGCAAGACTGCTGGTTTAAGGATGACAGCACTTATATTTGTAGGTGACCATCCCTGTTCTACAACAAGTTGCAACTGTAGTCCCAACCCTTCCTGCTCACTAGCAGTATCTCACCAACAACCCAAATCGTTAAAGGTGATCTGTGGCAGCCTTTACACATGGACTCAGAAGTATGACATCTCAGGGAATGTCGTGGTTAAACGGAGATTACCCCTTTCTCACAGATATATTATATCTCAACCAAACACAGGCAATAACAAAGGAGCAATAATGTTTCAATAGTTTTTATTCAACGTAATGCAGTAAATCATACTGGCTGCAATGATTAGGATAGTGAACAGTACAAGAGATAGAATTGTAAAGACGAGGGTCATGATTATGAAGACCCCCACCATCTGTATTAGTATAGGAAGACATGAAGCGTATCATATGTCCGTGTACCCTATCATAACAGGCCTAACCTTCTACCTAGAGGAGATCTGGGTATGTTAAACCCAATCTGCCAATGCCATGTCCCTGGAAGAAGACCCCAACCCTGGTTACCTTGAATGAGGTCTCAAGCTCAGACTTCGGCAGAACACGAAGTCCTGGTCAGCGCAAGACGACGTGCAGCATCGATAGCAGCGATGGTATCTGGTCGGAATCCCTCTGATTATCTGTCTAAAGTGTGATGTATTTATACAGATCTACTTGGACCCCTGGTCCAAAACAATAGATAACGCTGCATGCTTGGGACGGTAATTTCTAATGTGAGCCCCTATACTTTGTTTGTCTTTGTTGCATGAGTTGACGCCTTAGCAAGGTGACACTGATAACATAACTCTAAACAAAAAGGCCTAACTATAAACACAGCAGCCATCTTAGAATATTTAATTAAATAAATGGTCTAAGACAGAGCAAGCTAAGTAGGTTAAAAGTCACTAGGTGACGGGGCACGAGTCTGCAAGCCAAAAGCTAAGCTAACTCCCATTATCCCATTTAAGCAAACTAGGATTCACTACACTGGCATATCCCAATATGCCACATCAGCAGCCCATGAGGTCTCACAACATAGCTTCAGAATAGGCTTTTGGAGGATCATCAGTCATCCTGCCTGACCTAGCACTGGCACTATCACAATGCATACTCCCCTCTTCTAGTCATTCAAATTTTACATTAGGTGCTACAGTACCTCTGGTGCTCTGCTCATATTGCAGCATGAGATAGTATTTTTCCTTTTCAATACATATACCTGCATGCTAGGAGCATGACTGAAGTGTTTCCATGGGGCTGAGTATGCAGATAACCAAAAACATACAGAGTGTGCACAAACCCAAGTTGTTCAGCTCAGGTCATTCACTTGTTCAGAGTGGAGCCTCGGCAGGCCTCAGTGCTTGGTATCTGATGGGACATGAACATGCGTGCAGGGGCTACCCCATCCACCCACATCCCTTGGATGACTATGCCAGCTCTGTTCCACGGTGAACAGATCGACTCCTGCATCTTGCACAACAGGCAGCTGGCAGGCACAACCTGGTTCTTCCTCTTTGCCAAGCCATAGTACAGGCGATCTGCTTGTGGGCATCGCGATCTTGGCCCACCCCAGCTTAGATAATCCTTGATCCTAAATGTTAGCCATCCATTTTTTATAGAGCTCATTTCCTTATCAGCCTTTGACTGTGCATATATCTGCCTGTTGTCTTCTTGATTGTTATCAGATGTGACTATTGTGATTCCCAAACAGCTTCTAAAAATCATTTCTAATCCATATCGTTGTCCATCTGGGCTGCTTGTAATTCCAGTATTCCTTTACATTCATTTGCAGGATCCATGGCCCTTCCCCATGCTCTGTTTTTATTTCTTGTATTTCTCATGTGCACCCTACAGTTGTTTTTCATTTTAGAGCATTTATTTCCCCAATGCCTCTTTCAAATCCTCCCCTCTTTGTAGTCAGGAGTTCTCCCCACTAAAGAGGGGTGGTGGCAGAAGTCATGGTTCTGTACAATTTGTCAAAAGAAGCCCTACATTTGATCATTTATTGCTCCACACACAAATGCTCATCGAAATACTGCCTATGGTCCTTCAACTGCTCGACTTCTTCCCACTTCATGCTACCTTCATGGCCTTCATGCTCTAGGTGATTTTTTTTACGGTCTATAAGACCATTGACAATGGCCAATAGCAAAACTGGGGTCCAAAAAGTGAGAGGTGCACTCAATGAATAAAACAACTCTTCAAGGATTGTGACCAATGTTAAATGAGTGAGACTGGGTACATGTATGTGGGACTCCACCCAAAAAGTGAGACCAAGGTGTCAGACTCACATCCAAAGAGAGAGACTGTGCATCAAGACATAATATGAGTATCATGGTGCTGCTAGACGTGATATTCTTTGTGCTCCAAGACGAGCACTCATGTCACATTACTGTGACATACACAGTACTTAATTTGTAAAACAATAAGTCCCAGGGCCCAAAGTCCTGCAGCCGGCACTACAAATTTTGGGGGTGCTGAATACCAAGACTGCGTAGTCTTCATTCCACCTTTATTCACCACCAGACACACCATGTCCATTATCTCACAATTGCTAGTTCTTTCTCATCTTTGCATTTTGCACTAGACTTACACAGTGTGAAAGAGACTAACACTCATTGAGACAAGCTGTGAGGCAAAGAGTGAGTTATGCACCAAATTACAGAATACGTGTGTCAAGTTGCGACAGCTACACCAAATGAGTAAGTAGTCTTGTACTAAAATAGTGAGATGGTGTTTTGAGGTGGGAGATATCACAGCAGCTTATTAAATAGTAGACCGTATTACACTACTCATGTAGCAAAGAAAGCAGACTCCAGTAGAGTGAAGCCTAAAGATCCTACAGTTCACTGCTATAAAAATTAGAAATGGGTTAGATCAATCCTGCAAGGATACATGCAACGTACCGTGCCTCCTTATCCATCCTCTTGCTCAACCTTCATATGGACCTCCAGCCATAGGTGATGATACCACATCATATTCTGTGCCAGATGATAACCAGAAATATTTATTTGTCTTTAACATTTTATTAACACAGTTATAGATCAAGGGAGCAAGATCTCCTTTACATTCACAGGGGTCAGAAAAGGGATGGAAATAGGAATAAGGAGATTTCAAGAGACCAAGAGAATGTATCACCAGAAGTCTAACAATATAGACATGTTTTAGGCAATGGATTCTATCAGATCTATAAGCACCTAAAGAAAAAAACACCTAGCAGACAGGCCATCACCACATATTGCCTCAATCATGTGCATTATGCTAATTTTGATTGGATGACAGACAACTACATCCATTAGAACAGCTGGAAAACAGGTGTTCTGGGTGATGCAAAGACTACATTGAAACCGTGCACTTGACCTGTAACTCTGGAAATTGAACCTTTGTCAATACATAAAATAAGAAATCTGGGCATAAGCTTTGATTCAAATCTAACTTTCTTCCCTCAAATAAATGCTTTAATAAAAGTGAACCAACTTCAACCAGCTCTAGGTGTTTCTCAAACTCATAGAATCCAATCACTGACTTGCGTCACAGTAAGGTTAAACAACAGCAATCTCCCCATATCGAGAACAAACGTAGAGCAGCCTTATTGTCTGAAAGTAAAAAATGTAACATACTTAGTATCCATCATAAAATATCTGGACAATGTCCAATGCACACTGTGAAATACTTTTAGAAAGCAACAACATAAAACTTCAGCTCAAGATACAATCCATCAATTTGCCAAGCAGGTTTTCCATCTTTCAACCCAAATAACTACTGAGAACCTTTTTCTTTCATAAGGGCTCAGAGCGAAATGCATAATTGTAAAATGTGTCTCATCCTTCATTGTTCGTCAGAAACATTAAAGTAAGTGTTGGAAACCGTTATGTGATACAAGTTCATCTCTCAAACGTACCAGCAGTCTACCCTAGACCGTCTTCCCCAATTCATTGATCTCTTTGTGGTTCCATCGCACTCCATTTACTGCTCAACACCCACCCCCACATACTCTCCTAAATATTCCTGCTTGCAGAGTCACCTTTAGAGGTAATGGTAATATACTTTATCACTCTCACACCCCAAGCATAATTTCCATAATAAATGTAATTACGTTTGTAGGATGTGTTTATTAACAACCTGCCTTGGACGTGGCACCGCTCTTGCAAGCACAGATAGAACTGACTCAAGGGGAAGTCATGAACACCAAACTTATACTATGACAAAGGCATAAGTCCCTTACATATGATGCCTTAAACACATAACACATCATCCAAATTTACAAAAACCAACTTGCAATAAAGGAAAATAGAATAAAATGAACAAAAAATGAACACATAACAGACAAGGAAACCTACCTAAAAACTGTACACCAAAAATACACACACACAGACCCCAGAACATAGCAAAAGACCCACTAAACAGAATTGCAAATTTGCAAATACTCCACACTCCCAAGGATACTTTCCAACATAGTCATTCAGATGTGTGGGTGGTCTATGGATTCTTTGACTCCTACTCAACAAAAACGTCTGCCTCTTCACCACCACCCCTTTCTTTCTCCTCCTTACTACCAATCAAGTCCACATCTTCTATCAGCATGAAATCACTACTGTCACTACGGTCAGGATTTGATGGTGAGTCGTATTCGACGCCCTTTTGGTACAGCGCAACTCTCCTCTTATTCCATTTCTATACATTCTCAAGTACCACTTGTCAATCATGAGCCCGACCTGACTTTAAATGGATCGCAGAACATGAACAAAATCACGCCCACCCATCCTTTCTTGACCTTGACCTTGACCCAATCTCTCACTTCAATTTTGTTTTTTATCTATTCACAAACCTTTCATCCACTTTGTTCTAACCTCCATGCTGAAGTAGTCATGCAGGTAACAACTTCGTACCTGGCTTCCTCACTCTCATGCATTCAAAGGGATACATTTTAATAGTCACATTCTCAGTAGACCGATAGGCCCATTCCATATCCTCAACAATTCTCTCAACATTCTTTCCACTTTTTACCTCATCAAAATTATACCCTTAACCAATGGGGGAGCCCTCTCAACAAGACCATTCCTTTGTGGGTTGTATGAGGATGTGCACCTGTGTCTAATACCACACTTCTTCAAAAACATTGTCATCTACAATGATGTGAGTTGCGTGCCTTTGTCTGTAATGAGAATTCTGAGAAAACCCTCCTCTCTAAAAACCTTCTCCAACACAAACATAAATAAATAGCATTCTTAGTTGTTACTTCTTTCATGAATGTAAACACCAGCCACTTAGAATACACATCAATCATCACTAATGCATATCTCAAGTCTGACTTCAGGCTTTGCATTGGACCAATAAAGTCCATGCCAACATTGCCTCACAGTATATTGGGATTTTTAATATGACGTCCTTCTGATTGTATCCCAGTTCTGAGTCTTTTCTCACTCTCCTTGTAATCCTGATAATTAACCACCCAATTTGTTCCATCCTGATCCATCCCAGGATACCAAAAGTTTTCTCTTAGTCTTTCTTTAGTCAACATCTACTCAAGATGCTCCTCATGAGCCACCTTTAATACACATTTTCTCAGTCCCATAGGAGGTACAAACTGGTCCAATCTCATAATCACCCCATGTCCCCATAAGGATAACTCCTCCAGGGCCAAACGCAAGTTGACAGTACTTTCTCACCTGCTACCATGTATTAACATTTCCTTCACTTCCTATAGTATCTTATTCTTTTCCATCTTACTTTCCCATTCCTACCTGGTAACCACTCCCATACGGTCCTCTTCAATGTCTACCAACCATGCCAGTGCTCCTTCTTGTTCTTTCATCAATACTGCCTCTGCTTTTCTACCTCTTGCCAATCCAATATGAGGGGACACAAGCAATCTGCTTGTGCATTTTACCATCCTGGAATGCACTCCACTTTGAAACAGAACTCCTGTATTCTTACGGCCAGTCTTGCAAGCCTGGCAGAACCTTTACTAGCACCACTAATAGTTAATATTTTTACCAATGGTTTGTGGTCAGAACGAAGTACAAACTTCAAACCCCATACATATGTATGAAACTATTCAACACTGCATGCTGCCGCCAGTGCTTCCCACTCAATCACAGAATAGTTGTGTTCCATGCCTGTTAAGGAATGGGAAGCAAAGGCCACAGTTTTTTCTGTTCCATTGTGTACGTGGGTCAAAATGGCACAAACACCAGAACCACTGGCATCCACCGTCAGGATAGTGTTGAGTGAGGTATGAAATGGTACAAGTATGCCTGCCCCACAAATCTCTTGTTTGATGTAATCAAAGGCAATCTGCTGTTCCCTGCCCCAATCAAACACACATCCCTACTTCAACAAAACACACAAACTTTCAGTTTTTTCTGCAAATCTTTCAACAAATTTTGAATACTCTATCAGCCCCATAAACAAGCATGATTGGTCTTTGGCCTTAGGAGTGGGAGCCTGCCTTATAGCCTTGAGAACATCATCATATGCCTTATGCTTTCACTCGATATGGTGTGTCCCAAGTATTCTATCTCTTCCACCAGGAATTTGCACTTATCTTTCTTCAAAGTGAGGCCTGCCTCTGATAATCTCCTCAACGCTTGTTGAAAAATACAATTGCGTTCTGCCTGTGACTTCTCAAAGACAAGAATATCATCTTGGAAGTAAATGATTTTCTTTTTCCACGGAATACATCAGACATCATTCTTTGAAAAACACTGGTTGCAGAAGAAAGGCCAAAGAGAATTCTTGTGAATTGAAATGTCCCCTCCATGGTAATAAAAGCTGTTAAACGTTTTCACTTCTTATGTAGGCGAGGTGATGATTAGCATTCTTGAGATCAAGTTTGGAGAAGAATTTAGCCCCATTCATGACAGAATCATTTTGTTTATGTTGGGCAAACGTGAAACTGTCTGTTACAATTTCATGATTCACACTTCTTAAGTCCACACAAAAAAACAGACACCCATCAGCCTTTTCTGTGATAACCACAGGTGACACCCGACTCGTGGCGTCCACCAGCTCTATTATTCCATCACGAAGAATTTCCTCAAGCCTTTTCCTCACTTCACTTCTAACAATAATGGCTACCTTCCTAACTTTGTGTTTTACTGGAACAGCCCCTTTCCTAAAAACAATTCCATGCACATACTCTTTCAGTTGACCCAGTTTCTCCCCTAAATATGTCTTTGGCTTCCTCTAAAATCTCATCAATGCTTACTTCTCCTACAAACATACCTTGGCTAGGTGCTCTAGGATTTATAATAATGTGTAGGTCATATTCGTGAACCCACCCTAGTATCAGTGGATCATCTTCTGCCACATAAATCTTCGCTTGCACTTTTCTGGATTCAAATTGTATGGTAGCATGAAAATACGCGAGGATATCAATAGTTTTACCTTGATATCCCATGGGATTGATATCATGGGGGTAAGCATCACCTCAGGCTAGGGGAATAATAGCCTGAATCTACCAATGGTTTAAGCTCTCTGCCCATTATTTGAAAGCTTGCCACGTGAGGTGACCTGCCAACTGGTTCAGCAGTAGCATGCTCCACACTCTAAATGCGATCTTCACTATTGTTAGTTGAAAAATCAGCTGCATCTGTCACTGCAATTCTAGATTTAATGTTCTTTCTGCACACTCTGCATAGTGGCCTTTACATCAAAACTTAAGACACTTTTTGCTGGTACTGGAGCAATATTTAGAGTCCCCCAAGTGAGTATTGCTTCCACACCTAAAACACATTCTTTCTGAAGATTTTTGCCCATCTTTTAACACTTCTTCCCATGCTTGCTATAATTATTAAACACACCCACCAATTCTTGTTCTCCTTCCTATTTGTGAACTCTGGACAAACCTGACCCCCCCGCCCCCCAATCTGCTGTTTCCCTCTTATTCATTTCATGCATACAATACTCAGATTCCTCTAACACCTTAGCAATCTGTATGGCTTCCTTCAAAGAAGGGTTTTTCGCTGCCCGCAACCTCTCCTGAATCTTTTTACTGCAACACTGCACTATTAATTGGTCTCGTATGAGTTCATCAGTCATGTGAACAAATTGTCATTTCGTAGATAACTCCCTTAACCTAGCATCAAAGCATCTATAGATTTATCCGGTCTTTGAGGATGAGTATAAAATGTATATCTCCTCATGGTAATGTTTATCTCCTTTGCAAATCTCTTTTCCAGGTGTATTTTCACTTCTTTGATTGTATCTTAACTGCGACGATTCTCTTCATCCAGGACAACGGTCAAGAATTTGAATGCATGTTGATCTTTTTTGCCCAAAAGGCTTAATAAGAAGGCTTTCTTTCTATCAGGTTTAAAGTTGTGGCCACCAGGTCTGTTAAGTAATTTTGAAGAGCCTGGTTCATTTAAAAACTGGTGGTAAAACAATGGAATTGGAAGCCATTGGAATACTGTACTTTTGGGAAAAAAAGAAGTAGAGCTGAAGAAAACAACAATACAATTCTACTTCATGAATGGCAGGTAAATGGTAATAGGTCAACACAACTCCCACGAAATCTCAGAAATAATTTGAGTTAAAGAAATAAGCTCCTTTCCTCTCACTGAAGGGAATTGGCCAATGGGAGTGCAGCTGAAGTGATGTAAGCTAACTCCGCCCACAAAGTCCCAGAAAGCAGGATGACGGAAACACAACTGATAGCACAGTAAGTATATATGTTGAGAGTTAGATAAAAATGTATGTGGCCAAAGTACGACCCAAGCAGTGCACAAATAGTCTACCAAAAGGCACCCGTGTGTAGAGTGCGCACTCACAACTTTGAACAGTCCGTAGTGTTTTCCACTTGACTTACAAGCACACTCTGATATCGCGCACCAAGTGCATCGAAAAACACACCCACCTCCCTTCGCTGGATGACGCGCTGATCATTGTTTGTGCACTATGGAATGTTCAGCACTTTGAAAAGAAGCATTGAGGCCTTCACACTGGCAATGCCATACAATAAATCTTGCCTGCCTTTAGAAATCACTCTGATAACACTAATCGATACTGCATTTAAGGTCCTACGGGCACATTATCCCAGGCTGATGCTGCAGCGTACAGTACCATAAAATGATGGTTCTCCCCTTAGCTTCTGAAATGTGAGATCCGTTCCCTTTGTATGTACGCATGCAATTCTGATGCCACTACTCGTGTTTCACAATTTCATTAAGTTTCTGTGATATGTTTATTAACTGCCTTCCTCGGACGTGGCTCCCGCCTTGCCAGGACAGATGTAACTGACTCAAGTGGAAGTCACACACATGAAGCGTATACTGTGACATAGGCATAGAATCCTTACACATGATGCTTTAAAAGCGTGACAGACCACCTTGCCAGCAAAAAACAAATAAAAGTGGAAATTGAAAGTAGAACCCCCAGTTTCGGACTCGACGTCCTGAACATATGGCGACCAAAGAAAAACTTACCTGACTCAGCTAGGGTCTAGGACTGGCAAAAACAAATGACAGGATGTGAGGTAATGCTTCCTCCCTTGTCTACTGCCTGATGGAGAATGGCAGCCACGTTGGGAGGATTTTTTTTTTTTACATCAGCAAGGGAACAAGATGGAATCTCGGAGGTAATGAGTGTAGCAGGGAAGACGTACAAGGAGGTGGGGAGCAGGGTCAAGGCTGATTTGCCTATGCCCCAATCCAAACTGGAGTGATGTAGTGAGCAAACAATTATGGATTGAGGCCAAATCTGTGACTGGGGGTGAATGTTTGACATTGTTCAGTATTCCGTCCATCATCTGTTCTTTTTGCATTTCCTGCTCTAAGTGGGAAGAGTATGCCCAGGTGTGGGACCTGTGCTCGCTAAGCCACCGGATTCAAGCTAGCCTGGCAGATGAGGGGTGAAACCGCAAACCTGATCCCAGGATGCTTGTTATCCAGTTCAGGGAGGACCTGGCCTGGCAGTTCTGGTTAGACTGTTCCAATTGGGGGGGCAGGGTCAAGACTGATTTGCATATGACTTGTTCAGCATGCCATCCATCATCTAATCTTTTTGCATGACAGGGATAGATCAGGAATGTGCTATATCTACTGAGATATGACACATTCCTGCTCTCTCCTGTGCTGGTGAATGAGTGCTGCCTAGCGCCAACGCAGGCACCCTTGCTTCCTGCACAAAAGCAATTCTTTGTGGCATTTCCCTCTTTTTATGTAGAGATATGAAATAACAAGGAGAAATAAAGATATTTCTCCTTTTTACGCCATTACATTTTTATGTATTCCCAGGTTTACAGGTCTTTATTAATCTGGGAATGTGCCAAAATCCATGGGTGGATACATGAAAACTCTTATGCACCATCAATAAAAAGCCATCTTAACCCAGAGCCTTGCAAGGTGTCTTTGTATGGCATAGTAAATCTCACTTAAGCCCTTGTGTTGCCTTCCGTGAGGAAAGGGCAATGCAAGGACTGTGTAATCTTAGAGTCAAAAACATTCAGTAGTTGAACCTCAGGTTAACCCATCCTTATAACTGCATCAGAACAGATTCTGTTTTCCTCTTTGATTTTTTCAGATTTTAAGTGATATGTACAGTAAATAAAATTGCCATGGGATTAAACTCTTTCTTATAGATGATGAGTTCTCGTTTTTTAAAAGCCAAGGATTTAAGGCTTTCTAAAAATGTAATAGGGAGTGAATCTTCCGCAAAGTATAAGGGAGCTCATTCCAGCGTTTTACAGCTGTGGCTGAAAAATCTTTTCCACTGGTACAAGTCCGTTTGATTCTGGGAAGAACCAACAGCCAAACCTGAGAATAATATTAAGCAGCATGTAAGGATATAGCTAATTAATTTTTGAGATAGGTAGTCCAGACCAATACAGTGGTCTGCTTTTTAATACGGCAAAGGGACTTGAAAACAACACTTTTTTCCACTGAAGCGCACATCAGCACTTTTTGAAAGGGTTTCTGAAGACCACAATATCTTTGGAGAGTATGGTAACGATATTCTGAGTGTCATAGATTATTAGCCGGAACTTTACACAAATGTGCACTATATGCAAGGGAGACCATTGTAGTCTGTGATTTGAGACAAAATAGAGAAGTTACGTCAAAGTTGAAAGAACACTGATGCAAGTTAATACCTGTGCACAGTCATCATTTTATTAAAGTTTTCTTTTACATATAACATGTGGCTGGCCTTCTACCCTAGCGAGTGATGTTTTAAATAGCACTGTTGGATAGATATATGATTAGAATGGATGAGGTATGCCCGTGATAATATTGTGTGTGAGTATTGATTTTAGTGCATGTGGGTTTTTGGTGTGAACTGCTTACAGAGTATTTTGCCGTAAGTATTGTCTGTCTTCATTTGCCATGTATGAAACACTCTTCTGTAAACGCATATGTGAAATTTAAAATGTATATCTTAAAAAATGAGACATGAAAGCTTCATGAACTAATAAATAACATCTCTTAAAAAGTTAGTGGTATGAATTATTGATTGCTACGGCTCCAATGGGATCACTAAAGTACAGATTTTTAGGAGTTATACCAATGTAGAATTATTGAGCTGGAAGTTGACAGTTGCTCAGCTCCAGATATACCCCTATTTTTTTACCATCACAGCAGGGCAGACGGATATACCAGGAGGGAGGCCAGTAGCCAGATGATAGAGGTCTCTGGATGCAAGAATGATTTATCCAAAGCACCTCTGTTTTGTCCTAATTCAACTTTAGTGAGTTTTGTTGCAACCAAGTTAAGACTGTCGCAATACACAGATGAAAGGTTCAAAAGGGTCAGCACCTGACCTATCCAATGTGATGACAAGTTGAGAATCATCAGCATATTTCATACACTGATGACCAAAAGACTGCACTCATTTTTACAGTGGGTGTGTGATGACATGTGGGACACACCTTGGAGCCATGTCTTCTATTCTGACATAAAAATAGGTAATAATACTTCCTGTGACCATTGAAAAAGATCTACACCTCTCTAGGGCCTTGTCTTCAATTTCAATCTCCTGCAACCTGGTGAGTAAAATAGTATGCAATACTGTTTAGAAAGCGGTGGACACATCTTATAACAGAAAGGCCAACAGCTCACCTTTGCCCATCAGCATTCAAAGCTCATCCACCATGGCTAGCAGGGCAATCTCTGTGCTCTGTAGCGGTAGCCACTGCAGGGCATTAAGGACAGGGGAGATATGGCCCCATCTGCTCAGGTTCAGCAACCTATGTAGGTGTTGCAAGTTTTTGGAGACCCTGAAATATGTAATACCACTACACTCAATGTGCCTTATCTTTAGAGTAGTAGTCTTAAGTCACTTTCCTATTAGTATCAGCATAAGTCTTAAAAGTCTCTTTCCTTGATCATACATTCCTCCACAATGCATTTGGTGTAACGTTGTCAGCATACAGCAGCATGGAGGGGAAACCAGAAAAATCATCCGATTTTAATAACTCTGGCTTCAGCAAATGTCACTTGATGCTTCAGAGCCATTGTAAACGTACACCTCCGAAATGGAAATCAATACGTGTGGATCTTGGCAAAATTACTACACTGCCCCCTCATGGCTTTTGGAGACTGCCCTCCTCCAACCAACTTGACGGAAGTAAAGATGCCTGAGTGATCACACACTACTAAACTCTCACTCCAAAGTCAGATGAACAAAGTGAACAGAGATGCCTTCCCCAGGATGGGAACTGAATTACATATTCTCCCTTCTTTAGGCTTTTATCATAGACTAGAGTAATCAGTAGGTCTGTTTCATCCACATCTTCTTACACCAATGTGCTCTACATTAGATTCTCAAGGCCTAATCAGAAAGCTACAATTAATGCAGAATGCTGCTGAAAAGCAATCCGTGAACCTGACGAGATGAGGCCACATCAGCTCTGCTCTTAATGTCCTGCAGTGGCTATGAGTTACAAAAAGAATATCCTTCAAAAGCACTGCTATTGGGCGATATACAGAACGTGAACAATCTTCCTACAATTCAGAGCGCAGAATCATAAAAAGTACCAAGGAGCCTAAATGCCCCATGCCAGACAATTTCCCATTAAAAACATCTGCATTAGTGGTAGCTCTTTCTGTATACAGACATGAAGGTTCTGGGACGTGCTCCAGAAGGAAAAAAAGTTCCTCAGTAGTCATCTAGAAGTCAGTAACTGATATTGCTGGTACTCTCAGCTGCCTTTGACACAGCCCTACTTCATATGCACTCTGAATAGGATTCACCAACAATCTCTCCTTTACTGGTACTCTTCCTACCCTTCCAACCAACACCTGTTTGTTCCAAAGGGGGATAACAAGGTCCCTAAAGATCACTATCACATGTGGGGTTTGGCAGGGTACCATACTGTACACTGTCAATTTCAATCTTTACATTGAGCCAGTTGGTGCTCTTGTTACTCATAATAGCATTTAGAGTCACCAATAATTCACCTCTCTACTTGAGTCTCCTCTGCTTCAGAAATCCAATGGCCCAACGCCTGCCTGCACATAATCCAGATGTGGATATTAGTGCCTACCTCAACCAGATTAAGACAGAATTCCTGGTAGTTGCCAAGAACAAGAAACAATACAAATATGGCTCAATTACACAAATCTTGACAACTACAAACCCCAACTTTCACCGAATGCCAATCCACTTGGATTCACCCAGGACACCAACCTCACAGTCAAGGAACACATTGCAAAAAAAAACAAATCCGACCTGTTACCAGCTCTCTCTCCTGAAGAAATTATAATTTTTTTTTCTAGAAAGCGACTTCAAAACTGCAGTTCAAGTCCTTGTATTCTCACAGAAGGATGGTGATAACGCCCTGCTCCATGGCCTCCCAGACCCCACACTGGTATCCTCATAAGGGCATACTACACACAACATCACAGCTCATCCATAGCCTGCAGGAATATGTTCATATCACTTCCTTTTCTGATGGAACTCCATTGACTCCTCTTGCTGACCCACACCGTCATAAAAATGAGCTGCATCATTTACAAGACCATCACAACCAGTAACCTATTTTATTTGGCAGACAAGCTCACCATCTCTGCTAGTTCTCGACACACCCACAGCAAGGGCACCATCAGACTGTAGACTAAAAGAAAACAACAAGCAATAAGCCTTTTCCATCCATGCACCTAGGATCTGGAAAAAACACTCCCATATCCATCAGGTGCACCTCATGCACCTCTTTGGAGAACACAATTTCACAATGCATTAGCCGTCCACAAGTCAGTTACTGCTCATTGACTTTATGCTCATCTTTCACCATATAGAGTACTCTGCTGCCTTTTGGCCAGATTTGAGCTATAGAAATACGACATACTTAGAAACATACATACAAAAAAGCAACAAAAGAAACAGCCTTTGGCTCTCCAAATAATAATAAGGGCTCCTGGTTTTATGGGATTTATTGTTTTGACATTTCCGTCTGTATTTATCCATATTTAATTTTTGCTAATTTTATCTGTATTTATCTGTATTTATTTTAGGTTTTGTGAATAAATGAAGCAGAAACTGGTATATTTCCATACTTATTTAACCAAAGAATGTACATTCTTATTTGAATATCTGCCAGTTTTCAATGACATTAAGACCCATAGATCAATACAATCAAAACATTTTAAAGAAAATATGAAAGTTTTAGTATCAATCCTATACATATATACTGCTCTTTAAGCATCAATATCATATAACCTATTTACCTGTCAATCAACACAGTTTTTGGCCTGATAGTCATGACTGGCAGTATTGAGAATTGCCCAGGAAAGATCCTGATTTCCATTTTTACCACATATAAAAATAAATACAGACCAGCAAAATTAAATGGTTTTCTGACAGTATTTATCCGTAAGAATCAGAAAAAAACAGAAAACAGGGAGCCTTAATCATAGTTCAGCTGACTTCAAGCTACAAATCATACTGGCAATTAAACTGTGACTCTATCCCTCATACTCTTTTGGCAGACACTTTCATGTATAACACACTCCTACGTGCCACTGCATCTCCAAGCTTCCTGAACAATACCAAATTATACAACTCACAAATCCTACCACAGCCTGACCTAGCACAACAAATAGAGTAGCTACTTACTCAACCAACCAAAAAGCACTCTGGACCTTTTATGGGGCAGGAGTGCACTTTACAAATGTTAGAGTACAATACAATATATTTTCCTCAAGATACTAATGGCAGCATTGTACAAACACACCATGAATGAATGGTTTTCAGACAATAGAAAAGTGACATATTCATGTAATACTTTTTTAATTACAGTAAAAACAAAAGCAGCCACAGAGAAAAAAATCATTTTCCCGTTTACCTTGCACACATTCTGTGTTTTTGCAGTCACAACTATTGTTTAAAGCTGTCTAACAAAAGAATTGAAAGTCAGCATTGTTCAAGGGGAATAAAATTAAGGTTGTGGTTAAGGTGCAGTCACAGTCGCTGCCAGGCCTTTTCCCCCTCCTGTGCCAGGCCTTTTTTTGCCTATTTGGAATAGTTCTCGCTTAGGCACTCATAACTTTTTGTCCACATAAGCTACCCACGCCAAATTTGCGTCCTTGTTTTCCAACATCCTAGGGATTCTAGAGGTACCCAGACCTTGTGGGTTCCCCTGAAGGAGGCCAAGAAATTAGCCAAAATACAGTGAACATTTCGTTTTTTTCAACAAAATGGGAGCTTGTGTTTTTTCCCCTGAAAATGACATCAACAAAGGGTTTGCGGTGCTAAAACTACCAGCTTCCCAGCTTTCAGGAACAGGCAGACTTGAATCAGAAAACCCAATTTTTCAACAAAATTTTGGCATTTTACTGGGACATACCCCATTTTTACGATTTTTTGTGCTTTCAGCCTCCTTCCAGTCAGTGACAGAAATGGGCGTGAAACCAATGCTGGATCCCAGAAACCTAAACATTTCTGAACAGTAGACAAAATTCTGAATTCAGCAAGGGGTAATTTGTGTAGATCCTACAAGGGTTTCCTACAGAATATAACAACTGAAAAAAATAAATATTGAAATTGAGGTGAAAAAAAACCCAGCAATTTTTCTCTACGTTTTACTCTGTAACTTTTTCCTGCAATGTCAGATTTTTTAAAGCAATATACTGTTACGTCTGCTGGACTCTTCTGGTTGCGGGGATATATAGGGCTTGTAGGTTCATCAAGAACCCTAGGTACCCAGAAACATGTTTTTTAGCCAAATGTTTTTATGTTTGCAAAATATTCTGGGTAACAGAACCTGGTCAGAGCTCCACAAGTCACCCCATCCTGGATTCCCCTAGGTCTCTAGTTTTAAAAAATGCACAGGATTGGTAGGTTTCCCTAGGTGCCGGCTGAGCTAGAGACCAAAATCTACAGGTAGGCACTTTGCAAAAAACACCTCTGTTTTCTGTCAAAAAATGTGATGTGTCCACGTTGTGTTTTGGTGCATTTCCTGTCGCGGGCGCTAGGCCTACCCACACAAGTGAGGTATCATTTTTATCGGGAGACTTGGGGGGAACATAGAATAGCAAAATAAACATTATTGCCCCTTGCCTTTCTCTACCTCACCTTCCGATCAAGGCGCAGGGGGGGCGGAAGAGAAGACGAGCGGCGGAGCGTGGGAGCGTTTGGCTCGCGTGTCGATTGAGGCGCCCTTCCTAATGGCATGATCACGCTGGGACTGTTCCAAAAGCGGCCTCCGGTGAAAAAAGAAAAACGAGACATCTGGAACCGAGATCGGCGGGAGAGACGCGTGCAGGCACCCTCTCCTACTAAGCAGGATATAAACAAATAGGAAATAACGGCGAGTAGCGGGCCGTAGGAACTGCCCGGGACACCTGGGGGGCGTTTGACGCACGGGATGGTAGCGGCATCCCTTACAGAAGCGCGATTACGTTGGGGGACACCCGATTGCGGCCGCCATGGAAACAAGGGGGTGTCTGGAGTCGTGACTACAGTAGAGGGTGATGCATTTCATGTGCGGTAAGTGGTAAGCCGCCCCTGCGGGCACTGAAAAAGGGTAGGCCCGGAAGTCTCAAGTGGGCTCAATAGACCTTTCAAAGAACCCCATGCGAAGCACTGAAGTACGCATAGGTCCCTGAACAGGAAAAACCTGAAAGGCTGACAATTCCTAAAAAGAATAGTTCCCAAAGAGTACAAAGTAATGCAAGTCAGCCATAACGGGACGAGGCCAAGTGTGTGCGCGCTGTATATTCACAGAGTGGCCCAGCAAAGAAACGTAGTACCCGATCTGGGGGTGGATGAAAAACATAGGACATGTCAACGCAGAATTAATTAACATGAAGACGTAAATGAGCCGCAGAAGCAATTGGCTAAGATAGCACTTATAGACGAGTGCGTAGGGAGCGAGGGGGAGCACTGTCTGGGATCCTCAAGCATCGTGTCACAGCCGGATTGCTATTTGCCGCATTCGACGCGTCATTGCCGATGTAATGCTCACCCACTGAGATAAAATCAAGCAATACAACGCTGAACCCAGAGATAAATAAAAATAGTGCACGGAAATCTCCCGATGGGAAAACCAAAAACTTCGCGTGCACCTCCAGACACCATGGATTCTACTAAGTCGCCTTTAACAACCACTCCTGTGGACACACTCCAGACCCTCCAGAAAATGGAAGAGACATTACAAGCGCACTCAACACAATTCGAAAAGGTGCTGCAAGCCATCCTTGATACTAAAACAACGCTAGAAGCGAAAATGGGATCACTCACGGAAGAGGTGAATCTACTCCGCGTAGACCATCAGTTACTAGCTGAAAAGGTATCTGAGCTCGAAAAGGATACGTCACACCTCACACCATCCATGTTGGAAGTTAAATCCCAATTGAGCGCTATAAATGCAGAAATCGAGACACTCAAACGCAGGGCCGAGGAAACCGAAGGCAGATCGCGACGGAATAACATCCGGTTCGTGGGATTTCCGGAACGCGTTGAAAGTCCCAATACGGAACTTTTTATCGAAAAATGGCTAATTGAAACGTGCTGAAAGATAATGTTCCAAAGTTTTTTTCAATAGAGCGCGCCCACAGGGTTCCGGGCAGACCCCCACCTCCGGGTGCTTATCCACGTCCCCTCATAGCAAAACTACTGAACTACCGCGATAGAGATCTCATATTACAGCTATTCCGGAAAATTGGCCCAATATACTTTGAGGGCGCACAAATATCAGCCTATCCGGATTTTACAACTGAAGTTAAAAAAAAACGAAACTCATTCTACCGGATCAAAGAGCATCTAAGAGGGCACAATATTAAATATTCTCTGTTGTTCCCTGCTAAACTCCGCGTACAAGACAATACCCGTACTCTTTTTTTCACTACCCCTGAAGATGCATGGACATGGCTCCATTCAAAAGGTCTGGCGGATCCACTATCCCTTACCGATAAAAGTCTCCCTCCGAGGAATAAACGGAGACCTCGCAACAAGCAAAACAACAAACCTTCCCCTGAACAGTCACGTGTCGAACGTTCACTATTGTTGCAATCTACGTCGTGCTTTGCCAAGACGTCGCCGACATCCATATCTGGGCAATCAGATGCAGACCTTGACCCAGAGTTAAATTCCGACTCAACGGAAATTGATCGGGGTCCTACCCTCACACCTAGATCAGCGGATGACATTTGATATATGTTAGATACCTGTCTCTAAGTACTAGAGTACATCCTGACCGCTGTCCCTGTCTGGAGATTTTTATCGTTTGGGTCTGCACAATCCTAAGATGCTCGGGTTGCTGCCGACACTGCTTGATACGGGCACCAACATATGCAAAATAGGCCGGGTCTAAGGCGCTTAACTACCCATAGCCATGGACTACCCTCCGATCCGTAAGGACTGTTACCCTAAGTTGACAAGTTCCGTCACTCCCCTGTCGCTATCTCAACTACTATTGTTGCTATATATAGTGGATGTTATTGTAGTAGTTGAACAATATGTTTTATTGTTACAAGTAATGACACATATCATTTGTAGGGCGTCGCATCACAATGTAAACCTTAAAGGCTGGGCTCCTATATTAATAACCAAACGGCTAGATATTACGAAAGAGGGTCAAATAGCAAGGATAATTGGGCTTCTGCAGACACAAGCTGCATTCCTCCACATCACCTCACTCAAACTCCATGGCGACCCAAAATAAGCGCTATATTACACATTACAAAATCCTCACATGGAATGTAAAGGGTATGGCATCTGTAAACAAAAGGCAACGGATTTATACATACCTCAGAAGACACCAGATACATATAGCAATGCTACAGGAAACCCACTTAGACGAATCCTCGTTAGCACACACGAAAACAAAATGGAAAGGTCAATTGTATGGTACCACTTTTTCGACATTCGCGAGAGGCACGGTAATCTGATAGCCCCTGGTATCCCATACATTACGTCCCGCACTCAATACGATACCAACGGGCGATACGCAATACTAGAGGGTACTCTGGATGGAAGTCCCTTAGCACTGATAACAGTATACGCGCCTAACATAAACCAACGCGACTTCCTGGTGTCACTAGGCAGCAGTATGCTCAGCGATCCTGCAATGGATGCCATATGGGGGGGGGATTTCAATTGCGTTCTAGATATTTTAAAAGACCGCTCTACTCCTCCACTGGAGCACACTCCAGCTAAACGTGCGTCGCTAGACCTGATAGATTGGGCGTCGAATAACGGACTGAGCGAAATGTGGAGAACTTCCCATCCCACATCGCGCGAGTATTCGTTTTACTCACCAGTGCATAAACTTTACACTAGGTTGGATATGCTCTTCACTACATCTAACATAATCCCAAAGGTAACTACATGTGGCTATCTAGCCCGCACTATATCAGACCACAACCCACACTATTCCGTATTACTATGGGGATACATACATTCCCGCATTCCTACATGGCGTTTGCAGCCAGATGCCTTGACTGACCCCCCATTTAACTCCGAACTGGCCACATGCTTGACGACCTATTTTTTATTAAATAAAAACACAGCATCGAATCGTACTACTGAGTGGGATGCCCATAAAGTAGTAATCAGGGGGCACTGCTTGGCAGCATCTGTGGGCATTAAGAAAATGCTTACCACAGAGTTACTAAAGTTAGAAACCAAAATACATAGGGAGGAGAATGAAGTCTCAACAAACAATACCTCACAAGAAACACTGATATCACTGAAAGCAAAATATAGAGAAACGGATGACAGCCTTAGCAGACATGACTATAGACACTTCAAAACGAGACAACATGCTGAGGGGGACAGATCGGGCAAGATGCTGGCGTGGCTGGTGCGACAGACCCCACAATCATCACCAATAGGAGCTAATAAATTACAAACAGGTATAGAGGTTAACACTCAAGCTGATATTAATAAGGCTTTCTACAATTATTATCACACGCTATACCAATCCTCTACTCCTCCTATAGAACAACAATTGGCCGAATTCTTAGTTCAGATTCCTCAAAATTCGAACATCGTTAATAATGCTGATAGCTTAGACGGTCCCATTACTATGGAGGAGCTTCGTCTGGCCCTCTCTCAAATGGCACGTGGTAAGACCCCTGGCACAGATGGCCTACCGCCAGAATATTACAATTCACACAGCATCCACTTGTTACGGCCCCTACTAGAAGTGTTTAATGAAGCACGCAATAGGAAACAATTGCCAGATTCTATGAGGGAAGCATTGATAGTGGTCCTACCAAAACCAGGGCGTGACCCACTAGATGTCAGATCATATAGGCCACTCTCTCTTCTGAATACTGACTGCAAACTTCTGGGGAAAATCCTAGCAAATAGACTGCTCCCCCATATGTCGAACTTAATACATCCCGATCAGTCGGGATTTATTCCGGAAAGAACTACTTTTTCTAATATTAGACGTCTAATCCGTATCATGCACGCCACCAAGGACCCAGATAGTGTAACTGTGTCACTGGACATAGAGAAGGCGTTTGATACGCTGGGCTGGGAATATTTATTCAGTACCCTCAAGGCGTTCGGATTCCAGAGAGGCTTCATTAACTGGATCACTACATTATATTCCAAACCAATAGCCCGAGTTAAAACTGGTCAGGTGGTTTCGGAAGCCTTCCTTGTGAACAGAGGAACTAGACAGGGCTGCCCACTTTCGCCATTGCTGTTCGCTATAGCCATGGAACCACTTGCAATTAAGCTTAGGAGCTTTGCACATAAGTGGGGCATAAAGGAGTTCGACACATATCACATAGTATCCTTGTACGCTGACGACGCCTTGATATATCTGCGGAATCACTCTGTCTCCCTACCTGAAATAATGCAAGTATTGAACAGGTTCGCTCTTGTGTCTGGCTTACACGTAAATTGGTCTAAGTCCTGTATTTTCCCCTTGACCTGCCTGACCCCTGAACAACGTGCATCACTCCCCATGCACCAACTGCCATGGTCGCACCAAACCTTCAAATATTTAGGGGTTCAGGTATATCATTCTATGTCAGACATTAGAGAAGGTAATTTAGATAGGCTGCTCCGCTCTACCCGCGGCTCCTTGTCATTTTGGAGCTCTTTACCCTTATCGCCTATGGGTCGAACTGCATTAGTCAAAATGCTAATTTTACCAAGGTTCTTATACTACTTCTCTGCACTCCCGCTGAACATACCACGCTCTTTTTTTCACAAGGTGCACTCTCTATTAACAGACTTGTTATGGGGCAGAGACAGACGTAGAGTGGCCCTAACCACTACACAATACTTACAAGAGGAGGGGGGCCTAGGCATGCCAAATCTTGAGCTGTATTATGCAGCAGCCCAACTTCAATGGGTCACTAAATGGCTAAATGAGCCGGCCAATATAGAGTCTACAGCAATAATGGCCTATACATCCCCAACAATGATACTGACATGGTTATTAACAGGTCTCCCTCATCTATTATGTAATACTCCCCTATTTGACTCGGCCAGATTTTGTTGGAAGAGATATGTACAAGGCAAAATGCAACCTCTCCCCTATTCTCCCCTAATCCCAATTTCACAATTGCCGGGTATCCATGCACTTTCCTCACATCACGATGTGCGGGCTATTAATACTCTGAACATAGGGGACCTATACAGCGACGCTAGTGCAATCAAATTTGCAGATTTGGTGACTTCGGGGGTTATGCAACCACGAACCTTCCTGACGTTCAGTGCTATATCTAACCTCCTACGTAACATATGGGGCTGTGGACAAAATGAGCCAAACGAATCCCCACTACTTACAACAATGCTTTCTATGGGCACAGCGAAGCATGCTGTTACTAAACTATACAAAATACTCTTAACAAAGAGCTGTAAAGCTCTAACCCAGGCCAAGCATCGATGGGACTCTGCTCTCCCCGCACCAATGACGCAAAAATCCTGGGACACGGCCCTCACCTCGATCAAATCCGTATCCCGCAACTTCAGACTAAGATACACGCAATTTAATTATGTGCATCATGCATATCTTTCCCCTGCTCGTATTCATAAAATATATCCAGGAGCTAATTCCATATGCCCAAGATGTGCTACCCCTGCAGCCACCTTTTACCATATGGTTTGGGAATGTCACGTGATCAATACTGGCTGGAATCAAATAGTCGCCACATCCGCAGACATAGTAGGCCATCCACTGTCCCCTACTCCAGAATCCTGTCTGCTTAATGTGCGGCATCGTACAAAAAATGATAAACATAAGCATAGGTTCATAGATTTAGCATTCGTGACATATAAACGTCTGATAGCTATACATTGGAAGGCCCCAAACACCCCCTCCCAGTCCCTCTGGATACGAGACTTATATGATTATGCACTGGCGGAATCTCGAACATTAAGGCAATTACAGCACAGAGGTCAGGCACAGAGCGGGATTGACAGTTGGGACCTCTTTATAGTTGGAATTGAATCCAAAAACGACAAGTACCCACCTTGAAGCAATCTCTTTAAAATTCTAAAGATACGTTAATACTAAAAGCCATCCATAGCAGTCGAGATTGCCGTAAATTACCTTATGCCAATGTAATATCAGGTCTAACCCATTATAAATCTGCTAAGCGGCTACACTTTGTTAATGCGACTCTCTGATACCAATGTACATACACAAAAAAAAAAAAAAAAAAAAAAAAGGAGTATCTACGACCTATACAGATCCCTGCTTTCACTATAATAATTGACGCCAATATACATATATTTTAGAACAGTAATCCTCATGTAATGTGTTATTAGTTATATAATGTTTATGAAAATCAGTACACTCAGATACAGCTTTGTTGTGCAGTATAATGTACAAATGTCAAAAACTAAAAAAGATACAAATGGAGAAGTACTGGATACTCTCCCTACAATATATACGTAATGTACTGATACTTTTGCATTTTGTTTTGTATTAAGTTTAATAAACAGATTTAAAAAATAAAAAAAATAAAAACAGGTGTTTTTTGCAAAGTGCCTACCTGTAGATTTTGGCCTCTAGCTCAGCCGGCACCTAAGGATACCTACCAAACCTGTGCATTTTTGAAAACTAGAGACCTAGGGGAATCCAAGATGGGGTGACTTGTGGGGCTCTGACCAGGTTCTGTTACCCAGAATCCTTTGCAAACCTCAAAATTTGGCTAAAAAAACTAGTTTTCCTCACATTTCGGTGACAGAAAGTTCTGGAATCTGAGAGGAGCCACAAATTTCCTTCCACCCAGCATTCCCCCAGGTCTCCAGATAACAATTATACCTCACTTGTGTGGGTAGGCCTAGCGCCCACGAAAGGAAATGGCCCAAAACACAACGTGGACACATCAGATTTTTTCACTGAAAACAGAGGTGTTTTTTACAAAGTCCCTACCTGTGGATTTTGGCCTCTAGCTCAGCCGGCCAAGGGGGGGGCAAAAATGGTCTAAAATAAATATGCCCCCTCAACCCCTCCGGGGAACGACCCTTGCCTACGGAGTCGCTCCCCCTGCGTGACATTGGCGCAAAGAAAAAGAGCCCCGGTGCCTAGTTGTTTCGGGGCAGATTGACCGAAAATCGGCCGATCTGGCCCCAAAGGCGGCAGAAATGGCCTAAATACAATTTTCCCCTCCAGGGGAGCGACCCTTGCCTAAGGGGTCGCTCACCATCTGTAAAACAAAAAAAAATAAATCCCCGGTGCCTAGTGGTTTGCTGCCCCCCTTGGGGGCAGATCGGCCTAATTAAAATAAGCTGATCTGCCCCCCAGGGGGGCAGAAATGGCCTAAAATAAATTTGCCCCCCAGGGGAACGCCCCTTGCCTAAGGGGTTGCTCCCCTTGCGTGAAATTCACGAAGAATAAAAAAACTCCCTGGTGTCTAGTGGTTTCTGTCCCCATTGGGGGCAGATTGGCCTCATAAAAATAGGCCAATCTGCCCCCCTTGCCTAAATGTAATTTGCCCCCCAGGGGAGCGACCCTTGCCTAAGGGGTCGCTCCCCACCTCTAAAAAAAAAAAAAAAGATCCCTGGAGCCTAGAGGTTTCTGCCCCCCACGGGGGCAGATCGGCCTAATAATAGGCCGATCTGCTACCAGGGGGGGCAGAAAAGGCCTTAAAAAAAAATGCTCCCCCCGGGAGCGACCCTTGCCCAAGGGGTCGCTCCCTTATGCCAATTTCAACTTTCAAAAGAAATCCCTGGTGTCTAGTGGGCGTTTCAAATGCTGGATTGCTTTACAATCCGGCTTTTGAAACGCTGAGAGGGACTTCAAAGGGAAGGAAATTAATTTCCTTCCCTTTGAAGCCTCTCCGGCCTCGTGATCGGAAGAGAAATGCTTTACATTTCTCTTCCGAGCGTGCTGGAAGCTGAGCTTCGTAGGGGGGATGGGGGGGGGATTTCCCTTCCATCCACGACCGGGGGGTGTGGGTGGGGGGCCCATGGGGGGAGCGCTAGCGCTCCCCCCGATTCCCGGGTGCAGGACGAGGTGATCTCGTCCAAGGCACCCGGGAACCGGTGCCTTGGACGAGATCACCTTGTCCAAGGCACAGAAGGGGTTAAAGCTGTCTAACACCACAAATGAGAGGCAGCATTATCCAAGGTGGAATAAAGGTAAATTTAAAGCTGAATGTAAATGTTGCCCTCTTGGTCACTTTGAGACACCTATAAGCTAAAATAAGTGAAGGGTAACATTTTCCTGTATACCTTGCACACATCCTGTGTTTTTGCAGTCAAAACTATTGTCTAAAGCAGGATCACAAAAGAATTGAAAAGCAGCATTGTTTGAAGGGAATAAAACTTAGGTTGTAGTTGAGGTGCAGTTGCAAATATTCTTTAAAGCTGTCTAACCTAACAAATGAAAGGCAGCATTGCCCGGGGTGGATTAAAGGTAAATAAACAAGCCCTCACGTGCAAGCTCCATTTCACTTGAGAGAAGAAAATATGCTCCCCATACTGCTTTCACTTGCAATGTTAAGGGGGGGATGGGCTGGATTATCCTTTTTTTTTTTTTACATTGCCACATTAACTTATTTGCACCACAATTGCAAGACAATGTGGTACCGCTGGGACTTGAATGGGGATTCCAAGCTTCCAAGGCCACACCCCTTCGCATAAAACACAGCAAAGCAAGTCTCCTTTTCTGCAGATCAGTGGCCTTCAAGCTGCGGGAACACCCTAAAGTCCTGTAAAAAAAGATTAATAACATTTTCCCCTTAATATTGCAATTGAAGAGAGCATTGGATGTACATTTTTTTCTCTCAAAGGAAATGGCATGCACCAGACGAATGTGATAATGTGTGCTTAAGAATGAGACACTCACATGCAAGGTCCCCTGCAATCACGCGGTAAACACAAACTCAGGAAATGAAAATTGATCAAAACAAGACCCTTGATTCTGAGGAAATGGTGAATTTCCCTACAAGTGAAATGAAAAAGTGACATTTGGCTAAACATCCTATCACTTAAAGATAGCAATTGTGCCATGTCTTAGTGAAAATAAACTTGGAAGTAGAAAACATCTGTTGTCACAATAAACAGCCATTTCAAAGGAGAAAAGGGCTTCTTTGAAGTTTGTGTGGTACAGTAAAACAAAGCTACAGATGGCAAGAGGTTCAAAGAGAACAACACAAACCAGTGTATTTATTTTGCAGTAATCTAAGCATTGCCTGTGAGGCCCTGTGGTAAAGCCAAGTGGCAAGGTTTGTTTGCTTAGGTTGCCCATGTTTTAGACTGTGGTGCTTCAGACACAAAGGCACAAAAGGGGGTGGGAAGGTACAGTAAAAGGAGAGGTAAGGAGTGAATTAGAGAGGGCAAAAGGAACTCCACCACAGTAAAAGAAAACGTTTAAAAAAAGTCACATTGGATGAGCAAGATGTTTTAAAGCTTTAATAAGCAAACACACGCTGCCTTGCAGACATAGAGCAAAGAAATATGAAAATAAATGATGTTTTAAATCTTACAAAAGATGACATACTCTGCAGCATAAAAGAAAAAACTAAAAAAATATTATTACAATGAAAGATTATTTGAAGCTTTAAAAATGCAAAACACGATACTTTACAGTCATAAAGCTAAGAAAATATATTTTTTTAAATGGATGTTGTTTCAGAGCTTATAAAAGGCTGCACATGCTGCCTCTATAAACAAATAACAATGAATCAATTAAAGTGAAAGATGGTATAAAATATTTAATAAAAAGGCAACACACAATGCCTTGGCGACAGAAAGCAAATAGCTTTAAAAAGTCAACACATGCTGCCTCTATGAACCAAAAGGCGACACATGCAACCTTGAGGAAATAGCTTGAAATGACGCCTCCTTAGAGACAGAAACCAAAATAAATAATTATAAGAAGACAGCATACGTCTGAGGTTTTAAAGCTTTATCAACCACACACTAACAAAGCAAATAAATAAACAAGAGGCTTCAAAACTTAATAGACACACAAACAGGCCTTGCAGTTGCATACCAAAAGCAAATAAATAAGAAGTTTTAAAGCCTTACCAATGACATAACTACAAAGACCCCAGAAACACTTGCAGGAAAAATAAACAAATAGTGCCCAAAAATAGACCCACAAGGAAAAAAGTGTAAGGCTACAAGTAATTGGGTCACGCTTTGTGGGAGGGAACAGCACAGGAAAAGGAAGTTTCTGTTAAGCTCTTTCTGACCAGCTAAAATCATTACCTGCATTAATTAACGAGCTGCAGAATTTCTCGTCAATTTCAGGTCTACAAGTTAATATGCAAAGATCCCAAATTCTGAACCTCACAGTCCCTCCCCTCGTGGAAACGTCTCTACGAACCTGTTTCCCATTCCTATGGAAGACTTCCCATATTCTGTACCTGGGGATTGAGCTGGCACGTACTCTGTCGTAAACTGTCCACAGGAACTATGCTTCCCTTACTAAACAGGTACTGGCTGATTTGGAGACTTGGCGCTGGCATAATCTCTTCTGGTTCGGTCGCAAAGCACCTGTCAAAATGACGATCCTCCCACTCATACTGTATCTTTTTCGAACACTTCCTCTCAGTCCCCCACCCCTCACAATACCTACTCTGCAGACAGCAATGTGTAAATTTGTCTGGAATGAGAAGCCTCCACACATCTCTAGACAGATACTACAGCCTCCCAAGCCAGAAGGTGGATTGGCAATCCCATGCCTCATGAGATTTTTTCAGGCAGCCCTTCTGTGTTTTCTGGTTGAATGGAGTTGCTCACTCTCTGAAGAACACTGTTGTTTTATGGACTAGTCCATGGCCAGGTCCCACATCTGGAAAAAACCCTTGTTCACTCGCAAGCATAGAGCGATAGGGTTATACTCGTCACCAGCTCAGTGTTCCGCGTTTGGGATGCAGTGGCACTCAAAGCAGGGCTCACCTCTTTCACGTAACCCATGACAATATGCGCCAATCTGGATTTCACACCTGGCATGAATCTTGACAATTTTCGCTGTTGGCATGCTAGAGGGTGCAAGAGAGTGGGAAGCCTATTTGATACTCAGGGTATCATATCCTTCGACCGCCTCAAGGAAGACTAAGAGCTATTGGAAGCTGATAGATTATTGTATCTACAGGTGAGACACTAGGAGCTACATCCCTCAGTTTACCCCCATGCTCGGCGACCCCTATGCCAGCATGATGTAGGTGGGAGGAGGAGCTGGGGGGGCCCTGTCAAACAGGGAATGGTGGAATATCTACCATAGGGCTCACCACACGGCCATAGCATAGCGAGCACAGAGATGACTTACAAGATAGTGTCATATTGGTATCACACCCCGTACAGCATACACACCTGGGACCGCTCCAAATACGCAGACTGCAGGAGGGGTTGTAGAAGCACAGGCACATTACTACACCTGTTATGGCATTGCCCCAAATTGAAATGCTTCTGGGATCACGTTTTAGATGATATTGATCTTGCATTTGGTACAGCCATACCCAGATTTCCAACATACACAGTCCTGGGCCTTCCCAATCCCCTCACTTTCCCCTTATGCTCCATGAAGGGGAAGAAGATGGCCTTAGCCCTAGGGGCTGCTCACCAGACTATCATTTCGCTCTGGAGTACTGAAACAAAACTAGACTACACATCTTGGCTACATACACTTTGGTTTCTGCTCAGCATGGAGAAACTGTCCCTAGCGGCAGACCACCACACGCCTGACTTAGCAACGGGTTGGGTGCCTATCATACGAATTCTCTCTTTGGAATTCAATTAGCTAACATGCCCCATTTACCTGAGAGTTCTAGGACTATAACCCCCGGATGACTGGCCATTGGCTGACTCTGGTGGAATGGCTCCTGGATGATCGAATGGCTTTTTAGATAGCTCCTATAGTCCTACCTCAACGCACTCATAATGTTTAGTACCTAGGAAGAGCAGCGGTTCAGGGGAGGTGGGAGGGGTATATGCTCTTGTTACTTTCTTTATCTCCTATTCTCATAGCAACCCCCATGCGGCTGGTCCTGGGGTTGTGGCACCGAAGCTGTGTATTTTAATTTGCATCCACTTCTGCTCGCTGCCGGCCCATTGGGTTGTAGGCACAAAGCTGTGTTTGTTTCAAAATTTGTAATAAACAGAGTTGATCCATAAAGTAATTTGCTTTGTCTGAAGTTAAACTAACTAAACATTAATATTACTATTTCCTCTACCATACTGAATCTGGGGTTTTTAACCTATCCCCCCCCCCCACCATGGTAAGCTTTGACTGCTTTTTCTCCTTATCCTGAGAGGGTAGCTAAGGGGGTTACTATCTTTCCAATTGTGATGATATTGTAGCACTGGTACACTAGTGACAACTACTGTTCTCGCATATTATGATGCCCAGGAATAGGGTGAACAGATTTTCAAAATGAAAAAACGGGGCATTACAAACACACATATACACACACAGGTAGGAGCAGTCACGGCTCCCGGCAACCAGAAGGGGTGGGGCATCGCACGGGGAGGGATAAATAAGAAATTAAAAAAAAAAAAATTAAAAAAAATTGCCTCCTCTGCTGCGCCGCTCCTCTGTCCCTCGTAGCTCCAGGCTGCAGGCACAGGCTCCTAACCTTCCCTGGGGCCAATCCTGATACTGCTCAGAGCAGTGCAGGATTGGTTGGGAGCGCCTAGCCAAGGCACTCCCAGGCACACAGGGAGACTGTGCAGGCTCTCTCCAGGCTGGCAACTGTGTTGCTGGGCTGGAGTGAGCCTACTGTGCATGTGTGTTTGGCTGACCCGAGACGGCCGGCAACTGTGTTACTGGGCTGGAGAGAGCCTACTGTGCATGTGTGTTTGGTTGACCCAAGACAGCCGGTCAAACAAACATGCGCTCTGAGGGGAGTGCTCTGTGCACTCCCCTCAAGTGCTCATCACCCCCAATGCCCGCCCCATTTCAAGAAAACGATAATAACTGGAATTTATTATTGTTTTCTTGAAAAGGTTTTGCAGCTGCTGGCAGGGGCTGACGCTCCTCCACCCTAATGGAGGAACCGCCCCTAAGTAGGAGTATCATTTTGCAATCATGGAGAGGCACAGAACGACTTATCTAACAGTGTACAACAACAAAGAATGCCAGGACAATGAGACACTAAGAGGCAAGTAAATGCCAGGATGGGTTGCTAACTAATTCTTCACTGGAACACCTGAAAACTCTTTTCCAACTCTGTTCAGCTGACTCATTCTGAAAACTAGGACATGTGCTAAATTTACAGAAATTCAATGCTTAATTTGAGCCGGTAGTTGCTAGTGGGGTCCACTGGCACTTATTTGTCCTCATCAGACATTAATAAGCAAAGGATGGAAAAACACACAAAGGGGAAAGACGTATGAAGAGAAAAACAGAAAAACAGCTGCAAAAGGAGAAAGCTTGGACCGGCAAGAGTGAAATAAACAGGCTGGCAGTGTCTGGGAGCGGATGCGAGAGCAATGAGGTCGATTCAAGAATGTGCAGACTTGGAATTCGGTGCACCAGGGTTTAAAAGCACTGGCCGTGGGTTTCTGGCAGAGTTCTGGGCACTCATTATATTACAAACTATGCACTTCAGAAATCTGACGTGACAGAAGGTAGAAAACCGAGACTGTCCTGACAAATCTGGGATGCCCGTCTGCTACTCGGCAATGAGTGCAACAATACTTTGAGAAAAGTTTACATCTCTGTTCAAGGCAAAGTTAGTGGCCGAGACTCCTGGCAGGTAATAAACTACTTTAATAGTTGGATTTATATATTGGTAAATAAAGCACACTTCTACCCGTAGTTGGCCTGGCCTTGTGAAAAAAAAAGTAGGAGGAGTGAAAGTGGGCAAGCAAAGGAAGTTATAGTTTTAAGGGCTTTAAGAGTTTATGAAATTTCAGAAGATGAGTGTAGTGTTGGCCCATGTCCATGCCAGTCCAACAGGCGGTGCCCCACAGGGGGGGAAATTAGTCATATCCCTCCCCTGAGTGTTACTGTGGCCGCGCCTGGGTGTGACGTGGGCCGAGGGGGTATAGGCAAGTGGTTACGGCAGAAAAAGGTGTTCAGGCAGAACCGCCAATACTAAATAAAGAGTAACATTAAAACTACCTGCGACTCCACATGAGGTCTGTCAGCCTGCGACCTCGCAATGAGATTCTTTGTCGGTGGCTGAGGACGGATCATTCCAGGCTAACGCCCTGCAGACAGGACAGGAGCGACCTCCCAAATGTGCTCTGGGACTGCGAGGCCAAGGACTAGAAACAAGGTTGAGAGTGGAAGAACGGCATGTAGTTAGATGGCGGAAGATGTTTGAAAACAACCTCGTGACAGAAGCAAAGGGCTTTGAAGAAGCAGCGATTTTTAATTGGAAGAGAGTGTAGGGCGTTAAGATGTAGAAAGATGTTGACCTGTTTAGGTAAATCCAGCACAAGTCTGTGAGCGCAATTCTGTATAAATTGGATTTTTTGAATCAAGTAAGAAGGGAGTCCAACAGAAATCACATTGCAGAAATCAAACCTGCCTATAATTAGAGTGTGGGTGAGTAGTTGTCTAGAAGAGCAGAGAATGAGGGGCAAAACTTTCCTTAAAAGCTTTGTCTTAAAGAAACAAGTACAAATTTGTTTATTGATGTGGGCCTCAAAGGTGAGCTTGTTGTCAACAAAAAAGACACCTAGATGGAGTCTGCTAGTAAATGGAGTGGGACAGAAAGCTATAATCCCCGCACTTGGCCCACTCCAATTGATGGAATTCCCCATATACATTTTTGAAAAACTCACAACAGCCATGTGTGTTTGCATTTCGCTGTGGGAATACTTGGCTGCAGTTTTATTACATGCATAGACTCTTGCGACACAACATTTGACCTCATAACTCACAGTGTTCAGTCATAAATCAAGATGACAAGGCCATAAAAATGAATACAATGTCATAAATCATTCTGGGTGCCACACATTGCTTTCGTCATGATCGTAATTCGCAGACAGGTCATAAATCACCGTTGATAGGTCATACATAAATCATTTTGCCAGGATCATAACTTTGCTGCAAGACATCATCTCTGCTATAAATCACTCAAGTCCTTGTCATTTGCTTGTCATAATTCTGACACCTATTGTTGTTGAGGCCATCCTCCATGCCGCTTTTGGGGTCATCCAGTTTTGTTGGTTCTTTCTCTGATCATGAGGGGGGTAGCCTCTTAGTGCTGTCCATTTTGTGCTCTGCCAGCAGGCAGGTCTGGACCGTGAGTGCTGTGCTCCGCTTACTCCCCCATCGGCCTACTTACCCTGCCGTAAGGCATCCCAAGGTCAGTAGCCTTTCTCTGGCGCACCGCCCACCGGTGTGCCTCCTTTACCAACCAACATGCCCCTTTAACCACCACGTCACCTGAGGGGCTTACGTCCCCAGGTGGCTCCCCCCTTTCGTTCTTTGGGGTTTGCTCCTTCTCATGTTTTCGGTGCCGCCCTCGGTTACCTTTCAGATTCTCACCAGAGCACCTCAGTGTCCCGGCTGTCAGGCCTCCCAGGGATCACTGATTTTGCCACAAATTCCATTCAGACAGCCTTCCAGCCACCTTTAATCTTTAATGAAGCAGCCTGAATGTGCTGTCTTTGCCACCCTGGCGGAGGCCTCCTAACCTTTGCCTTCTTCTGTGATATTGTACACCAACTATTCAGCTCCAATTAACTTAAGCCTCCTGGATCCTTGAGGCTGGGCTATCATCTCTGCTATACATCAATCAAGTCAAAGCTGGGACTGTCCCGATAATCCGGAACCCCTCCTCACCACACTCTAAGTAGGTGCTTTCTTTGAATCCCCAGACGCCTTCTGCAGGGTCTGAACCTTGCGTACTACTCATTAACAAACCCATTTCCTGCCTCCTCTCGTCCTCCAACCCACAATCACTAACTCAACATTATCCCGGCCTCATTAGAGGCTGTTGCCAGGAGTTTTATTCAGGACCATTCTCCCCTGCCCAGGCTTACCACCGTTAGTGGCCTTGACTACCCTTGGTTATGCTACTGGGCCTAAACGTAACACTCGGCTTACCAGGTTTTTGATATTATTGCAGTACAGGAAGATATCATACTACTGCCTACTGGCTATCCTTGTTACCCCGCCTGTACCTCCGATGTCCTGATCATGTTGAGCTAGGAGTGCTTAACCTTGTGGTCAAGATCAACCTCTACATCCAGTCATTTGTGTGTGTTTCATATCGCGGCCACTTTCTCCTTATTAGAAATTGGGCCCCCCAATGAGGCATTACTGCAAGCTGGGAATCTAAACTGTCAATATATATACATTTCTAAACAGTTGTGTACCCCCCTGAGGAGGCTATACCGGCCCCTGGGCTCCCCAGACCACAGGTTGGGCACTTTTGCTCTAACCTCTACCTTGCAGCTTGCACGCAGCCCTTCCGTGTTGCTAAGATTACCATAATCTGTGTAACGTCTAGGTATCGACCATTTGAATCCCCAACGAGTTGCCAGCATTTACCATTATCACAGTAATGCCCATCAATAAAACGAGCGCAGGGTTAGCAATACGCCGTGGCTGCGGGAGGTTGTTGTATGTTGTGCTTCCTCTGGATTCTTCCCCCATCGCACCCACTGCGCTCTGTTCCGTCCATGCGGATCTGTGCGGGCCCGACCGGATCCTCTTTGGCCCTTCAGGTTGTTATCTCCCCTCGAAGTACATGAAAGGAAAAAAAGAGGGGGACAAACAGACACTTATTATTTACGTGTGATGTAGCACGCCGTCATCAAACTAAATCATCTGTTTTATGGACTCCTCTAACGGCCCGCCTGAGTAAGTACCTTTGCTTTGTGCCCCTTAACTTCTCATTTTTAAATGCCACTCCCACAGGAGCCCGGTGAGGCATGCATACCATCATGCCGATATATCCAGGCGCGTGACCCAGCCCCGAGAGGCGCCCTCTGGAGACCCAATGATACTGCTCTTGTCTGAGCATGTGGATGCCCCCATTGGCTCATGCCTGCATGCCCTCATCTCTGTACCAAACACCCAAGGATTTATTTTGTCAAGGCCTAAGTGGAAATTCCTGCCCCCCAGGGTGAGCTGCTTTAACTTGGCCCGCAACTCGGTGCCCGCCAGGATTTGGTACTTAACCCCTTGATTATTTAACTCCATTTTATAACAAACATTGCCAGAATCACAGTGCCTGAGGGGCGTGCTGTCTGCTCCTCCCTTCATGCTGGCGAGGTATACAAGGTCAAATATCAAACCCGCTGCCTATTTTGTTACTCCATCGCTGTGCACCATTAACTAGTTTCACCCTGATAAATTCTACTTGACTCGTTCTTTTTTTTATTTATTTTTTATTGAGTTGCTGCTTCATTTATTTATTTATTTTTTAACAGGGGCAGCCTTCCAAACCGATTGCATATCGCTGCCTAACAGCTAATATTAGCCCTTTGAAAACATGCTGGGCTGCAAAATACCTTGGAAACCAGCTAGCATGCAAACTACCCTGCCCAAGCAATGTGAGCAGCACCTCTTAGCATGTCTGAAGGGCCAATAGTAACCTTCTTCTTGCAACAAATACCTATGCTAGGTGGCGGTAGCACCACCTGGTGTTCTAGCCGTTTCTGTTTCATGCACTGGCGTTAGTGAAGAGTGGCAGCTGCTAACCCTAAGTCCCCCTTTAGTTGCCTTTGCAATCCCTTTCATGGGCGGGTGTGCAGAAAGTCACCTTTTACTGGAGCCCATGAACAATGAATCGAAGGATGTGGCAAGAGGTCATTCTTGTAATAAATTTGTGGGTTAAATGGCGCATGAAATCTCTTCTGCTGCCTTTATCCTTTTGGTGATGTTATGGTTTCATGGCATGAAAATTAAATACTGTTAAAATATCAAGCGACCCCTTCATGTATAATCCCACTTTGCTACTGACATAAAGTACACACAAAACTTGATAGCATATAACACGTTTATAATGTAAACAATAAACACTCTACTGAATATTTTTACATGGGTATTACAGAAGCAATGTTTTTTTTCACTAGCAATACAATTTTCACCAAAACATCAGAAATATTAAATTGTATGCGATTTTATGACCAAGTGCTTTTGCATTAAACCACACAGAGAAATACTCCAATCAAAATGGGCCCCAGTTAATTGAATGGCGCGTTTTTTCTCTTTTTGTCAGGCAACATTTACCTTTATTCTTTGGAAATGCCTGCCCAGAGGTTAACCCCCGCACTTGGCCCACTCCAATTACTATAACTCCCCGTAAACATTTATGAAAAAATTCACAACAGCTGAGTGTGTTATATTCTTTTGTGGGAATACTGGGCCGCAGTTTTTATTAAATGCAGACTCTTGCGACACAACCTTTGACCTCATCACTCTCTTGTTCAGTCATACATCAAAATAACAAGGCCATAAATTATTACAATGTCATAAATCATTTTGAGTGCCACACATTGCTTTCGTTATGATTGTAAATCCTAATTTGGAGACAGGTCATAAATCACAGTTGATAGGTAAGAAATAAATCATTTCACCATGATCATAACTTTTGCATGACATCATCTCTGCTATAAATCAATCAAGTCCTTGCCATTTGCTTGTCATAATTCTGACACCTTATTGTTGTTGAGGCCATCCTCCATGCTGTTTTGGGGTCATCCATTTTTGTTGGTTCTTTACTCTGGTTGTGAGGGGGGTAGCCTCTTGGTGCTGTTAGGCTCAACTCGCTACCTTGTCTGTCCATTTTGTGCCCTGCCAACCGGCAGGTCTGGGCCGCGAGTGCCGTGCTCCGCTTACTCCCCCATCGGCCTCCTTACCCTGCCGTAAGGCATCCCAAGGTAAGTAGCCTTTCTCTGGCACACCGCCCACCGGTGTGCCTCCTTTACCAACCAACGTGCCCCTTTTACCGCCGTCCGCTAGCCCTCTCAGCCCTGCGACAATGCTGCTATTCCGGTGTGGGTGGGTGGGTTTTGCGATCCTTCGCGCCGTCCATGTGGCCCACAAAGTGATTTCTGCCAGGGCAGACGGATCTTTTAGTCTGCCCCCCAAACTGAGGGCGGGGCGGCATCTTACACTTGGAGGGTTTGTACATTTCCATATGGTTCCCCCATTGGCCAGGTGCCCTTGGGGGGCTCCTCCCTCTCCCTTGAGGGGGATGCCTGATGTCTTATCTTGGTTTGCCGCTGTCGCGGCTTTGAATGTCATTTCCGGGTCCCCGGCAGTGGTTAATGCACCGGCCCCTAATGCCCCCTGCGGGGGCGGCCCTTTGCCAATCCGTCTGCTGTCTATATTTAAATATAAAAAGATTTTCAAGCAGTTTCATTGTTCAGCACTGCTGAGCGCCCGGCCCCTGCCATCCAGTGCTTAATTTGTGCTTGTCGTTTCCGGTGCGGAGCAACACCCTTATTTTTGAGGACCGGTGCTTATTTTTCTGCCTCAAGCATTTACTGTGAGCAAGGTACACATGGGAAAGCCGGCGGAAAAGAAAACGAAAAGGGAGAAAGCAGGAAGCTGCAAGAGTGAGCCGAAGGTGCTGGGAGTTTTAACTATTTATTTTAATGAGGCCACAGCGCCCAGCTCTTCGAATCTCCAGCTCTTTGAGTCTCAGATTCTTGTATTTGCCCTTCTGTTTCCCATTTAATGTGCCGACACTTTATCTGGACTTGAATCTGCTCCTGGAGGCGTTCGCCTGGCTATCTCTGACGATCTATTAATAAACCTCTCTTCATAAACTGCATCATGTATGCCGTCACAGCTGACACTCTTGCAGATATGATAAAGGGAAACTTAAAGGAGGCGTGCTGTTGCAGGGGAAATGGTTCCTTTTAGTAATCCTACACACCTCGAGTTTTACTCACAAAAGCCACACTGCCGAGAATAAGTTGGCCCCGAGGAAAATGGAAACCCGGAAGCTCTTGCTCAGGCCAGCACGCCTGCGCTCTGCGTCTGCCCGAGGCCTCTGCAGCACGCTGCGACTCAACTTTATAGAAATGACAGGATCCGCAGCTCAGTCATTAGAATATTGTGATATTAGAGTCTGCCACATTAATAATAATGTTGAAAAAAAAATACGGATATAAGCAGTAGCTAAATGTAAAACAAAACATGTGCAGTGGATTTAAGTGTGCTTCGGTTATTGAGCCTACGCCAAGTCTCGAAGCCAGATGGGGGCTTGGGGGGAGCAATGGGCTTGCCCGGTCTCCCCCCAGGCTTATCGGGCTGACGTGGTATGAACCACGATCACGAACGGGGATTGGTTGGCTGGACAGGATGGGGCGGTGGCTTAGGCGGGAGGATAAAGAGCAAGGGCTCGGTGTGGGAGGCCTCTTTGGCCGTTGTCACACCCAGTGGGCGTTTTGTTTTTGTGAAAGTGTTCTAGGTAGGCGTTTATATGCAAGAGAGGGGGTGTGTTTTGAGGAGTTATTGGGTGGAGTTAGGCTAATTTTAATAATTTTATTTGAATTTGTGACAATGGAGCCTAGTAAAGTGGTTATGGCGTTAAAAGTTTTACAAGACGAAGGAAGGGAGGATTTAATAAAAGAGGGTGTATTAGAGGAGGCTTGGGTGGGTTTGAGAAGACCGAAACGTCGTTCGGCAGAGGGTGTGTCAGCCGCAGTGGCTGCTTGTTCTTCCCCTAAATCGGGAAAGAAGTTTTTACGAAAAAGTGTTGAGGGTCGGAAGGTCCGTCACTCACCTGATTTGGGGTCTGTTACCAATACTTCCTTGCTGTCGGTTTCGGCGTCAAGGTCACGAGGGAGACGAGGGGGGTATTTGCCCCGGCGGAGAGGTTCGTCATTTGTGAGGAGAATTTCGTCAGGCGGCCGCAGCGCTCTGACTAGGCCTGCGGTAGCAAGTGCGGGCCGCATGGTGGCGCAAGGAACAGGCGCGCAGGTGCAAGTAAGCGCGCGCTTACAAGCCCAATCGCCTGTAGAAAGAGGCGCTGAGCAAGATTCAAGGAAGGACGAGGAAAGGACGTTAGCTGGCTCTCGCAAGACGGCGGCGCCCAGAAAAAAGTTTCAATCGATGCCGGTCATAAGTGAAACAGTAGTGGGCAAGCCAGATGTGCCTGTAAATGCTGGTTCACAGTTAATTAATGAGGTGGTAGTCATTATTGACAGCGAAGAAGAATTGCAAGAAGCTGACAGAAGGATTATAGACCCGGTTTTGGGTTGTACGCGGGTTTCTCATGGCCCAATGAAAAACAGGTTGATACATTGGACCCCTAGATTGGTCAGTCCAATGATACATAAGGTTCAGTCATGGGAAATTAATAATCAGGATGCATTTCAATTAGGTGAGCAGGTGGAGCTAGTGGATGACAGTGGGGCAGTGTTTAAAGGTATAGTATGTAGTGAGGCTGGGATTTCGGGCATGCTGGATAAGGTTTATGTGGGTTTAGATAGTCGGCAACTTGTTAATGAGGGTACATCTGGGTGTGACACATCGCATGTTTCGGGCGAGCATGGGGTGCAGGCGATATATCGGCAATCTGGGCGGATTGTTGGTGATAAGAGCTTGCCGGTGAAGGTTCGGGCGCCTTCAAAACATCGGCCTGAAGGGAGGGTGCGATCAGGAGCGGTCCATCCGACTTCGAGGGATGCAGAAGTTTCAGTGGCGGCTCAGCCATCCACTAGCCAGAGCGCTGGTGATGATTGGGCTGGGTTGGATGAAGAATTACTCGATTACGAAGAAGTGGAGGTCCCCGTCATGTCGAAGAAGAGAGTAGTAGTGGCAGATGAAGAGCCGCTTGGGGTTCAGGGCGGCCATGTTCCAGTTCATCGTCAGGAGAGAACAGCGGGCAGCTTACCTAGAGGTGAGGAGGGAGGCGTTCATGGTGGTGGTGATATTTTGGGGAAGTTGAGTCGGGCTAATGTTTCTAATGTTGTAAGGGGCTCCAAGGAGCTGCAAAACAAGGTGGATGCTGCGATTCAAGTGAGTGCGGTCACTGAAACGGAAGGCAAGAAGGATGTAAGTGGGGGTAACGTTGATAAGTCATTAGAAAAGGATGAAGCAGGTGTGGGTGTTAAGTCGGGTGCTATTTTTAGTGGGGACGTGACGGCGAGTGGTAATAAGTTAAAGAAGTTGCCTTACATGGGAGTGTCGATGCCTTTGGGGGCGCATCTCACTCAGCATTTGAAAGACAAGATCTGGAAAGGGGAGTTTATTGATGTTTTCAAATTATTGCATAGGGAGGTTCAGGCAAAAGAAGGGTCAAAAGAAGAAGAATGGGAGCTAGCTAGGAGACCTCGAGTTCCAAATACGATAGAGAATTGGACTTCGGCTTTTTTGATTTATGCAAGTGTTTATTGTGAAAAGCATCAAGATTCTTGTGTAGCGTTATTGAAATACATGGACGTGGTTCGGAGAGCTCAAATGGATTTTGGAGGTTTTGGTTGGTTCAGGTATGATGAAGAATTTAGAGCAAGGAAGGCAATGGATTCATCTAAATTGTGGGGAGAAATTGATAATGAATTATGGATGCAGTGGTTAAGGACTGCAAGAAACGCGCCAACGATGCATACAGCAAGTGGTTTGCCGGTGCAATATAAACCCTTTCAAGGGCGTCCCACCCAAGTTGGGGTGGGTTTCGGGCATAGAGGGCAATTCCAAGCAAATGGGTCCTGTTGGTCTTTTAACAGCGGGTTTTGTAACAGGCAACAATGCAAATTTAGACATGACTGCTCCAATTGTGGGGGGAGACACCCTGTGTCACAATGTTTTGGTGGGATGCAAGGGTCTTGGCACGGGCAATCGTCAAGAGGAGGGGACAGGGGTAGAGGATTTACACAGCAAGTTGCAGGAAAAGGGTCCTACTCCTATTAAATGGGACGTTATGGTTTATTGGTTGCAGTTTTATCCAAGGAGAGACGATGCTAAACTTTTGTTGGATGGCTTTATAGAAGGTTTCAGGTTACGTTACCAAGGTTTGAGGTTGAGGAGATGGGCTAATAATTTGAAGTCAGCAAGAGAGCATCCAGAAGTTGTGAGAACAAAGCTGGGAAAAGAAGTGAATTTAGGCAGAATTGTTGGCCCCTTTTTATATTGGCCGCTGTCAAATTTGACTATTTCCCCGCTAGGTGTGGTTCCGAAGAAACAGGATGGGGAATTTAGGTTGATACATCATTTGTCTTGGCCGGCGGGGGCTTCTATAAATGATTTCATCGCTGCAGAAGATTCAATGGTGCATTATGCATCTGTGGATGAGGCTATTGCCTTGGTACGAAAATGTGGAAAAGGCGCAGAGATGGCGAAGTCAGATGTGGAGTCAGCATTTCGTTTGTTGCCGGTGCACCCAGATGATTTTTCTTTGTTGGGCATGCAATTTGAGGAGGCCATATATGTGGACAGGATGTTGCCTATGGGTTGTTCAGTTTCTTGTTCTTTGTTCGAGATGTTTAGCTCGTTTTTGGAATGGTGTTTTTTATTTTGCAGCCGCGGTTCTTTGGTGACCCATTATTTAGATGATTTCTTTTTTGTTGGCAAGTCTGGGTCTGGCGGTTGTGGCAGAGCATTGCAGGATTTTGAGCAGTTGATGTCCAGATTTGGTGTTCCATTGGCGAGTGACAAGACAGAAGGGCCTGTGTCATGTCTTACCTTTTTGGGTATAGAACTGGATTCGGAAAGAATGGAAGTGAGGTTGCCGGAAAACAAAGTGCAACATTTGATTTCTTTGTTGGAGGAGGCAGTGGCAAAACCAAAGATTGAGTTGCGGCAGGCACAATCATTGCTTGGTCATTTGAATTTTGCCTGCAAGGTGGTTAGGGTTGGCAGGGCATTTTGTCGCAGGCTTGGTTTTTCCATGCGGGGAGCTGTTTTACCACATCACCACATTCGCCTTCGGGCAAGTATTAAGGATGATTTGAAGATGTGGATTGAGTTTTTGAAGGAATTCAACGGTGTGAATATGTTAGTGGAAGATGAAAGTTGGTTTTGGCACGTTCAGATTTTTTCAGATGCCTCTGGTGCTCATGGTTTTGGTCTATTTTGGGACGGTCACTGGCCAGCGGAGGCTTGGCCCGCTAAATGGAAACAGTCGAAGTTTAGCATTGCATTTTTAGAATTTTTTCCTTTAGTGGTTGCGTTGGTGCTTTGGGGCCGGTTTTTAGCCAACAGGAATGTAGTTTTTAATGTAGACAATCAGGCCGTAGTACATTTGGTTAATTCACAGAAGGCAAAAGATGAGAAAGTGCTGAAATTATTGAGGATTTTCTTGCTGAACTGTTTGAAGTTCAATATCTTGTTCAAAGCTAGACACGTGCCTGGTGTTTTTAATAACATCGCTGATGCTTTATCTCGATTTCAGTGGAAGAGATTTCGTGGTTTGGCGCCGGGAGCAGATGTTCGGAAGACAGTTATACCTGGGGAGTTGTGGGATCTAGGAGAGTGAGGATGTTGGACTTAGTTCAGCAATCAATAGCTCCATCGACGAGGAGGTCTTACTGTCAGGCATGGTTGGATTTTCTGGATTCAGGTGCGGTACGTAGGTGGGGTGAGACTGATGTTATATATAAGAGACAGGACGATGCAGTTCGATTCATTATGCTACAGATTGAGTTAGGTCTGGCTGCAGTGACTATTTCGGGTAAGTTATCAGGGGTTTCTTTTTATGGTAAGTATTTTTGGGGGTACGATCCAGTGGAGGGTGAGTTATGTAAGAGAATTTTAGCTGGTTGGGCCAGGGCGGGTGGGGTGAGGTGTGATAGGAGGCGTCCTATAACTCATGATTTGCTGAGGCCTCTGTTGGGGTGTTTGGGGGAAGTCTGTTCTTCTGAGTGGAGGTCTCTTTAATTTCTCTTTGCATGTCCTGGTTGTTTCATGGGGCTTTTAGGATTTCGGAGCTTTTAGGGTTAAAAGGGAGGCAGGGGCTTATATTGGAGAATGTGCATGTGAGTGTTCAAGGAGTTTGCATATGGTTACCTTTTTCCAAAGGGGACCAGCTGGGCAGGGGCCAGGAGCTGTTATTGAAGGCATCACGATCCAAGGACTGTCCAGTGAGTTGTTGGTTGTCTTTCATGGCATTACGGTTACATTATTACAGGTTTGTATTTATTCATCAGGATGGTTCGCAGCTGTTAGCATCACAATTTTTAGCAGTTTTAAGGATGGCAGTTAGGAGATTGGGTTTAGACCCTAGTAGTTACGGTACACACTCTTTTAGGATCAGGGCTGCGACGGAAGCGAGGAGACAAGGTGAATCAGATCAGTCAATTAAGCAATTAGGCAGGTGGAGGTCTAGATCTTTTCAGAGGTATGTGCGCTCGTTTAAGCAGTAGTTAGGTATTTCTTGGGAGTTTGTATGTATGGGTAGTTTTGTACAAGTGTTGCTGATTTGCTGTACCGCTCTTTTACAAATGCTCTCTGCCAATTTTTTCTGTATGTTTTGGATTGTTATAATTTAAGATGTGTATTAACATATTTCTCTTGTAGGTTGCGTCGGGGGGCCGGACAAGGTTTGTGCCGTTTGGATCGTGGGTCACTCCTTCGTTTGCTGGGCGGAGAAGCAAGCGGCATCGCGGCATTTTGGAAGGCAATTGGGGCTGGATGGGGCCAGAATAAAGCTTAGTTGGGTAGGTAAGAGTGGCATGAGATGGGGGGAGTTGCTGTACGTTTTGGCAAAAAGGTTTGATCGTGGTGTTTGTCCTGATGTATTAGTTTTACACTTGGGTGAAAATGATTTGGTTGCGCTTTCGGGCATTGGTTTGTTGAAGGCGATGAAGTTAGATTTATGTAGGATCAAAGAGCGTTGGTCAGGTACACATATTGTTTGGACGAGTTTTGTACCTAGAAGGGTTTGGAGAGGTGCTTATTCTTTTAAAGGAATTGAGAAGCAACGAAAAAAGGTGAACAGGGAAATGAGGAGTTTTTGTAAGGATCAAGGTTTTTCGGTGCTTACACATGAGAATATTGGGGTTTCTGATGTAGAATTGTTTCGGCAGGATGGGGTTCACTTATCGTTTTTGGGTAATGAGCATTACTTGTTAGAACTTAGGTCGTTGATTGCTAAGTTATTGGGCGAAAACTTATGGGATAAGTAAAAATTTTTGGGTGGGGCAGGAAAACGCCTGTGCGGGTTTTCCTGTGTGGCCTTTTGGGGGGGAAGGGGTAGATCAGAAAGATGAGAGGGCAGGGAGTTTGCACAGACAAGGGGAACTGGAGAAGGTGACTGCAGGACACATGGGTCAATGGTTGGTCGAGTCAAGGTGGGGATGGGACAAGGGGTAGTGCAGTGGGGTCATTTTAGAGGGAGGGGGAGGGGTTAGGTGATGAATTTTGTATTAGTGAGGATTGGGTAGTTTTGTGAGGCTATTATGCCAAGGTTGTAATTTTGCCAGACCTGTTCTATTAAAGCGGCCTTTTACCCCTTTAAGCGAGTGTCGTGGTCATTTCATGTGTCGGCCCGATGGGGGCTTGGGGGGAGCAATGGGCTTGCCCGGTCTCCCCCCGGGCTTATCGGGCTGACGTGGTATGAACCACGATCACGAACGGGGATTGGTTGGCTGGACAGGATGGGGCGGTGGCTTAGGCGGGAGGATAAAGAGCAAGGGCTCGGTGTGGGAGGCCTCTTTGGCCGTTGTCACACCCAGTGGGCGTTTTGTTTTTGTGCCCGCCCGCCCTCCCTGTAATTTTTGTTAGATATTAGTGTTGTGTTTAGGTGGTTTTTTGTAGATTTGAACATTACGTTTGTTAAGGAGTTTTTTGTTTTGGGGTTTGAAATTTAACTTTTGCTAGAATGGGATAGGTACCAACTCTGTTTTATTTTGTTTTTCATTATGATGACAACGGCATAGATATGTGAATAAGGGGGGGGTGGTTTTTTATTTTTGCCGCTGATAGGCGGGTCTGGTGGGGTTTTCTATGTTTAATAAGTGGCCTTTTGGGGGGGAAGGGGTAGATCAGAAAGATGAGAGGGCAGGGAGTTTGCACAGACAAGGGGAACTGGAGAAGGTGACTGCAGGACACATGGGTCAATGGTTGGTCGAGTCAAGGTGGGGATGGGACAAGGGGTAGTGCAGTGGGGTCATTTTAGAGGGAGGGGGAGGGGTTAGGTGATGAATTTTGTATTAGTGAGGATTGGGTAGTTTTGTGAGGCTATTATGCCAAGGTTGTAATTTTGCCAGACCTGTTCTATTAAAGCGGCCTTTTACCCCTTTAAGCGAGTGTCGTGGTCATTTCATGTGTCGGCCCGATTTCCAGTTCTGTATTCGGCAGCTTTGGCCGTTAAGCCACACCCCCTCCTCACTAGTGCGAGTTATGAATTTATTACCACAAGCTTAAAAATGGGCACAACAGACCATTTATAAATAAAATGTGTGTTGTTATTCTGTGATCGTGGTCAAAGGAGGTGGTACATGCCCGCTTAGCCCGTTTCCATCTGATTCTTTTTAGGCACAAATGCTAAAGTGTTTACCGGCTCTTGTGGTGTTTCAATGGCCCGGGCCACTATATAATGTTTTAAACCATCTTGCAAATTTTAAAAAATTGAGCTGGGAGGTATGATGTGTTTAAAAGTTGGCAGGTGATCGATCAGATGATGTGACTGCCCTGCTTTTTTTTTTTTTTTGCAGTTTAATATAGCGCAAACTCGACATGACCACCAGTTACATTACCCGTTCATTATTTGTAGGCACAGAGACCTTAAGTGGCTTCCCCAGCCTCACTGGATGATGAGTTTTTATATATAGCGCCCACTGGACCCGAAGGTATTTGTGCACTTCACACAACGACAGCGTCATTTTGTGCAGGCACACGAAGAATCCGTGGTTTGCTGAGAGTCACTAGATGTTGACCCAGCACCAAGACTCGAACGGAGACCCCCATACTAGTTAGTTTCATGAAATAATTACATGTTTACGATGAGTTACACATTGGTCAGCGTTGAAGCTATTTTCTAAGACGGGCTGAGCCTGGCTCAAAGTCTGCACTAATTATTTACCTGAAGGATTTCCAGTTGCGAATGATCCCTCGGTCCGCAGTTGCCGCTGGGCTCTGCACGTCTCTCCGAGGGCTTCATTCGTCCATCTGCGGCGGTGATGGCAATCCTGGGAACTCTGATGGGGGAGCGTGGCGAATCCTGCGGCAGGGAAAGCCACTCAGTGGCCTGAAGATGGACCGATAAGCAGGGCAATTAGGTCCCAATCACGGTGCAAGTAGGTTCCTTCCAAGGGCTCGGGACAATTTGAATGGCGCCGACCAGGTACATAATCCTCTGTTCCTCCTTCTCAAGATCTTGGCTATTTCTTGTGGCCACCAATCATGGCGCCAACTCAAGGGGTTACAAAACAACCCGATCTCTCATCTTTTAAGACAAGTCTGGGAGATTTGGAAAAAAAAGTGTGAAGATACGAAGCATTTTTTCTCACCTCTTGTGTATGTCTCCCAAAATTACTAAATATATGCAAAAGTCACCAAGAAATATGCAATTGGCCTTTGAATAAAAATCGGACTTTTGCAGTGCTTTGAACATCACATATTCCCACTACCTTTCCTCACAGCCATCAAAACCCCTACAAGGCATGGCTGTACAATATATGCACTTGTATACAAAAAAAATGAAGATCTTTGGTATATTCAGAATAAGATATGCACAGATTTACCTTTTAGTTCCTTACCTGCACCAAGACATCTTGTCTGGGTAACAGTGTGTTTTTTAAATGTAGCTTCCATTCATTTATTAATTCATTCCTTCCACCTTGAAAAACCTTACTCCTCACATTGATAGCTGCCAAATTGTGAGGTTTTCTAGGTTTGAAAACTACCTGAAAGAGGTATGTGAATACTCACAAATGTATGCATTTTCCAGTCTTCACCTACTTTTTCTGTTAGGAACCTAGTGGAACACCCACAGACCTGAAATCAGGGCTTAATTAGTAAATTAATGAGGGCTGGTGCCCAAAGCACTGCTCAGAAGACTGGCGGATGCTATTAAATGTCAGGGTTCCGAATGCTAAGGCTGCACACGCCTGCATCCACCTCAGGCCTCTTTAATTCATCACCAGACACTCCCTGCCCCTTCACCTCACTCTGGCAGGTTCCTGCTTTCTCTCTTGGTGATATTTTTTTGTCTTTCTGTTCCTCCTTTCCCGTTTCCTGTTTCTTCTTCCCTTGCTCTCGGAAATGTCTGATGAGAAAAATAAGCGGCAACCACCGGGTCAAATTAAGCACTGCATTACCAGCCCCTTACCATATATTTGTGAATATAATGAGAACACTAAAACATTGAAAAACATATTTGATTAAACCCCTAAAATTGAAACCTAGGTTTGTGAATCGAAATTGGGAATTCACATGCACAAAGTAGTGAATTAAAGCAAAGGGTGCAAAATGCCTTTTTAATTGCCTCTTGCCTTTTAGAGTAACACTGTCTTTCATATTAAAAAACAACCTTGCTAATATTAACTAGTGGAGTTTGCTATTTTCACTATTTTTCTTTCATCTCCTCTCCTGATGCATGTGGTAGAAACCTTATACTCCTAATGGTAATGCTATGTTTAGCTATGTTTTTAAATTGTCGTGGTGAAAACTTAACTTAGGAAAAATTCACAGAAGTGTTTATTACTTTTTAGCCCTTAATGAGCTGGTGCCTCCACTCCCAAAATCTAACCTTCACAGTTTATGGGAATTATTTGATTAAAAACGTATCTTAGTTTGACGGAATGTGCAAAACCTTAAGGTGCTTGGCTTAGCAAAAGAATTAAGCACACTGAAATGTCTAAGTAACATTTATGGTTCATCGGCAACTCTCAATATTATTAGCACTGTGTGGTTTAACATTATAGTTGTTACAATTAACTGGATGCTCAATAAATCTACAATAGTCGCAAGTTAAAGTATTAATTAAAAAAAAATGAAACCTGCTGTAAACTTTAGTAAAAACTGTGCCTGCATCATACCATATTTCTCTCACCTTCTTTCTGTATTGCTTTCACCTATAGGTCACATTGTGTAATTATAAGCAACTGCTCATTAATGAACTTTAAGCATAATACATGATGCTTCTTTGGTGCGAAATGGAAAAATAATTATTGCTGGCCCTTTGGACATACACAATGTTCATAACTGAAGATATCCTTTGGGGACTGTATGTACCTCCATAAAGTAAATATTTAGCTCTTAGCAAATAAATATATTTAATACCAAATAATAGGTAATGTGGGTAAACTTTGAGAACATTCAGTAATGAACTGCTTCAAGTTTCTCGTGGGAAATGCAACTTTATCAAAATTGTTCTTCCGTGGGCCCCTAGGACTTGCACAGGTCCATTAATATCACAGTTGCAAACATCCTCCGTATTGAGACTTTGATATCTCTTATTACATAGCATCTCTGTGGGGGCTTTGAGGTATTCATTCCACACCATCTCTGTGGGCCCCCAAAATCTATATCATACGTACTGAGTCTGCAGCGACTTGTCAAATATTGTGACCCCACACTAGCTCTACGGTAGTGTGGTCATCACTGTCTTCACACCCTATCTCTGTGTGAGTTTAACAATCACTGTCATACACACTATGTGGGGACTTGGCAATCACTGTCACCTGACTCTGTCTCTGTGGGGGCGTAGCAATTCTAATCATTACACACTATCTCTGTGGAGACCCCAACACCACTAATTGTCATTGAATGAAGCACAGGGAGGCGAGCGAAAAGCAAACGCCGCGATTCAACTGGCTGACCATAAAGCACTTGGTAGAAGAGAGTGAATGACTAAGTAAGAAGCAGATACCACTACCATGGATCGGTCAGAAACACAATTGTAATCTGTCCCAACTGGCCATAGAAGCCCCAAGAGCAGAACAACCGGCCAGAAGACACTCTACCTCCGGTCATTCTAGTGACACTGGCAACCCAGCGACCAAGAGCAGAGTTACGGTCCATGTGCACTGGGTCCCCTCTGCCTTAATGAGTATAAAGTAATAGTTAACAATTACCCAACATTAGGGGAAACCCAAACTATTTCCAAGAAGAAGAGCAGTGTGTGTTTGGAGAGTACTGACTGAATAGGGCGGGTGTGAATCAGTAGGCGCAATTGGTGATACTGAAGGAAGGGGAAAACTTGCTGGTGAAAAAAGTCAGCATGGCCGGACATGACCCACAAACGACAGGACATTGAACAGAGAAAGGATGAATTGTTGGATGCTGATGTGTGCCCAGTGAAAATGGATTAGACTAAAATTTCGAATTATAAACAGAATAAGGGTGAATTGCCTGCAAATTATTTAGACAGACCTACTGGGGCATTGCCCACTCAAGAGCAGAGGCTCTAGATGCTATAGGTGTAGCTTTTGGGCAGGGATTGATACTTAATGTGAGAAGTCCGTTGATGACAAATTGCAGTGGATGGCAAACTAAGAAGCGAGTAGAGTTTGTGACTGCCATAAACCATTGTGGGGCTTCACAAGAAAGAAGGCAAATAAGGAGTCAAAACTATGAAACTAAAAATATGTAGCAAACGTTGAAAATAAGGGAGCATGGAGCCCCTCAAATGGGGAGCGTAAAACGTGGAAGTAAGCAGAGGCAATGCTTTATTTGTAAAATACGAAATGCCCGTGCCCAAAGCACTGTTCAGACACCAGCGCCTGGCACTGTAAAATGTAAGAACGCAAACAGCAAGTGTGCGCAGTCCTGAATCCACCCCCGGGCCTCTTTAATTCACTGCCAGGCACTCGCTGCCCTGTTATCTCACTCTTACAAGTGTCTGCTTTCTTCCTTGGTACTGGGTTTTTTGTATTTCTTTTCCTCCGTCTTTTCATTTTTGTTTGATTTTCCCTCTGTTGTCCTCCAGGAATGTCTGATGTGGAGAAATAAGTGCTGGTGCCCTCTCCCGCCCCCCCCCCCCCCGGCTCAACTTAAGCACTGAGCAGAGGATGGGGAAAGTAGAACAGGAAGGGGTCATGGTAGGGAAGAGATGAGGCTCCGGAAACTGAAAGATGATAATTTTGCATGTGGGTAAATCAGGCATTGGAAATGCATACACATATTAGGGTAGTCATAGAGGTTCTGACTGGGTCATAAATACCCTAATTCCAGTAAACGAAAAAGGTCCCTATATAGATTGCTTTTTTAATGATAAATGTACTACTTGCCTTATTTACATGGGTGCTAGCTAGTCTGCCTTAAAACGTCCTGTCTTTCCTTCATCACCTCTCTTAGGCTTGTACATAGGCGCAGTCGGTATTTCTAACCAATGTGTTCCCCATCCCATTTCGGACTCTGTATTTGTATCTCTCTTGTACCCATCCCTGATAGGCATTCCACCCTGCTCAATCCTACGTCACCAGCTAATCTGTTGGGGGTGTGATTTCCTATGCAAATTAAATTGCATTGTGTTTTACAGCCTCAACTGAGTTTATCATAATATACCCCTGCAGTGTGAGGATGAGGTACTATCCCTTTTATGTGAAGACAACTGTTGTATTCTTTTGATTAATGTTGGGGGCATCGCTTTAAAGAATGTGGGAGGCTTTGGAATGGGGAAGACGCAGGGAAAGGAGAATGGAATGCGGGGGAGGAACAGTGGATTATTCGACGGTGGACGGGGATGAGTGTAGACGTATCTTGTCTCTGCCAATAAATATTAAAACTGTACCTCGTTCCTGCGTGCTGTATTCTACAATTTTGGTGACGAGAGTTTGGAGGACCCTTTTCCTGTGCGTGGTGACTTTACCTGGCTGCAGTTTAACTATTTTTGCCGCCCGAGTGTCAGGATGTCAAACCGCCGATCGGAGAAACACTTGGGATTGAAACATCCGTCGAGTTGAGCGACGCTGCTAACGTCTCTGAAGATACCGCCGGGCAAGTATATTGCCATTGCCCAGTTGAATTCGTGTGTTTTTTCCGTAAAGCTTTACGGAGGGCGGAGAAATTTCGGTTGTGGTTGCTTAGCGACCACAGACGCTCCTCATCGCGAGCCAGTTTTTGTAAAACGCTCGCTGCGTCTTACTTGTTTAGTTCAATCATTAAGTCTTGCGATGGCCTTTCGGAGGTCTGTTACGGTTACCTACCAACCGCAGACGCTGGACATCGCAAGCTTGATTTGGAAGATGAATGCTGCATTGTTTTTACACTTTAAAGCTCTGAAATGTCTTCCTTAAAAATAACTGTAAAGCGGCATGTCCCTGATTACAAAACGTCTGTGAAGTTGTTTTCCCCGGCCGTTTACTGTTACTTCTATTCTCTTCCTGTCCCTTGGCTGAGAAAGGAGCTTAAGTCTTTTCTCCATTGCAGTTGTAGTTTTTTTTGTTTCTTTTTCATAACATCCTGCAGGAGTAAGTTTTGATCTTATTAATATAATAAAACTATAAAACAAATAAACAAAATGCAATTTGAACCTCCTGCTAAATTTCTACAATTAAAAGGGGACCCACCTATAACTTGGTCTAGGTGGAAGGAGGAATTTTTAACTTAAAGGCGATTGACGAAGATGGAATGTCTCAGGAATGAAAGAAAGAAGAACATTTTATTACATTGTTTAGGCTCTGAAGGGCAGCTAATTTTTAAGACGCTACCGCAAGTAACTATTCAAGATGAAGAAATTGATGTTTTCAAAGATGCTTTATGTAAAATGGAAAATAGATTTAAACCAACCACGAGCAATGCATTGAACAGATTTCAATTTTATACTAGAACTCAACAGGAAAGTGAAACATTTGATTACTTTTTGACAAGTCTGCGCAGTCTGTCCATGCACTGTAATTTTGGACCCATTACCGACGAGATGATCAGGGATCAGATCATTGTGCATGTGAGGAGCAAAAGGATTCAGGAACAATTGTGGGTGATCCAAAATTACAGGATGTAATGAATGCCGCGAAAGCATTAGAACAATCAGAAAAGTGGATGAAGACGGTACAAAACACTGAGAAAAGTAATATATCAGACTGGGATGTGGTTGGAGCTGTTGGGAACAATACTGTCTATAATAGGTTCGCGTCGAAGAGTACTACAGGAAATAAGAAAGATGAAAGAAATAAGAAAATTTATAGAATGTCATGTTACAGGTGTGGGAGTTTAAGTCATATTGCAAATTCTTTGCTATGTCCTGCAATTGGAAAAGAATGCAACAAATGTGGAAAGTTAGAACACTTTGCCAGAGTATGTAGGGATATAAAAGGGGGGGTGATGGCAGTGAAAAAAGGAAAATTTCATACGTGCAGGATGCGAGTGAAAAAGTGGTAGTCTTGTCTGTTAAAAATGATGTTATCGACAAAAGTGGGAGGGAGATGAAACAGCCTAAGTGTACAGTACTGGTCGAAGGTCAAAAACTGGAACTCATGGCGGATTCTGGTTCTCCTTGGACAATCATCACATGTGTTTATTTTGCAGAGAAGTTTAAGTTGGTTTGGAGTGTATCTGATTTGGCTTGCTCAGATATTTTGGCAGTAGGATTTTGATGGTAAAGGAATCAGTATTGTGGGGTATGTGAAAACGGTTGTGTTTTAAAGAACGTACTGCGGAAATCAAGATGTATGTTGCTGAGAAAGGTTTTAATGTCCTGGGGTGGAAAGACCAAGCAGAATTAGGAATAATTCTGAACCCCAGCGCCAGTGAACCAGTGATGTTGGTGGGAGTTGGTGAAAAGACTAACTGGATTACATCCAAATTTCCACAAGTGTTTTCTGAAGCCTTGGGTAAGTTGAGAAATTACAGCCATAAAATTAGACTGAAAGAGAATGCTAAAACAGTTGTGCAAAAATTAAGGAACGTTCCTATTGGTGTGCGTGAGGAGTTGAAAGGTATCTTGGAAGAAACGGTTAAAGAGGGTGTTATTGAAGAAGTGGAATCCTCTGAGTGGGTTTCACCCATTGTTTTAGCTCACAAACCGGAAAACTCATTGAGACTGTGCGTGGATTTGAGGGCACTGAATGCAAGTATTATAGTTAACTGCCATCCTCTACCAAATATAAATGAAGTTGTCAGCATGCTCGAGGGAGCGAAAATCTTCTCTACGTTAGATTTTAGGTCGGCATATCACCAAATTGAACTCACTGAAGACTCCGATCACCTCACTGCGTTTATCACTCCACAAGGACAATACCAATTTAAACGTATGCCTTTTGGATTGACGTCGGCAGCATCAGTGTTTCAGAGTGCAATGTTTATAATGTTCAAGGATATGGACAAATCTGTTAAGTGTTTTCAAGATGATGTGTGGGTATATTCCAAAGATGAAGAAGAACACAAAGACCATCTGGTTAAGGTGTGTGATGTGTTCAATGGGAATGGGCTAACCTTGAAGTTCAAGAAGTCTCACTTCTTTGCTGAGTCAGTTGATTATCTGGGGCATACCATCTCTGGAAATGGGGTTGTGCCCAAAAGTTCTCTGATCAAAGCTATTATTGATGCCCAGTGCCTGACAATCGGGAAAAACTCTTGTCCTTTGCTGGGTTATGTGAATATTATAGCAAGTTCATTGAACATTTTGCAACTAAGATGGAACCTTTACGAGAGTTAACCCGGAAAAATGTGGAGTTTGTGTGGTCCGAAAGGCAGGAGCGTGCATTTGAGACTATCAAAAGAGAAATTGCTTTTGCACCTACTCTCAGGCCATTTAATATCAGAGCTCAGTGTATTGCGACAGTGGATGCCAGTATGTATGGTGTTGGGGGTGTACTGTCACAAAGATATGGAAAAGATTAATGGAATGTTACGTTTGCTTCTCGCACTTTGAATGATGCAAAAAGGAGATATGCAGTCATCGAGAAGGAGTTGGTGGCATGTGTTTGGGCTATTGAACACTTTCGCAACTACATATGGGGCTCACATTTTGTGCTTCGTACTGATCATAAACCTTTAGTAGGCATTTTATCTCCGGGTGGTGGTTGGAATGCTACTGCCCCCATTGCAAAGTTAGTCTCGAGACTGCAGGAGTATTCCTACTAATGTTGAATATGTACCAGGAAAAAGCAATTCTGTGGCTGAATGCCTATCGCAACTTCCTCAGGAAGCTGCTGATAAGTTAGAGGGAGGTGCATCAGGAGCTTTGGACATTGTTTCAGTGGTGTCTGTATTCATTGCCAATGAGTTTAAAGCCATTGAGGAGAAAGAGTGGTTTGAAAAGGATCAAGAGGATTTAGTGTTACAGCAGATCAGAGGTTATGTGAGATTGGGTTGGCCAAAGAAAGAAGGAATTTTAGAAGAGGTGGCCCCTTTCTTTCAGATAAGGGAGGAGTTGGAGATTGAGAATGATCTGGTATTTAAGAAAGGCAAGTGTGTTCCACGTAGGGGCATGCAATCTGTGATTTTGAGTTTGGCTCATGCTGGTCATCTGGGTATGTCGTCCATGAAAAGATTGATACGTGGCTCCTTTTGGTGGCCAGGCATGGATAAGATGGCAGAGAGGATGGTTAGGGAGAGTAGTGTATGTGTGAATGCTGAAAAAATGCTGAAGACTGTGCCTGCACCTTTGCGTCCAGTTCCGTGGCCCGATTCTCCATGGCAAAAATTAGGGTTTGATATTTCAGGTCCTTTTCCATTTTTACCTCATGAAGCTAGGTTTGCCTTGGTGTTAGTGGATTATCATTCCAAGTGGCCAGAAGTAAAGTTGGTACCACAGGTTACGTAGGCTGTTGTTACTGAATTTCTTAAAGAGGTATTTGCTAAGGAGGGGTATCCTGAGATTCTAGTATCAGATAATGGAGTTCATCTGGTATCGAAGGAGATGCAGAGTTTCCTCAAGTTCTGCAACATCAAGCATGCAACCACTTTGTTGTATGAACCACAAGAGAATGGTCAAGTTGAGAGATTTAATCATGTCCTAAAGGAGTGTATTGGTTGGGCACGGAGTTTTGGTGGATCTTTTAATGAGAAAGTGAGAGAAAAGTTATGGTATTACCGTATCACCCCCCATAGCACTACAGGTGTTAGTCCATTTAGATTATTAAGAGGTAGAGATCCTGTGTCCAAACTTTGTCTCTGGTGGTTAAAAAAAAAATGTGGTAAAGGATCTGATGGACTTGATCTTGAGAAAATCAAAGATTATGTGAAGGTAAAACAAGGAAAAAGTAAGGAGTCATATGATAGAAAGTGGAAGGTGAAAGAGCCGACGTTAATTGTAGGTGATTGGGTTAGGGTAAGGAAACCAGGACTGATAAGAAAAGGTATGCTCAAGTTCGGAAAAGCCATGAGGGTCATAAAAGTGTTTAATAAGAAGGTGATTACACAGGATGGCAGAGTTTGGAATGTTAATAGACTGGCAAAGTGCTCTCTTGAACATGGTGATGCGTTATGTGGCAATCTTACGGTTTCGGGATCTTTAATGAATGAGAGATCGGTAGAACCCGTTTGTGAGGATGTGAGGGAGCGTGGTGCAAGAGGTACGGTTGTTGAGGGTGAAAATTCTGAGTACAGTGGAGGCTGGGAGAGTAACGAGAGCAACGAAGGGAGTAGTATGGGTGAGAGTGTGAAAGAGGATTCCATAGCCTCAAGAGTGAAGTTCGAAGGGTGTACTAGACAAAGGTCTTCACGGTTGGCAGATTATGTGTGAACATATATATTATAGTACACCATGTTCTTAGTCTCTATGGTTAGGATATTTAATATTTTTATTTTAGGTTGTTACTTCATATGTTTTATTTTGTTAAGGGGTGAAATGTGTTGTATTCTTTTGACTAATGTTGGGGGCATCGCTTTAAAGAATGTGGGAGGCTTTGGAATGGGGAAGAATTAGGGAAGGGAGAATGGAATGCGGGGGAGGAACAGTGGATTATTCAACGGTGGACGGGGATGAGTGTAGACGTATCTTGTCTCTGCCAATAAATATTAAAACTGTACCTCGTTCCTGCGTGCTGTATTCTACAACAACAGCTGTCATTAATGATGAGATGTCTCCTCATTTAACTGATTTGCCTTCCTGTGTACCACATTGTGTTCCACAAGAGGCAATGATGTGGTATTTATGGATTCAATGTAACCTTAGAAAATCAAGATCGACCCACAGAAGAAATTACCTAGAATACCTCCATAGGAGCCTAATCCCGAGGCAGATTTGTCGTGCAATGCTGATCTGCTAAAGCCAGCTGGCCTGGTGTCTATTGTGCCCAGGGGGTAACACTCCAATTTTTAGAATAAAGAAGGCATGTATGGCCAACCTGTTAAGGTTTGTGCAGGATTTACAACTGGTAAATATTGTGGTCATCCGTACCTTTCCTGAGATCCTCATTCCTACCACCATTCTTTCATGCATCAACGCAAATGGTTTATCGGAGCAGCCCTCTGTCCTACCTCTTTTTGCATTCTCATGACGAAGTTCTCAACATTTGTGGCAGAAGCTCTCATAAGGATTTGGAGATTCTCTGCCTAACTTTTACTTTACATCAGTGCTACATAGACTTAATCTACCTCCTCACTGAAGTGACCAAAAAAGGCACAAGGCTTCAAAACAGAAACTGCAAATTTGCCTCCCCCTGAGTCCAATATCTTGGTTATGAAATTTACTCCAGGGGCTGCCACCGGATCGAAGCCATTCATAAGTTGCCCCATCCAATGACCATCTAACAGATAAGAACGTTCTTTGGTATGGCTGGGTACTGTAGACAAGGGATCCTGGGCTATGCTGCTATGTCAAAGTCCTTACAAGACTAGGTCAGAAAATACACCACTGAACCCTTGAAGTTGTCTAGAAAGACTGGAAATGCATTTGTATAAATGAAACAGACATTGACTTCTGTGAACGGTTTGGGGCTTCCTGATTATGCTAAGCCATTTACTCTCTACTGTCACAAAATCAATGAGTTTGCCCTTGTGGTGGTGGTCCAAGATAGTGGGGCTGAGAAGGAATGTGTAACTTATCCTTATGCAGCCCTGCATCCATTGCTGCTGGACTACCACCCTGGGTCTACTGTGTGGCTGTTTTTGCTGCACATCTTGTCGAAGTGTCTGGAAACATAATATTATTCTCCACTCTGATTAGTGCTGTACTTCATTATTTTTTACCTTCTTTCCTCCACCAAAAAAAAAGCACCCCTCTGCTGTCGGATTATCAGGGTGACATTTTATTGCTGCCTGTGTCTCATATTACTCCTGTCATCTTTTCCGCCTTGCATCCTGCGTCTCTAAAGCTCATTCTTAATGAGGGCATCCCACAACCGCTTATCACTGTCCATGTCACTAAACTCTGTATTTATTTCACTGACATTCACATTAGGTACAGGTTACTCTAAATATACTGTATGTCAAATTGTATAAAGTGGCAGATTGCCTAACGTTAAATCTGGTCAAGTGGCTGAACTCATTGCAATTACTTGCACGTGTATCCTGGCGAAGAAAAAGTTCGCAACAGTGTACATGGACTCAAGTGTGCATTTGGAGTGACGCATGACTTTGAGCTACTCAATGCACGAATGTTACAGAAACAAATTGCTGTAGTCAAGTTCTCGGTCTACCAATATCCTCACCACCCGATGTCTCAAGGGAATGCCCTGGTTGATTCAGACAGTACAAAGGAGATCAGGGAAAAATTGCTGATGTTGCCAAGTATATTCTGTGAACTAATGTATTTCCTGTACCACTCCTTAAAGATTTGTCTCTGTTGCAGGACGAGCCTCTGAGAGTCAGAAACAGTACTGAGTCAAACAGTAATACACAGCGGATCCTGAGGGTGTGTGGAGAGCACAGGGTGGGTGATCATACTAATATTTCTACTCCCCAATCTTGCTTGGTTGTATCATGAAGCTGGCAATGTCAGTAATGATAAATAGAAAGTGTATAGAGATGTGCCAGGGAAAAATCTACAATATCAATTAAATCACTGTGAAAACCCAAATGAATCACTAGAAAACCAATACCAATGGTAACGGAAAATAATTGTATTCATTCTTTAAACTCAGGGGAGAGGTTAGGGGTACACTCACAGTACATGGGGTTAATAGTGAAACGTTTTACAACCTAATTAAAACTTCAGCAGAAGTGTAAACACAAAGAAAAATACTTGTTTAGCATAGATTCCGTTCCTTCACCATGTCTTTCTTGGCTGTGATTTATATTACAATAGCCAGTCGAATTGTATATAAGTAGCTGCAGGATGCTAGCAAATCATGGAGAACAATGCCCCTGAATGTTTAACTGTGACCATCCACCAGTCCTATGATTGAATTACATTTGTGATTCGACTCCTCCACAAAAATGACAACGCGTTTCGGCCCTGCTACTTCAGGGCCTCCTCAGGACAAATGAGAAAGGGAACCTTAGAATTAAAAATCACAAGACTATACAATTAAAAATAAATTAGAAATCCTATTTTTGTGCTCAGGTGCAAATCTCATTGTTTGTAATGGAATATACAACGGAACGATGCATCCTGGAACCATGCAGTCAAAAGAACGACCGCGTTGTTACCATGAATGACTTTACCACGCATGCATTAACAACGAGCCGTTGTAAAGGCATGCCTGGTAAAGGCATGTGTGGAAAGGCATGCGTGGTTCCAGCATGCAACCGTCTGACCCCCCTGCCCCTAAAACAATCCTATCCCTACCCCCCACCCTGCCCATAAAACAATCCTACGCCAACCCCCACCCCTAAAACTAAAGCTACTCTGACCCCCACCCCTAAAACTAAAACTACCCCAATCCCCACCCCCCACCCCTAAAACTACTGCGACCTCCCCCCCAATCCTGCCCCTAAAACTTAAACTACCCAGCCTCAGTCCGCTTTCGTGGACAACGCACCTCGTTGTTAAGCAGTAGTTGTTTAGGCTGTTTCCCTTTGTAGTGCACCACCGGAAACACGAAATGGAAGATCCACCACCTACCGCGAGTGCGCGCCCCCTGAAAACAACAAAGCAAGGACTACTAGCCAGTTAGACACCACCATTGTGCTTCATCCAACTATACATTTTAGGGTACTTTTAGCTCAAGGCAAGCAGGACACGGAAAAAAAACAGTTTCTACAGGCTAATCTGCTATGAGTATATTGCAAGATCGGGTGCCTCATGCAATCCCAAGCACTGTAATATCAACAAAACCTTTAAAATGGAAATACCGGGATCACTATTTCAAAATCCCTCTGGTTCAAATCCCCCTACTTACAAAATAGCAGTCAATCTTGGGGTGAAACCTACGTAAAAATATAAGAGCAAGGGGCGTGCACCCGGAATTATTTAGCACTCAAGAGTATCTAAAGAAGGCCCAGTCATCACCCTTACCTTCGTCAACGACAATCACCGGGATGGGGTCACGTCCAGGTTGCTGACTCGACCCGCTAGCTCCTGGATTGAGAGGTGAACGTTCACTAATTCACTAAACCTAGAACTGAAGATACCCCGTTGACGTGTCACTACACGTAACGCTAAGGCGAATAAAGTTAAAAAGATCGTTCAAAAGAACTGGCGAAAACTGACGGGTCTGAATATTCTGAAACCGTTGTTCTCTTTCTAGAAAGGGACTCAGATTCGCTAGCTAGAAAAAATAAGGACATCTGAGAAACGCTACAACTAGCACCGATCACGGTGCATTACAAATGCAACAATTGCTACCATGCCGTTCTACTAAAGAATCTAAAAGCCTTACTTTAAAGGGACAGACTCACCACTAGATGAGATTCTTGAATTGTAACACTGAAAACGGGATATACTGCATTCAATGTCCCTGTGGACTAACATATATTGGGCAGACTAACCAACCAGAAAAAGTACAGCTTTTATAACATTGATACAGAATAAAATGTAATGTAAGCGGGGTCCCACTGGAAGAACATTATAAAATGGCAAACCACATAATGGATGACATCTTTTGGTCAGTAATTGTATGTAGCCTAACATAACCAACGAGTCAGTTTTGAACGAAACTGAAGCAAGGCTGATTGAAAAATTCTGTAGTGCCACCCAAGGTTTGAATGACTTGGACGAGATATTGTCACTCATTTAGGATAATTCATGATGTTCTCTATTCCTGCGCTTTGTTCCTTTTGAAAACCTTACAAAACCACCAGATATATGGAAGACTTGGAATTTTCAGTCTATTAAAGGACGGTTTGGAATGTATAGATGTCAGTTACCCACAAGTTTCGCTTTGCATTCATTGTTTATCTGAAAGACCTATTGGGCATTAAATTACCCCTGAGCAATGTTTCAATTAATGCATCAGGTAAAATATGTCTATTTATCTAGAAATTGTGGATTGCATACAAATTACTTATGAAGGTGCTATGATTTGATTTATTTGCATTTGCATGTGATTAATGGAATGATTTCACAATAACCCAACGTATACGTGAAAGATGTGACCCTGCAAACACAATAGTAACTCGCAGAAACTATTTGTATGGACCTCTCTATGTATTGTATTGAATGGACGGTCCTTGTAGTAACCTCTGTGCATACCTGTAAGACATGATAATACATATGCACAATGTATAAATAATACATGTATAACTCATATATTTCTTCTGACTACTAGCTTTGATATTGTAGTGCACCATTGGGAAACACCCCGCCTTATTGATACTGTGATTTTTCCCTGACACATCTCTATACACTTTCTATATATCTCTATGCCCTGATGTGCACAGGATTATTTTAGCATGGTCCTAGTTTTTGTCATGTCAGTAGGAATGGCATGTTATGTGCTGCAGAAACCCAACAGTATGCACCCTCCTTCTTTTCATCTCTGGCTTAAAGGCATTGCCAGTTCTGTATCACTTCTCAGTCCAGTGATGCTGGGAAAGAGGTTAATACCACCCCCTCTGCTCACCCTACTCCTTGGGGCCCCTGTGTACACCTGCAGATGGATTTCATACAGTTGAGATGTTCTTCATATTTATATGCCATCGGTATGTTTTTGGGATGAGTGGAATCTTATCCCCATGCAAGGTGCATCACAATTACAAAATGCTTACTTAGGGACTTTATCCCATGGTTCAGAATCCCAAGTTGCTTCTCGAGCGACAGAGGAGCACACTTAATTTTTACTGTAGTGCATGAGTTTTCCATAGCTCTAGGGATAGATCAGCACTTCCACTGCACCTCATTCAGAGTCAGCATGCAAGATGGAAAGGAATAATGATACCTTTAAGAATTAAGTTCAAGGAGCCACAGGTGAAATAGCTCCATACTCTGCCCTTTAGGACTATCCCAAAGCAGAAAATGAAGTTGAGCTCCTAGGAGATAGTGATGGAGCACCATATGATGTTGCCTTCAAACCCTCCCATTTTTGCTGCTAAGTTAGACTTACAACTGAATGAAAATGCAGCCCTACAATACAGAGAGCTTTTGCAGTCTACAGCTTATGTTCTCAGGTTCAGGGTACCTTACCTGAATGCCCCACCAAGGCCTGCCATTTGCTCCAGCCAGGAGACTGGGAATTCATATACATCCATCAGAGAAAGGCTTGGCTGTAGCCTTGCTGGTGTGGCCTCTACCAGAACCTGCTCATCACAAACACAGCCATTAAGTGTTGTGATCTGGTGATGTGGAGCTAGTCTTCTCTGTGTGAGCATGCTACACCACTTCAAGATGACTGCCCAATGTGGCCCGCTTTCAGACCTGCATCAAGCCTCAGGCTGGGATCCTTTGCTGGCACTGCTCCTACTGCTGCTTCTCACCTGTGTGCCCATGGGTCAGATCTCTAGTGCCCACCCTTCTTTTTCTGCCCCTCCACAACTGTGCAAGGCTGCACCAATCACCCCTCATCATTACTACCTGTGCCTCATGTAATCATCACTCTCCTTAAAACTCGACCCCTTGGTGGATCCGGCTTCTTTGTCATTGCTCTGAGTCTCTGGCAACTGGTGGGATATATTATTGTTACGGAATGGTAAATTATTAAGAAAACTAACTGCACAGAAACTGTCCTTGAGCAGGGTTGCTGCTCTGTGTATGTGAATAAATCCTATGTACTACTGTTTGAGAAATACCACCAAATGATTATTCTTCTTTCTGCTGGATTTGCACTCATTTGCCTGCTGACGTGGGGTGTAGTGTGCCTCTGATCAGAGTGCCCCTCAACAAAAATGAAACTTGCCTGGATTTGTTCTGTCATGAGCACAGACTGCTAGAATGGGCTGGCATATCTCCCACCCCAGCCTTTCCAAGTACTCAAAAACTAGAATGATCCCCTCAGCCATTACAAACCCTGTGTTACTCATCAAGCCATGTCTGAACGAGGGTTGGTTTATTATTACCCTAAAGTAAGCAACCATAGCGTTTCTGTGGGCTGCAGTGAGTGTGATATTGCTGTAGAGACCACTCGCTTTGAATCACTCCCTGAGTACTGACTTCCCCACTGGTATGGTGTTTCAGTAATGTCAACATCAAGAAGGATATGCTAATTTCATCTGCGGAAAGAAACTTTCCCTGGCTTCCTCAAGGGTGGACTGAAATCCATTGCTCTGGTTACATCGTCACTGCCATCGGCCACCCTGCTCTGCAAAGATGCCAAGACCATTGTGAAATCTCTGAAACAAACCAATCATTTTTTCTAATGTATGGTGTGGAGCAGACAATGATAACGGTTAGACGCAATGCTGACACATTCGAAGAGGTAGCCAATACACTGCCAATTCTTATAACAGACCAATTAGATGCTCAGAAAACCATGGCTTTACAGAATAGAATAGCTTTAGATTATCAGCTATGGCAGCCGAAGGTGGTGGTGTGGGGGGTTTTGTGCAATCGTATATTCTGAGTGCTGTGCATATTTTTTTGTGACATATTACTTAATTATCTTGACATTTTTACACATTAACACTGGTCATTAACATTGTACTAGCTTAACACCTAAATACAGCAAATAGCAACCAAAATGTGGTCAGTTAACATTTGGAAAGGGCCTTCCACTGCACAGCAACATGTGTTGCAGCTTTTTGGTAACTTTTAATCAGTTCGAGCTTGAAATTTTTTATTTGATTCTGCATATTATGCAGCAGGTGACAAGTTATGTGGCAAGTGCCGGAAATGATAAATGCTCAATATCACATAATTCTAGTAGCCTTGCTTATACATGTGATTACTCAATCTCTGTGCTTGCAGAGGAAATTGCATAGCACAATATTTTAGCTTAATCTGCAGAACTCACGTTTCTCAATCACAAGCTAAATATTATTTTCTGGAATATAGCTCTCATGTCTTTTATGTTCACCCAAGTCATTTTTTTTAGGTGTTCATACAAAATAGATCGCACATTTCAGAATTAACTTTCATGTTATTTGCTAGACATTTACAGAAACATACTCAGTCCATATTCGTCCTCTGATGCACATTACTCTGCTGATTTGAGCGTGAAGACGCAAGTGAAGCTCACACTCTCCCTCAGGCCCTTCCATCACAACTAGGCCTCTTTTAATTGATCACGTTAGATCTCTGAATACCATCTATGGTGTCTACATTTTCTCAAATGTTTTGTGTCATCCTAAGCCTAATATACACATCTTTCCTAGTCATAAATCAATCTAGGTTTTTGTCCTAGGGCTCTATGGCAGATGCCAGCATCCCCTTCTAATTCTCTTGAGATATCCCCATTAGCCACATCATAAAAAATAGTTGGGTCTTTATTGTGGAGTCTTGCCAATCCCCCTACATTGCCATTTTCACAGGGACATCAAATTAAATTTCAGTGGTGTTTTGAATCTGCTCTCTGACCGGTTCGAAAACACGTGTACTAGGGAACATTTTGAACATGTGCAGAAAAGTACACACTTGCTGGCATCCCCTTAAGCATTTAGTATCTCAAATCATCCTAAATTTAATCAGCTGCTTTCGGGTGTAGTACGTACAATGGAGGATTTAAAGTTGGATAAATGTAAGGCCTGCATTAATGCTTATCCCTCACAGGTACCTACATACCTCATTCCAATCCTCATCCTCCAGTAACCCTGTATCTTTTTACCTGGTCTCCTTCACAGTTTTGTGAGTGCTTCTTTTATTTTATTCACTAGGTTTGTGCAAGCGAGTTTTCATCCTTCACAGGAATCAAACATTTTACAGAGGTCGACTGACCTTTTGACCCAGAAAGATTTGTGGTGAACCATACACAAATTTACGTCATTACCACCCCAACACTTTAGACACCATGACCAATGTGGCCACGGAAGGAAAACTCCAATCAGGAATAAAGTTCAAGGCTTCATTTTACTACCACAATGTTAGCGTCATAAAGACAGTGCGTAAAATCAAAATATAAAGGCACATAAGCACCAAAGACTGCCCAAAGAGGCGAAACAAGTTCAAACAAATCAGCATAAACACAATTGGGCATTCAAGACGAATCATGCATGTCATTAGTGAAATTATCTGAGATACATAAATATATCTTAGATCAGATTGCTTAAATTGAACTTGACAAATGATGATTCAAAGTATGAAATTTTGGGCTGGACACAGACTGTCCCTACAGCTAACCACATTAGGAAAAGCATGTGTGGGGACAAGCACTTGTGAGTAAAAATACAAAAGGGGACAAAAATAACTTAGAATTTTTTTTTATCTCTGGCAAAAGAATACTATCTAGAAAAATAAAAAGTGTGAGTGCCAGCATGATAGATTCTATTCTAAAAAAGGGACATGTCAAGGGGCAATGGCAATCTGCTGAGAGGGGTATACCTCTCCAAGGAACAGCATTCAGGGATTCTTCATCAGGAAAGCATCTGGATCAACAGCAAAATTCTGTCAGGAAGGATGCAGAAAGAGTGAAGAAAGGGTCTAAAGTCTGATGAGGTTCTGAGGATCTAATGAGAGTCTGCAGGATTGGTCTAAACTTTCAAAGTTCGACCCTAATATAAAACACACAAATCATGATGATTCGCTGGATTTATGGTATCCGGTCACACAAAAGGGACATCATCCAATCATTAGCAAAGGGTGATCTTGAAGTTGCAACAGTTCATTAAATTCTTAGACTTTCCCTGAGAACCATCTTCCATCTGTTTGACTCCATAAAGAAATGGCAACATTTTATTTCATGTTAAGGCCACAGCCCAGGATGTTCCTTTCAAGGCTACTAAACTAAAAGTCTCTGTGCAATTGAACAATGAACCTATTGCTACTTGCAAAACTTCTCATGAGAACAGAACCTAGAGAAAAACTCACGTTAGAAAGAACAATGATTCATCACTTTTTACATGCCTGCAAAATACAAGCTCAGCAGGCCTCATTAAGCTAACCTAAGAAAGTCAGTAGCATTACAGTTAATCACTCCAATTTAATAAACAAGTAAAATATAAACTTATAAACTCAATATTAAAACTTCATTAGTATGAGCAATACATTTTACTTTAAATGATAACTGTCAGTATATTTCAGTAAATGTGGCAGAGAAGTGCAATTATTTAATTTCTGCACGCATCTTTAAACTAATAAATCACACATTAAACATTAGAAAACTAAATTTGTTTCAGAATACATAGCTAGTTTAGAGTCTAAATTATACTTTAACATCAATTTTATCTCACTAACATGTAATTTAATAAGGAAGGCACAATTGTGGCCACCAGAAAATGAAAACAATACCACCATACAAGATTACTTTTAGTTACTGTCCCTTTTTAACTGGTGAGGAATATACGTTCTGCACACTGGTCACAAAGTCCACAATATCCTCTTAATCTAATAGACCCTTCAACAATAAGCTTAACAATAATGTTTTAGTAAAAACAAAGTTGTTCGGTTTTGGAGTTAAGGTGCCATAGAGTGTTGTAATTAAGTCATTTAAAAGATACACAATCACACAGTTCAAGTGCACTGCATGAAAATTATCTGTTGTCATAACCTGTGTGCAGGACCCAGTGTTCGTCCTGCAATAAGATGCCCATAGTTGCAAAGGTCTCAGATTGCTATGTGTGATATTTTCATAATTTCAGTGTAATTATGAGTGACATTTCAATGATTATAAGTGACACTTTCTTGCAAGAAAAATCAAGTGATAAAGATGAGGGAACCAGATTAATATCATAATATTTTGAGAATCCTCCAGCTGTACACTAGTGCCACCTTGTGGCCTTTGATAAACACTACCCTGAGCTACCTAGCAAAGTGAGAAACTGGAACAAGAAGGTTTTACTATACTTCTCAGGCATTGCAGTAATGTGGGAAAATGACAGGAAATGCCTTATTCTAACGCGAGATGCGTGATACTTGGCAGTGCTACAATGCCAATTATCTCCTTGGCAATCAGCCTTGTCTTTTGTAAAAACAATAGTCACTAATTGTGGCACTCTGATTAGGTTCTCCAAGAAGTAACATGAAAGATTCCAGCTGACATACTCAAACATACACTTCCTGAATTCAAGATTAGGTACCTTTGCCTTTTAGTTCTAATGTTTTTTAAATGCAAAAATCAGTTCCATACCTTTTGAATGCCGAATGTGAGGAGAGACTCTCCAAGAGTCCATATCTGACTGAAGTCCTTTCTGTCTTTCTTGTCTTTACTTTCAGGTAGAGCAGGAATCCAGAACGTCCGGGGACGCTTTCGGGAGGTGAAGCCGAGGGAACTGGAAAGTGAGTGCTGAGACCCAACGAGGCCGAGGGGAGAGCTAATTTTTACAGTTTTACGAAGCACAGGTGTTTCTTGCGCATGTCGCGAGGCGGCAGTTAAGACACGTGGATTTGCGGCGCACATGAATTCGAAGCAGCAGTTTGCAGGTGGTATTGATTACATGGGTGTAGTGCTGGCAATGCCATCAGTAATAAAGCCAGTTATGAAAATGTACGTCTTTTGTTTTCTGGGCTGCTAAAGATCTTATTACACAATACCATTACAGCGCGAACAATTATCAGAACAGGTGGTTTTACAAACAAGCATTGCTACATGCACTTTGACCAGGAAATCCCTTTCACAATGTTATGAGGGTCCATGTGGGTAGTTTAGGAATAAGGGTGCAATAACCAACTGTAATGTGCGTCACAGAGAGAGAAGGTAAAAGGACCATAGATGCTCAGAGAGACGCTTGTCGTGCCTCTAAAAACATTACTACAGTTTACACTCCAGCAGTTGTGTACACTGGGGATACTCATGTTTGTGTAGTTCAGCACAGAATACATTTTATTCTAGTGAGAATTCCCTTTTAATTTCTTGTGCATGTAGAGAATGGTTTTGCAATGTATGTTCCTTTGAATGTACTTATGTCCCTGGGAGTCTAGTAGTTCTCATTTCTCCTTAAGCTTGTTAAAGGATTTACGTTTCTCTGAGCCCCAGATGTCTCCCATTTTGGAGATGTCAATTAGACCCAATTCAGAAAACTGTTAAGAGTCTGACGTTCTCCCAGTATCTCCGAGTCCCACAGTGGGGTTCTAGTGTATTCATACTATTTCACCCCATTTTGCAGTTTACTGATAGATTTTAACCATTGTATCTGAATGGTGTGGCCATATAGTAGGTATTTGTCCACCATAAACCACCATTAAATGGTCTCATTTTTCCATTGCCCCCTATTTGTGAATATTGATGGTTATTTTAGGATGTCTCATACACAGTTATTAATGACTACTAACAGCAAAGCCCAACAGTATTTCTGAAGAACTGACAATGCTATTCCCTCATTGTAAATGCATTATCACAATGCTGTCATGGCCATTCTAACTCTATAGCCATACCACAGCAAGGTGCATAAGGCGCCATACCCTTTCAGGAAGCATTTGTGTAGAACCAAATATGAGGTGTTCTGGATCGTGTATACTATTCAAGGCAACACTATTCTTTTGAAGAGGGCAGGTCTGCCCAAAAGGGAGAAAACAAAACAAAAATCCAAGAGTGTCAACTTTTAAACATTTCTGATCTCTTGTCGCTTGAATTCCCAGATACATCCCGTCCTGTGGGGATCAATCAACTAGTGGGAATATAGTAGGCTTAAATCAGTTACTATGTAAGCCTGAGTAATTTTCATATTACAGTTTTGAGTACACAAAAGATTGATGGGTAGGGCCCACCAACTAGAGGAGCAGGTCATTCATACATAAAGAGCAGCCAAGTCTTTTGTACAGATCCGGATTTTGCCAATATAATTCACCAGTATTAGATCTAAGTTGACTTAGAAGATATGCATAATGGAACACTGCAGTTCTGCATGTGCAATACATAGGTGAAATGACATGGATTGCTTTTGGATATGACACAATTTATTTTAGAATTCGTTTTTCAATTACCATATTTCTTACTATGTACTAAACTGCAAGCTCCTTGCAAGTTTAAATGTGATTTACACAGTACTTTACCCAACAATCCTTCGCTTACAGAAAATGGAGAAAAATCTTGAACAGTGACATCCTTAACTGAACTATTATCTACACAAAGGCACAAATCACCACTTTTCTACATCATGAAAAAGAGTGGTGCTCCAGTGAGTGGAGGATGGCTACACCATATTTGATGGCAATAATTCGACTACACAGTCATGAGGATGATGCCAGGAAAAATTGTCTTGTCTCTGGAGTGTCAGTAATCAGTTTACTCATAAATGCTTTTTGTTTCAAAAACTTGCGCCAAATGCCTATAATTCTGGGAATAATAAACAAGCATTGATAAAGCCAAGATATCTCACCTTTGTGACTTATTGGCTTTTTGAATGATTTTAGCCATTACAGGTAAAAAAAATAAAATAATTGAGCCTTTGACAGGGCTACCTACGTCACTTTGTAGGCACGCAAACCACGCATGTAACTCAAAATAAAATAAACCGCTCAAAACCCTTTTTCTGTTTTTTTAAAGTGGATGGGCAGCTGAGTGGAGGAAGCAACATGGGGAGTGAGGAAGGTGAAGGGTAAAACAACACCGGAGACGGTAGGGCACTAATGGTGAATTAATACGGGAGCGGGTGCGAAAGCTACCGGATAGGAGGACTGAAAGGGGTGGCAGCAAAAGCAAAGCAGGTTTGGGGGAAAGCAACCCCAGAGAGTTGCGAAAGCAAGTGTCTTCCAGGGCCAAGGAGCTAAGCCACCAAATGGGGGTCGTTGGGCACTCCTCTGTTGTCTGAAAGCCCAGTAGCAGGGGACTATGATCGGAGAGGGTGCATCCCAGATATTTAGTGTTTGTCATATGCTGGTAGATTCTGTGTGAGCCGATTAATTTATCTATCTTGGTAGGTAGTTGGTGTATAGGGGAGTGATATAAGTAATTGCTGGTTTCTCCATGCCATGTTCTCCAAACATCGACTAGGTCCCAGTGACCCACCCAGATCCCGAGACGTTCTGCTGTCCTAATGGTGGGTGTATCCTGCAGTGGAGGGGTGGAAATGGAGTGATCAAGTGTGAGGTTGGTCACTCAGTTGAATTCATCATCTAACAGATGGTTATCTGTTGCCAAGGAAGCCAGGGGGGCCGAAAGGTCACCTGGTTTTGGTTTGGGGCATAAATACTTACCGGGCTGTAGTCTTGCCCCAGAAAACTCCCTTTAATATGGACGTGGCAGCCCTCATCTACAGACTTATGAAGGGGTTCAAATGGTGTCCCTACCCTGATCCAGACCAATACCCCTCAGGCAAATGCAGAGTAGGTGGTGGCAAATAATTGAGGTTCAACGTATTTCTGATGCCAAAGTTATTGTCAAATCATGCAGCCACAAACCCAAGGAGACAACAAGGTCAGTGACCTCTCCAGCTTGAAGAGGTGGAGTCACTCCTTTGAAAGGGGTTTCTTTAGAAGTGCCACCCCATGAATGATGTCAAGGGGTGTAGTTATTACAGTTTATAATTCTGAAAAACAACAATACATTGCTATAGATCCCAAAGGAGTTTCTTCTCATTTGATGCATACAAGTCAGCACGTTCAAGATGATAATACAAGAAGAGGGTCACTCCCTGGCCAGGACTGACTTAAAATGATTATTTACACAAACTGATGTGTCACAAATACTTGTGTTAAGTGTTGGTTGCCAAACATTATATATACACCTTGAAATGGCATTCAGTGTGTTTGTTAAAAATGGGGACTCTAGGTGGCAGTGGTTTGCACTCTGTCCAAGTAGGGACCCACACTCTAGTCAGGGTACGGGAGTAACACAGCTAAGCTAACTCTGGCACATCCCCTTGGTAGCTTGGCTCAAGCAGTTAGGTTTATCTCACAGGCAATGTGTAAAGTATTTGTGCACACTCACAGTAAAAACACCACAAACGTATTCCACATCAGTTTAGAAGAATAGCAAATATTAATCTGAGTAAAACAAGACCAGAACGATAAAAATCCAACATACACAAGGAAATAAATAGATTTTTAAAGATTAAATCCTAGTGTAGCGCTTAGAAATACAATAGAACCAAATGGGGCTATCATGGCGTCTTAACGTAATCATTCTCAACAGTCTGACACTGCTCGTGAGGGAGTGTGGTCTGGTCACGGGATCGCACAGACCCAGGTACAGTACCTTGGAAAACAATGAGGAAACAAGGTTGTTGTACAGAGTCAGGGAGGTGAGGCGTTGCTGGAGCCGGTGCGGCGTCGTTTCCTTACTGCTACCGGAGAGGTGAGGTGTTGATTCGTTACTGCCAGGCAGGGGGGGTGAGGTGTTGGTTCGTCACAGTGGCAGGGGAGGTGATATGATCTCCATTATGAGGCATTGGTTCCTTACGACCGGGCAGGGTCGATGAATCCAGCAGGTCAAGATGCAAGGCGCTGACTTTGTGGTGTCACAGTCACCCCAAGGGGCCACAGGTGTTGCAGCGGAGCTGGGGTCAGGTGTCATGGACATCGGTGACACAGCACTTGGGACTCATGCTGTTCTGGGACTTTGGAGCCACTGCAGAGGCATCGGGCCTGTGTTGCAGGTCACAGTCTTTGCACTCACCAGAGACCATGGCTCAGGTGCAGGCAGCGGCGCAGAGTCTGATACCGGGGCCTGTTCCGAAGTTGCTCTGGAGTCGATGTGCTTGGTTTCTACTTGGTTGCACCAGAGCTCACTTCTATGGGGTTTCAAAACTGGATTTGGCACCACTCTGCAAGTCAGGACTCTCAGCAAGAGAGCCCAGGACTGGCAGGTGAAGTCTTTGATGGCCCTGAGACTTCATAACAGGAGGCAAGCTTAGTTTAATCCCTCAAAGAACCTTGGGAAGCAGGATATAGAACACAAAGTCTAGTCCGTTCACTCCCATGACAGAAACAGCAGACCAGCACAACAAAGCAACAGGCAGACTGGCAGTCCCTCCTACAGCATCCAGCTCTTTGTCCTGGCAAAAAGTCCACAGTCCACAAGCATTCTAACCATGTGGTGTCAAAGGTCCAGTACTTATACCCATTTCTATCCTCGAAGAAGGCAAACTTCAAAGAAAATTCACGAACAGCCCAACTGTCATTTTGACCCAGACGTGAATTCCACAGACAGGCAGAGGCACAGAATGGTTTAATAAGAAAATGTATACTTTCTAAAAGTGACATTTTCAAACTTACAATTCAAAAACCAACTTCACCAAAAGATGTATTTAAAATGGTGAGTTCAGATACCCCAAACTCCATATCTTTATCTGCTCCCAATGGGAAATTACACTTAAAAGTTACTTCAAGGCAATCCCCATGTTACTCTATGGGAGAGCTAGGCCTTGCAATATGAAAAACAAATGTAGCAGTATTTCACTATCAGGACATGTAAAACACACCAGTAAATGTCCTACCTTTCAAGTACACTGCACCCTGCACATGGGGCTGGTTTGGGCCTACTCTAGGGATGACTTTCATGTAGTAAATGGGAAGGTTTGGGACTGGCAAGTGGGTGCAGACATAGAGCACTTGCACTCTAGCACTGGTCAGCAGTGGTAGAGTGTCCTGAGTACTAAAGCCAATAAAAACAGGTCAGCAAAAGAGGAGGAAGAAGGCAAAATGTTTGGCGTAACCCTGCCAAAAGGGCCAGGTCCAACAGTTCACAAAATGCTGCTAGTGGTGGCAGGACAGGTATAGTGTCAAGGGTTACATATGTACCCATGAAAGAACGAGTGGTTTGCGAAGGGGATTTTTTTTCCAGTCAGGCCAGAGCAACAGGATTATTCAGCTTTTGTACCTGTTAGATTTTGTTGCCTCTGACATCTATGCAGCATAAGATGTTCCTGGATGCATATATCAACACTGTGAATGGGATGGCAACTCCCCCGCAGAACGCTTCCAAATTTTACCATCATTTCTTCATACATGTGGCAGAAATGTGTAAAGTTGACACATCCATACACAAGCAGTAGTACAAATTCCTGGGACTTTTTGATGTTCCTTCTTATTACGAATGATGCAAAGCAGACACAACTATTATGTAGGGAAGATTCCATGTTCGACAATAATACTAGATAACATACATTTAAAAAATACATTTTCCTTACACACAAAAGAATAATAGATTAGTGACAAATGTACAAACCCAAAGCAAGAGTGAGTACAATTCAACGAAATAGTAAATGAGCCAGGACTAAGAAAACAACCTCAAGACAATTCTGTTCAACAGCAAGTCTTCATCTTCAGTCAACCTAAATGCACTACACTCTTTCAGAACACATTTGTATCACCACCCTCCTTTTTCAGATGTAACACAATTCTTTCCAAATCTTACTTTTGTTCAATACAATATTAATATCCTGTACTTGTTCCACCTCACATTTTTCCTTCCTTTTAATTTAATTGCCCTTTCTCAATAATTCCTCCATAAACTCGAGTTTATGGAATAGACTTTTCAAGAATTTCAAGTAATACTTTCTCAAACCCATAAATTATCGTAACTGATTCTTTGCTACTGGGTCTGTAGCAATTCTATTACCTCACCAAATCATCCTCAGGTTTTACAACTTCCTCTGAAACTATGTACCCTAACTACCAGGAGTGGCTGATAAATTCCACTCCACCAGCAAAGTTGGTGGAATTATGTCCATTCCTTGGTAAGCTTGTAACGCAGAGTTCCAAACGGAACCAGGGCTCAGCATCCTCAGGCATGGTTGAATAGGAGGTGTTTAAGGTGGCAATTCATGGTTATTGCCTGGGCCAATTGATTGGAGTGTGAAAAGAACTGAATAGGAAACTCCAGACACATGACATTAGACTACATGAGCTAGATAAAGCCTTAGGTGTGAACGTGTTGGCTCAAAAGAGATACCAGTAGGCTAGGGAACAATACAACACAATTTTAGAGCCCCTGCAGTGCCACGATTATAAGTCTTTCATTGCGTGATCACATGAGGAAGGAGGCTGGCCGGGTAGTCTCAGCCTGGCTAATAAGGGGTCTACGGGGGCCCCCATAGTACATTACAACAAGCACTGGCGAATCGTTCTTCTCCGCATGAGCCATATACCCTTTCTTTTGGGACTACTACAAACTGCTTTACTACTACCCTCAGCGGCTCACACCAGAAACGCAAACGGCCTTTCTGCATGGAGTGCTGGTGATGGAGCTTTTCTGGGCAGGGGATCTGGGGGTTGGGGTGGAGGGCTTGGCAGGAGCTGATCACACGGCAGGAGATAACGTTTTTCATTGAAGAAATGGCAAAGTGCAAAACCTTGGGCCCAAGGGTCTCCCTGCAAAATTTTACTCAGTTTCTGGATGTTCCAGCCTGAAGCTGGAGTCTCTTTAGGCAAACTCACTGTGATTGGGCAGGCTTCTGGACAATACCCAGAATGCCATAGTGGTCCCTCTCCCCAAGACCAAGACACAGGGGGCCCCAACCTCGGAGTTCTGAACATTCCCGCCATGCTGAACATGGACTTCAAAATACTTAGTAAAGTACTGGCTCTCCAGCTGCTACCACATATGCTAAAGTCTGATAAATAAATACCAGAACGCTTTCATACTGGCGCATAATCCACCTTGCTCAACCTCGGAAGATTATATCATATCCTTTACCACACTGAGGTGCGATCATACCCACGGGCTGTATTGATGTCGGTGGACTTAAAACAAAAAAAAAAACATTTGATTTGGTGCTTCGGGACTTCCTGTTAGAGGTAATGTGTCGGGTGGGACTGGGAGAGGGCTGGGTGAATTGGGTCGAAGTACTTTATACAGACCCGAAGGCATGGTTTAAAACGGGCACAGTTGTCTTCCCGCAATACAAGGTATGCCGTGGCACCAGACAGGGTTGACCCCTGTCTCCACTTTTATTTGCACTAGCCATCGAACCTCCAGCCAAACTTTTTTGACACAAGGGTGTGGACATGGGCATATGGGTGGGGAACATATATCTCTGTATGCAGATGACCTCCTACTTTACCTGTTGAACGGGCCAGAGGGCTCAAAGACTGTGTGGCACTTTCTGGGAGAGCTTGAGGTGGTCTCAGGACTTCGAGTCATCACAGCCAAGACATATGTGTTCCCCACGTCGCCAGAGGCCCAATGCCGCCCTCCCCCCCGACCTCACTTGGGACCTGACGTGGACCCTCTCCTACTTCCACTACCTAGGTAAACAGGTGTACTATTCCTTGGTGGACCTACATGAAGGTACTCTGGGGAAAGCACACCAGTCCCTTCGGATCAGCATTCCATTTTGGTGTGCCCTCAAATTGCCCATTATGGCCTAGATCTCTGTATGTAACATGGTAATGTTGCAGAGACTACTCTACTTCTTCATTAATGTCCCGGATGGGTTGCTGTCCTCCTGGTTCAGGCAATTTAACACCCTACTGAGAGAGTTGATGGGGGATGCCAGAGGGTATCATTTGAGATGCTCCCATGCCCACCAGATGAGGGGGGGGACTGGGAGTCCCTCATTTTGAATTATATTATTTGGTCTTGTAGTTCCAGTGGATCATTCTATCGCTTTGTCAGACTACACCAGAAGGAGCTGGGTCTGGTGGAGTTGCCCACTCATTTGGGCGCCCTGCTAGCTAAGCAGCTTTTCCTGGCAGTGCAAATTTGTGCCCGGGAGTGCTGTTGACAGTTGCACTGCAGTGCTGGGAGCGCTGTGTACGGAAGATGGCAGGAACCCCCCTCCACACCCACCCATTGCCCATGGTGGGCCTCCTGCATTGGAACCCTGTAGGAAACTAACCTCTTTCTAGCTTGGTCACCCCCACTTTTTGGCCTGTTTGTCAGTGTGTTTGTGTCCACTGGGATCCTGCTAACCAGGACCCCAGTGATTATGCTCTCTCCATTAAATGTGGTTATTGGCAACATTTCATCCCACAATTGGCATACTGGATAATGTAATTTTCTAGTATATCGTACCTAGGTACCCAAGGCATTGGGGTTCCAGGGGATCCCTATGGGCTACAGGAGTTATTCTGCCACCCATAGGGAGCCCATGCAAAGGGTTCTGCAGGTCTCCATTACAGTCTGCATAACCCAGGTGCAGGCACCCTTTTTCACTATAGGTCACTGCACCAGGTCATTATAGTCACCCCTATGGGTAGGCCCTCTCAGCCCAGAGGGGAGGATGCATGTACCTCTGTGTGCAGGCACCCCTGCACTAGCAGAGGTACCCGCACAAACTCCAGACCAATTTTCCTGGATTTCAGGGTTGCCATTTTACTCTTGTACTGGACATAGGCCACTACCTATGTTCAGCTACGCAATGGTAACTCCAAACCTAGGCATGTTTGGTATCAAAGATGTTGGAATCATACCCCAATACTTTTGCAAGTATTGGTTGTATGATTCCATGCTCTCTGTGGGCTCCTTAGAGGACTCCCAGTATTGCTCCTACAGCCTTCTGAGGTTTTCCAGGCAGCCCCAGCTGCTGCCACCTTACAAACAGGTTTCTACCATCCTGTTGCTTGAGCAGATCAAGCCCAGGAAGGCAGAACAAAGGATTTCCTTTGGAAGAGGGGTGTTACACCCCTCCCTTTGGAAATAGGTGTTACTGGACTTGGGAGGGATGGCCTACCCAGCCCACCGGTATGCTTTGAAGGGCACATTTGGTGCCCTCCAAGACTAAACCAGTCTACACCAGTTCAGGGACCCCCAGTACCTGCCCTGGAATGAAACTAGACAACGGAAAGGGGAGTGACCACTCCCCTCTCCATCATCACCCTAGGGGTGGTGCCCAGAGCTCCTCCAGAGGATCCCTGGTTTCTGCCATCTTGAATCCAAGGTTGGCATGGAACTCTGGGAGCATATGAGTGGCCAGACCAGGCAGGTGACATCAGAGCCCCCTGCTGATAGGTAGTCACCCAGCTACGTGACCAATTCCCCTTTGAGAGCTATTTAGGGTCTCTCCTTTGGGTGGTTCTCAGATTCGGCTTGCAAGATTCCTGTAGAATTCCTCTGCATCTCTTACTTTGACTTCTGACCAAAGAAACTGCATCTGGACTCTCCAGGACCCGAAACTCTGCAGCAAAGACAAAGACTTCGCCTGCAACAGTGTTTCTCTTGCTCCTTTCAGCTCCTGCAACATTTCCCTGGTTGTGCATGCTCTAAGGACAGCCCTTCTCCAGTTTGCACAGGAAAGAAGAAGGAATCTCCCTTGGAGTGAAGGAGTCACACCCCTGCATCTGCAGGCACCAACAGAAACAACAACTGGCTGTGTGGGTCTCCTCTCCTGCTGAGCTGCGTGGATCCTGCAACACAGGTGGTGGTCGGAAGTGGTCCAGACGGACCTCTCTACCAGCTGTCCAACTTGGGTGGAGGTAAGCCCTTGACTTCCCCTGCAAGACACTACCCCCGTGCACAGCGCCATTTGCAGCTGCCAACGTTTGTTGGCACTTCTTCCAAGGGATCTTCAGTCCTTGTGTAGCTCCAGCCCTCAGCACTCCTTCCTGTGATGCACAGCCCTCTGAGTGACTGACTGGCATCATGGAACTCCTTTTCGTAGTGCTGCGCGGACTACATTTGCATCTTCTGTGTCCCTGTCCTGTGGGAGTCCTGTGCATGCTGCCTGTGCTTCTGTGGACTCTCTGTGATGCTGAGGGCTCCCTCCGACTCCCCTTCCTGGGTTGAGTCTTCCTGGGCCTTGCTGGTCCCCTGCAGCACCACTTTCCACCAGCTGCGAGTTTTGCCTGTGCTAAGGCTTGTTGGTGGAATTCAGACACGCAAACCTGACTGCAATCTTCCTTCTGGCATGGGACATCACCTGCATCCTCCAGGAACTTGACTCCAATTTCAGGGCTCCAGGGCTGCAGGGCTGACTTTCCTCCTTCACCATCAACCAACTCCTGCAATCCTCGGCTTGGTGGGTAGGGGTTCCTGCCCCCTCTGGACTCTGCTCTGTCTTCTGGACTTGGTCTGCTCTTTCCACAGGTCTTCCTCTTCAGGAATCCACCGTTGGTTTCTTGCAGTCATCTCTGGGTTTTACAATCCTCTTCCTTTCTTCAAAGTGGGTGTTCTGGGAAAATTCTTCTAATTTATTCCTGCTTTCTTGGTTGCTGGGGAGTGTTGTGGTACTTACCTTTGGGCTTTCCTGGTACCCCCAGCGACCCTCTACACACTCCACTTACCTGGGTGGGGATGACATTCTTGCATTCCATTTTTTTGGTATATGGTTTGTGCTCCCCTAGATCCACTATTCTCTATTGTGTTTTACACTATTTTCACAGGTTTCTACCTATTCTTATACCTTTTTCTGCAACTAGTGTATATAACTTGTGCATTACTTGCTTCCTAAGAGTATTGCCTCTTGAGTAATTTCGGTGTTGTGTTACCACAATAAAGTACCTTTATTTTTGTAACACTGAGTGTATTCTTTAACGTGTGTACGTGCTGTGTGACTACATTGGTATTGCATGAGCTTAGCATGTCTCCTAGATAAGCCTTGGCTGCTCATCCACAGCTACCTCTAGAGAACCTGGGTTCTAGATACTGCCTACTTTTCACTAATAGGGGATACATGGAACTGGTGTAAGGTCTAAGTACCTTAGGTACCCACCACACACCAGGCCAGCTTCCTACAATGGTGGTGCAGTGGTGGGATAAGCACTTGCAATTGCCTTATCACTCTGTCACCTGGTACTTTCCACAGGAAAGACCACTCCTTGCTTAGAGGTACACATAGTACCTAGTGTTAGGAATCTAGTCTCTGGATTTGGGTAAGCTAGGGACCTAGGCATAGATCTTGCTCCAAACTTTGTGAGAGAGACTAGAAGTTAGGGAGGTTAGGCACACCCTACACCTCTCTAACACATACCATGTCTGTAACTGGGCACACCTCCGAGGCCATGGATTCTCCTTATGAGAACCTGACCTTCAAGGAATTGAAAGGGATGTGTCCTGAGAGGAAGTTAGACATGGTGAGGAATCCTAATCCTAAAAGCCTTCTCTTAGTCCTCCTTCTCCAGGATGACCAGGAACATGCTGGTGACCAGGAGGAGGAGGAAGGAGTAGATTCTAGCCCCTCAGACCTAGAAAAATACATTTGAGAACTTGGGGGGAATCAACATGGTACCTCAGAGAGTCACACAGTTTCTAGTTGACCGACTAGCATAGCTGGAAGCACTGCAAGAGGTGGGAGGGGAAGCCATACTAGTAGGGCTCCCTTTACACCAAGAGGGCTAGTGGAAAGGGTCAGTAACATGTCACCTTAGGGTATGAGGGGATCAACTGTTCCAAACCAGAGGGAGACTCCCTAGACAAGGAACTCAGGAAACTGAGACTGGAAGAGGCCAGGTTGAGGCTGCAGCAGCAACAGCTAGCCCTAGATATGGAGGCCCTAGTAGTTGCGAGGGAAAGGCAGGGGTTGGGGCTAACACCCAATGGTGGCAGCAGTTCAGGTTTCAGGGAACACAGGGTCTGGTAGAAATCTTTTGACTCTAGAAACCTGCACAAGATAGTTCCCTCCTACAAGGTAGGGAATGAGATCTACACTGCACCTGAGAAGGCCTGTAAAGTTCAGAGGGTCCCTCAAAGGCAATGGGTTGCTATTCTCTGGTTGTCCTTCTCCAACAAGGGGAAGGATAGACTTCTCACTGTCAGTGAAGGGGATGCAGACAACTACACTATTCTTAAGTCTGCGCTCTTAGATGGGCTTGGTCTCATCACAGAGCAATATAGAATAAAGCTCAGGGAGATGAGGCATCACAAGATTGGACAGACCTTGTTGACTGTTCTGTTAAAGCTTTGTAAGGCTGATTATGTGGCAGCAAAGTGTCTGATTATGAGGGTCTGTATAACGTAACTCAGAGAGCATAAACTTAATTGTGTGTCTGATTTGTTGCACCAATACTTGGTAGACTCAGATCTGACTTCTCCCCAAGAATTGGGAAAGAAGGCAGACATATGGGTCAGAACAAGGGTGAGCAGAAAAGCTCAATCAGGGGGTGACAAAACATCGCAGGACAACGGTGGGGACAAAGATAAAAGTAAAGAAACCTCATCAGGCCCACAAAACTCCTCTGGGGGTGGGTCTAAAATCACTTCCTCCTCTGCACACAGTAAAAAGCCTTGATGCGATGTAAGCAGAAATAAAGGCCATAGGCCAGGGGACAGCTCCTGTCCTGGTAAAGGCCCTAAGCCTTCCACCACTACCTCCACTCCTAGTGCCCCTAGTAGTAGTAATAGTGGTGGGTCTACTGGCAGTAGTCAGCCCAAAGGTGTAGTTGGGTTCACATTTGGGTCCATAGTAGAAACTGGGATAGGTGTAGAAATCCCCAAGACAGTTTCTGTCTCACAGGGTGGCACTGGCCTTGCCACCCTAGCTGCTTGTCCCCTTAATATGGATTAGTACAAGCAGCACATGCAGATAAATGGTGTAGAGACTTAGGCCTACAGGGACACAGGAGCCAGTGTCACCATAGTTACTGAAAACTTAGTGTCACCTGCACAACACCTACTTGGTCACCAGTACCAAGTCACTGATGTCAACAGCTCCACTCAGTTCCTCCCCTTATCTGTAGTACCAAGTCACTGATGTCAAGAACTCCACTCAGTCCCTCCCCTTAGCTGTAGTACAACTTATTTAGGGTGGAGTTACTGGCCCTAAACAGGTAGTGGTCTCACCTAGCTTACCTGCTGAGTATCTCTTAGGAAATGACCTAGAGACCTCAGATTGGTCTGAGGTAGAGTTCTTTACCCATGCATCGATGCTGGGTATTCCCAAACATTTGCTCCCTTTAATCTCAAAACAAACTAAAGAGCAAAGTAGGGAAGTAGCCCTGGCGCCTGAAATTATGGCCCAGGACACTCCTAAAAACACAGTCATGCAGTATACCAAATTATCCCCTGCCCACCCTCCCACTAAAGATCTCACTCCTCTGAGGGAGGATACCACCCCCAGGGTGGAACCTGTGCCACAGGAGCCAAATGCTACCACAGCTGAGCTCCCAGGGGAAAAAGTACCCCTCTGTAAGGAACTTAAGACAGAACAGCAAACCTGCCCTGCCTTACAAAACTTGGAGCAACTCTCCAGCCCTCCAAGAGAAACTTTACTGCAGCATTCCTGCACCACCCCCGGGAGACAAATCTTGTCCCCCTTTAGAAACTTTGGGACAGACTTTTTTGTCCTGCTCTATCCCTGCTCAGACAGCACCCCTGTCTAGCATTACAGCCCTTAGGACAGCAACCCTGTCCTAACATAGGGACTCAGGGACAGTCATCCTGCCCCACTCTAAAACTTCCTAAACACCTTAAAAATAGTGAATTACAGGGTCCACAGTGTAAATGTACTTCAGGTAGAAGTACAAAATGGGGTGCCTCACCTCCCCACAGAGAAGGAATCACACAGTGGATGATAAAGGGAGTAACCACTCTACTGCAGAGCTACTCTCCACTTATCACCATAGTCTCTCAACTGGCCAAGGTTAGCCTTATTGTCCATCGTTTGGGGGACAGAAGGGATATGTAGGAAAGTAGCCTCTGTCCAGCTTGGTTACCCCACTTTTTGGCGTCTTTGTCAGTGTGTTTGATTGTGTTCACTGGGATCCTGCTAACCAGGACCGCAGTGATTATTCTCTCTCCTTTAAATTTGGTAGCTGGTAATATTTCATCCCACAATTGGCATACTGGTGCACCCATGTAATCTCCTAGTATATGGTACCTAGGAACCCAGGGCATTGGGGATCCAGGGGATACCTATGGGCTGCAGCAGTTATTCTGCCACCCATAGGGAGCCCATGCAAAGGGTTCTGCAGGCCTGCCATTGCAGTCTGCGTGACCCGGCTGCAGGCACCCGTTTTCACTATAGGTCACTGCACCAGGTCACTATAAGTAACCCCTATGGTAGGCCCTCTCAGCCCAGAGGGCAGGGTGGCATGTACCTCTGTGTGAGGGCACCCCTGTACTAGCAGAGGTACCCCCACAAACTCCAGCCCCATTTTCCTGGACTTTGTGAGTGCAGGGATGCCATTTTATGCATGTACTGGACATAGGTCACTACCTATGTCCAGCTACATAATGGTAACTCCGAACCTAGGCAGGCTTGGTATCAAACATGTTGGAATTATACCCCAATACTTTTTCAAGTATCGGTTGTATGATTCCATGCACTCTGGGGGCTATTTAGAGGACCCTCAGGATTGCTCCTAAAGCCTTTTGAGGTTTTCCAGGCAGCCCCAGCTGCTGCCACCTCACAGACCGGTTTCTGCCCTCCTGTTGCTAGAGCAGCTCAAGCTCAGGAAGGCAGAACAAAGGATTTCCTTTGGCAGAGAGGTGTTACACCCTCTCCCTCTGGAAATAGGTATTACTGGACTTGGGAGGGGCAGCCTCCCCAGCCCACTGGTATGCTTTGAAGGGCACATTCATTTGGTGCCCTCCATGCATAAACCAGTCTACACCGGTTCAGGGACACCCAGTCCCTGCTCTGGCACGAAAATGGACAATGGAAAGGGGAGTGACCACTCCCCTGTCCATCATCACCCTAAGGGTGGTGCCCAGAGCTCCTCCAGATGGTCCTTGGGTTCTGCCATCTTGAATCCAAGGTTGGCATGGAACTCTGGGAGCATATGAGTGGCCAGGCCAGGCAGGTGACATCAGAGCCCCTTCCTGATAGGTGGTCACCCAGCTACGTGACCAATCCTCCCCTTTCAGGGCTATTTAGGGTCTCTCTTTTGGGTGGTTCCTCAGATTCAGCTTGCAAGAACCCAGCAGGATTCCTCTGCATCCCTTACTTCGACTTCTGACCAAAGAAGCCGCATCTGGACTCTCCAGGACACGACAATCTGCAACAAAGATGAAGACTTCGCCTACAACATTGTTTCTCCGGCTCCTTCCAGCTTCTGCAACATTTCCCCGGTCATGCATCCTGTGAGGAAAGCCCATCTCCAGTCTGCACAGGAAAGAAGTAGGAATCTCCCTTGGAGTGAAGGAGTCACTCTCCTGCATCTGAAGGCATCTGAAGGCACCAACAGCAACATTGACCAGCTGTGTGGGTCCCCTCTCCTGCTAAGCTGCGTGGATACTGCAACACTGACGGTGGTCAGAAGTGGTCCAGACGGTCCTCTCTACCAGCTGTCCAACTTGGGTCGAGGTAAGCCCTTGCCTTCCCACGCAGGTCAGTAACCTCATGCACTTCATCATTTACAGCTGCCAAGGCTTGTTGGCAATTCTTCCAAGGGGTCTTCAGTCTTCATTTAGCTCCAGCCCCCAGCACTTCTTCCTGTGACGTACGGCTCCCTGAGTGACTGTCCGGCGCATAGTGCTGCGCAAGCTTCTATTTGCACCTTCTGTGTCCCTTTACTGTGGGATTCCTGTGCATGCTGCCTGTGCTTCTGAGGGCTCTCTGTGACACTGAGGGCTCCCTCTGACTCCCCCTCCTGGGTTGAGTCTTCCTGGGCTTTGCTGGTCCCCGGCAGAACCACTTTATGCCAACCACGAGTTTTGCCTGTGCGAAGGGTTGTTGGTGGAATCCAGACACACAAACCTGACTGCAATCTTCCTTCCAGCGTGGGACATCACCTGCATCATCCAGGAACTTGACTCCAATTGCAGGGCTGCAGTGCTGACTTTCCTCCTTCACCATTAACCAACTCCTGCAATCCTCGGCTTGGTGGGTAGAGCACCTGCCCCCACTGGACTCTGCTGTGTCTTCTGGACTTGGTCCCCTCTTTCCACAGGTCTTCCTCTTCAGGAATCCACTGCTGGTTTCTTGCAGTCATCTCTGGGTTTTGCAATCCTCTTCTTCTAAGTGGGTGTTCTGGGAAAATTCTACTAATTTACTCCTGCTTTCCTGGTTGCTGGGGGATGTTGTGGTACTTACCTTTGGGCTTTCCTGGTACCCCCATCAACTCTCTGCACACTCCACTTACCTGGGTGGGGGTGACACTCTTGTATTCCATTTTTTTTAATATATGGGTTGTGCTCCCCCTAGGTGCACTATTCTATATTGTGTTTTACACTATGTGCAGTTTTCTACCTATTCTTATGCCTATTTCTGACAACTAGTGTATATAACTTGTGTATTACGTACCTTCTAGTAGAGTATTGCCTCTATAGTAATTTTGGTGTTGTATTACGTATTACCAATATAAAGTACCTTTATTTTTGTAACACTGAGTGTATTCTTTCATGTGTGTACGTGCTGTGTGACTACAGTGGTATTGCATGAGCTTTGCATGTCTCCTAGATGAGCCTTGGCTGCTCATCCACAGCTACCGCTAGAGAGCCTGACTTCTAGACACTGCCTACATTTCACTAATAGGGGATACATGGACCTGGTATAAGGTATAAGTACCTTAGGTACCCACCACACACCAGGCCAGCTTCCTACAAACCCTATATTCTGCTTCACAGCAGGGCAGCTGTCAGCTGAACAGAAGCTGGAGTGGTGACGGTGGGTGACTGCTATCAGCAGGGAGCCATTCTTCCTCTAGAACTGGTGTCCATTTACGATCTACCCCCCCCCCCCGGAGCAGTTTCGTACATACAAAGGATTGGTTCGTTCGTTCGGAGATCTGTGGGCCGGGGTCAGCGAGGAACCAGCGACACATGCAGTCCTTCAGTTATTAGTGTCCCTGGGCTCTGCACCACACCTGGTTATGTGGTTTTATACACCATTATCTGAGATATCCTGGAAGATACTACACACATTACGCTGGCAGTGGGGAGGGATACTGGAACGGGGGATCATTGATACAGAGTGGTGCAGGATACTGGCATACCCTAAGAAATTCTCCATGAACACAAGGCTGAAATATATGCAATTTAATTACACCCACATGACATACACGACCCCCACACACTCTCCAAGTGGCTTATGGCGGGGAATCTTGTAGCTGGCCCAGATGTGGGCATTTAAATGATGATTTTAAACACATGGCCTGGAGCAGCACTAGACTTCGCATGTATTGTGGCACAGTAGTGGACATCCTAAACTTCAAGCTGGGCCACTCCATCTCCCAGTCCCTGGATGTTTGCTTGCTTGGGTTGTTTCCTAGGGCGCCCAAGCGTAAGGTGGGTCAAGGTTCATAGATATGGCCATGGTAGTAGTCAGGCGGTGGATAGGGATGGCCTGGAAATTGGAACCAGACCCAGCGGTGGGCAACTGGAGGAGAGATGTACCTCAACTGGAGAGGGCATTGCTCAGGAAAGAAGCCAGAGGAGTAGGGAGATGCCCTATAGTGGGGCTGTGGGCGGAGGTCCTGGAGTCCTGGGAACACCCAGATATTTCAGAGAAAAAACCCTGGTGAGCTGGAAGAATCAACTGAGGGGAATAGAACAGACTCTCACGGCGACAAACCCAGACGGTCGGCCATGCCTTGCTTAAGGGGAAGACACAGAGGTATAGGCACCCCCACAGCCCAAGTTCCGGGGCCAGACACCCTTGACAGCACCTACGCCCCTGGAGCCCAGGTCATTCGACCCTACTTGGAAGGTGCACTGTCCTGAGATGTAAGTAGGGTATTTGACTACTAAAGCTCCCCCCCTCCTCCCACCAACAACCTTCATTTACCCTGCAATTACAGAGTAGGGCTATCGCTGCGTAAGTTTGACTGTTTTAGTTTCCTTAGCATTCTGCAAAATAGGTGCTGTTTTTGTTCCTGTGCAATGTTTTATGTGGCTTGAAGTCATTGTACACATAGTGACTATAAACTCTGGATATCGCCATAAGAGAAACACTTTAGAGCATATGATGTAATTACTACTTGGTAAATCATCTCTTGGACATTATGTACCCTTTGTCAAGACGGATTATATGGATTACTGCTACCGACATACACCAGTGTTTGCATTTCCGGGCAATGTCTTATCTAAATGCCAATAACCATATGTTTAAAGAAAAGAGAAATACGAAATACATTGAACCTCAATAATGCACTGATGTGAGGCTTTCTCCTGCCAGAGATATGCACATACTCAGTATCTCCACCGACAAATGGCGAATGGTTGAGGGAAGAGAATGGCATGCCGCTTGTTCGTGAAGCAGGAGCCTCGGTGGCTTTGATCTCTTCCTCTGCCCTAAAAGGAATGAGGTTGTTTTTGAGCTAAAGCTAACTCACTGTACGTATCTGCTGCCCATATCCAGCTGTATGAAGATATACTCGCTTGATATACTTATATCTGCGTAGAGGTCTCATGGAGAGGAAGCTCTGCAGCAAAAAAAATAGAATAAATATGAATAGTCCCATGACTTTTTAATGAGTTCTAGTGATTGGTTTGTATTTTTTTCCAGATGCAGTTTGAGCAGAGCGAAGGCCTGCAATGAATGACTTTCAGACTCCAAAGTCTGAATATGAGGTGTCCTTAAGGGGGGGGGGGGGCGGTGGCGGTAGTGGAATTCCTACAGTGTAGGGGGAAACTTCTCCAGGCCATTGAAGAGACATGCTGCTGTGTGTATGAAGCTTTATAGTGACACCAATGTGGGATTTTGGAAGCCCTCGAACACAGCTGGGGAAACTTCCATATCTGGGACAAAGACTGGAGTTATTGGCTTTTGACCGGAGTCTTCAATGCTGTGAGGCATCTAGATTGACCCATTGAAGGCCTAGCATCTTATCTGGGAATATTTTAGCATGATTGCCGAGGAAAAACTTAGAAGCGAGTACTTCTTTTAAAGATTGTTCCTTGGGGGCAGCCCGAGTCTGGGATCGAGTGTTTTTGGCACAAAAGGGCATGTTTTTTCCAGTCAATATTGATTATCAATTTTGGAGTGAGCTTTGTGCGTTTTTCTGTGACCTTTTCAACTCCATTCAATTTGTGCGATTTTGATGCTAAACACCGAGCTTTCCTCTATATTTTTATGGCGATGGCACCGCAGGAGTAATCTTTCAAATTTTTAAATCACTTGATTTGTGCAGCACTTGGGTCCGACTCTTTTGCTCCAATATCCTATTTGCTTGGCGCAATTTAAACGTGGGTGGGCGGTTTTGTAAACTTAATACAATCTTAGGAATTATACTTGGTGAGTAAGTAAACCTGTCACTCCGGGTCTGGTCCTGACTGAATTCTGAAATCTGCTGATCCTACTTCTGTGTGTTCCATACCTGACGTACGACAGTGTGCTGTATCCTAGACTGCGAGACGCGGACTCAGAAAGCAGTGTGCTGGTACAGACTGACACCAACGCCATGCCATAAAAAGCCCAAGATTCTTCTTTCCAGTTTTCTCAGGGATTTTATTTTTAAAGTAGTGTCACCGTGCACTAATGGGTGATACCTAATTTCACCGAGTCTTTGATTCTACTCGTAGGTACCACCTGCGATCTCCTTCATCGAACTAAAAAGGCGCTCCGTCCATAACCAACCATGAAAAGAGAAAATGCACAGAGCTCAATCCTTCTATAACATATGTACAAAGACTCCAGCACTCAGTGCCAACGGTGGCTGCTTCTGGTGCCCGGTATCTATCACTCACGCCTTTCTCTTTCTTTCTTTGATGTCATAAAAGGGCTGAATGTCAGTGCCTTCTCAATGAGTTGCTGGCGCTTTCAAAAGTATTACCTCTATAGTAATCTTGGTGTTGTGTATATGGCTTCATATAAAAGAAAAATCTGCAAATACACATAAAGTAATAACTTGTTATTATTCAACACTACGTTTGTCACAGCAAATAACAAGTGGTATTATTAACCTGGTTAGTAGCATTCAGTTTACTGGCCTCAGAAGAATTAAGGGCGGGGTCTGCTTTTCTTGGAAATGAACACATGACCAGCAGATTATCAAATGTTTTCGCAGCATCGAGCCTGCACCTCAGTGAGGCATCCTAACAGCTTTATGTTGTGGGGTTCCGTGGGCTTCAGACTGATGTACTCGGGTGCCATACTCCTGGATGCTTTTCTGAGCCAATCACTAAACAGGGGAATAATGCACAGCCTCTGAATCTAGACTAGGCCAATGATTGAACAATACATTTTGGCACATCGTGTCTGTCAATCTCTGTTTTGATGTTCAGTTTCCAGTATATCCGCTTCTTTGTGATAAATGCATTCTTGGGTCTTAGTTAACCATGCTATTGAGCTAAGAAGAGCACTGATCACCAATGGTTAGCTATAGAAGCGTGCATAAGTCGTCACACACCAAATTCTGTGGCAGCATTTCTTCTATGCCCTAACCAATGAACACATGCAAAAATACTTCGCAACAAAGGTAGGTTTAACTCATTTATTTTTATTGCAATTTACACACACCGAGCCATCGTTCTCAGGTTAGGAATATTCGGATTAATATTTGTTGCAATACAGAAAAACAAACGGGTAAAGAAAATGAACTACTTTTAAGAAATAAATCTTAGTAAACAGATTAAAATGTATATTAACTTGCTTTCGCAGGTAGAACACTGTGCAAGGAGGTTTAGATATCTTGCTTGCTTTACTTGCACAGATGTGATCAGAAAGAGCTTCATCTTTTTTATGCAGTTTCCGAAGTCAGCAACGGAAGCTATAGGTGAAGTTTCCTGGCTAACCTGCACGGTCAAAAGCATACACATTCATGGCTGATTATGGCGAAATCTGTCTGTCAACTAACATTCAAACCTGCGAGTGCCCATTTGCAGCGGCACCTCTCACTTGGGTGAAGGGCGTTCCCCCTCATACAGGACCAGCCCTTGCTACGTTTTTCAGTGTCATCTCCAGCCCCTTCATATCCAATGCAAAAAATCAGCTTCCACTCCTAGCCGTGAAAATAACTGATCTGTGAGAAACATCACAACGAAACTAAATCAATCTTTGCTCCTTCTGGCTTTTAGTCTCAGGTTCTAGAGCAGGGTTCTGCAAAGTCGGTCCTGGAGAGCCGGGTCCATTCCAGATTTTTAGCATATCCACATTCAGAAAAATGTAGAATTCCGAAACATCTTGCTTCTAAATGTGGATATGCTAAATATCTGACATGGACCCGGCTCTCCAGAACCGACTTTGCAGAACCCTGTTCTAGAGAAACACAATGGGATTCCTCCACGACATGGTGCCTGTGCCTCGCCTTTGCAAATTGATTCAACTGCCACATATATTGGCAAGACCAACACTGAGGATAAATTATAGTAATGCTTGTGGTAAGACTGCTGGCCCCCCAACACTCCTTAGCGGACCCACTGAGACCAGTTTCTGTGACCTTGCCCTCATGAGAAATAGCATAACTGCAACAACTCCAGGGTTAGTAACATCAAAGGCAGGTGAAAGGTGTGCGTCGGGTGGCTGTGCCCACAGTGGGACCCACAGCACCCTGGCCCAAATGCTTAAAGCAACCAGCACTTCCTTCACACGCTCACCTGCCAACGCCTGCAATTCAGTTGGTGTCCCTCGACCGTCACCCTGGACTGCTGATTTACCATTGTACAAACCAGCTGTGCAATTGTCCAACAAACACTATGCAGACAGGATTAATGTCTGAATTTCTTTCTCTGAGTATTGCACAGGCTGCCTACCCAAGGCATACAGACTAGTGCCAGGATACTAGCATGGCACTTGTTGTTCTGGGACTGTGCATTCAATGCCCTGCACCTTTCTTCAAAGAGAAACAGATGCAGGGTGAAATTAGAAGGGAGGAAAATATAAATATGTATATATATTTGTTTATATAGAAACACAATACAACAAAGTGCCTCTTGGAATAACTGGTCTGCAGACTTCAAATTGGATGCTGATTTTTAGGCGTTACACTTGCTGAAGAATCTGCGAAAAGAAAAATAAATATATAAGGAGACAAAAAAAAGCTGTAAAACCTACCCAGCATTGTTAACACACAATCTTAAAACCCTTTAAATAGGAACTTCAGTGGACTGAAACAACTGTGTTTTAAAGCAATCCTGCTGACAGACTGTCAAACTATATTTTTCCATTCTATAAAAAACAGAAGTGTTTATAATCCACTATGGAAATACCGAAAGGCACTTGTAGTGTGCTGGCGCTTCTGTTATCATCCATCCATGGTTACTGAGAACGGGATCAGCCAACCCTCTTACTATTTCGAGGGCCATCAAACCAAAATGTTGGCCTCTGTAGGGCTTAAACCAGCAGAACAAACAGTATTGGTTAGCTGTGAAAATGCGTGTGTGACAACGCTTACACAGCCCAAGTCACTAAAGCTATTTTTCATTACTGGGGGATTTAAATGAAAATTAGATATTACAAATGTTATTTTCAGAACAGTAATAAATTGGAACTGCAATCTTATCAAATCCAAAAGCAACTGTGGTAAGCAATAAAACTTGCAAAAAAGGTACAAAAGCACCAGAAAAAGGAAACAAACCTAGAATTTACTTACCTTTGGTACCACTCTTTGTGGTGGATACTCTAGCTAACCACAGAATACCCCCAAGTGCTAGACTGGACCAGGAAACATTTTCCAACAATGGTCCCACATGCTGCTAGGTGGTGCCATGCAGTTAAGCAAGGGCCTGTACATCCTTCAAAGTGACTGAGTTGACCTGCTCATAAGCACTACTGGTATGCACAGGTCAGTTCTGGCAAATCTCTTCACGGAGTGTGAATAATTGTTGATACTAGTCTGTATATAGATTGAGTATTCACCAGAAAGAGCTCGTAGAATGGATACTGCAGAGGCACCTCCCATGGTGGTGGGTTTGTGGAGTGGACTCAGTTCTAAACATTTCGTAGGGCCAAATTGGTAAAATGACCTTGTCAACCCTGGCTTTCAAGGCTTGTAGTGCTTAATGAATGTTTGTATGATGCCCATGTTGCACCCTGGCAGACATCGCGGACAGGCATTCCGCATGCCAATGCAGTGGTAGCAGCCCTGACCGTCGAGGAATGGGCTCTCAGATCTTCTGAGGCGGTTTCTACTTTGCCAGTGTATAGCAAGTGTTGATGCAGTGCACAATCCACCTTGATAGCCTCCTCTTCAGCAAGGTCTTCCCTCTTTGCTCTGGAGAACCACACAAAAAGCTGATTGTCCACATGGTGTTCCTTGGTACCACCAACATAAAAGCTTAATGCCCTTTTGAGGTCCAGCCGATGAGGCCATCCCACCTCTTTTGAGGGGTAAGGGTGAGCAAATAACACTAGTCGAGTGATGGAGTACCCATTGCGGAAAGAATGACTTTTGGCAAGAATGCTGCCCAAGTCCTCACCACCAACTTCTCTGAGAAAACAGTGGTGTAAGGGCAGCTGCAAAAAGAGTGCCTGAATTTCACTCATGTGTAGAGCTGAAGTAATAGCAATGAGGAACACAGTCTTTAAAGTCAAGAGACGAAGGGGGCGTGGCCAAGATGGCGGCGTGAGTGGACGCGTCTTCGCGAGCTCCGCCGCCCGGGCCCCATCAAAAGCTTTGCGACCCCGGATCGTTGCACCCCGGAACCCCCCCCCCAGTTCAGAGAAGGGTAACAGGAGGCTGCAGGCGCCCCAGGGAAGGACCCGGGGATCACCCACAAGCGTGGAGAGCCGCGACAGTAGGCCTTTTGGCCTTGGCCCGCGCTCGCTGATAGCAGACGCGGAACGCAGTGGTTTCAGCCACGTCGTGCGGCCCGGCGGTCGGAGGCGCTGTGGGCGGCCCAGCGGGGCTGCGGAGGAGCTAAGAGGGGCTCAGGCAGTGGCGGAGGCAGGTGGCGGAGCCTCACGCCTGAAGGCCGTGTCCCGGGACGTGCCCGGTGAGTTGGGCCTCCAGCGGCTGGGAAGGCCATTTTTGTTTTTTGTCCCGGCGGCAGTGGAAGGACCCTGGCGAGAGGTAGGGGCAGCGGTGAGGTGTCACCGGTCTGCCTTCGGTCTCCAGTAGAGGAGCCCGGTGTGGCATGGAGAAGCAGGGGCCCCAGATCGGCGGTGCAGTTGGCCCACAGTGGTTTTTGCCCGGGACAGGACGGGGCACGTGAGGAGAGGCTGGTCCCCGGGAGAGTCAGAGTGTGATGAAGATCCGTGGCTCCCGCTGGAGTGCGAGGGAGTGAGGAGACATCGTTCTGCCGTCCTGGTCAGTGGCGGATAACTACAGGAGGCCACTGGCGAGTGGGACGTGCTCGCAAAACGAAGGGATCTACGGTGAGGTGGGCGAGGTCTGTGACTGGGCCTGACATCAAGCTGGTGCAGGAGTGGACCTCTCATGGCGTCCTCTGAACCCAAACGGTACCAGTCAGTGAGGGAAATGTTGACCAGATCCCACCCGGTGCAGGGTAGGTCGGCGGAGGGGTCAACTGTGACGAGGCCTCCTGAGGATCATGGGGAGGCGGAAAATGATGGAGAGGCCCCAGCCACAAAAGGTTTTCTTGCCTCCTTGTTTGATTTGCTTCGGAGAGATCTGCAAGAACTTCGGAGGGCCATTTCCCAAGAGATGAAGGAGCTGTGTGTGGCGGTCACGTCCCTGGGGGAGCGAGTGGAGAATGTAGAGGATGGCGAGATCTCTCAGGGGGAGGAGGTGTAAAACATGCAGCAGGAGATCATACGTCTTCGGGAGCAGCAGGATCTCCTGCAGATTGCGGTTGAGGACTTGGAGAACCGGTCCCGACGGCATAACATACGTATCAGGGGAGCACCGACCGGAGCAGAGAAGGAGGACATTGGAGAGTTTGTCACAGCGCTGTTTCACTCTGTCCTTGGCCCAGATGATGTACAAGAGATTACGCTGGACCGGGTTCACCATGTGGCACGCTCTGGCGGGACCGGGAAACGTCCACCTGACATTCTAGCGTGTGTCCATAACTATGGAATTAAAGAAAACATCCTGCAGAGAACCCGCAACCTCTCTCAGGTACAGTTCCGTGGGCACACGCTTCAGCTGTTTCAAGACCTCTCACTCCGGACTTTGCAGAGGCGGTGAGAATTCAAGCCCATTACAGAGCACTTGCGGGCACATTCCACGTCTTACTCCTGGGGTCACCCCTTCCGCCTTATGTTCCGGTGGGAGGATCAGATGCGCCAGGTGAAATCGGTGAAAGAGGCATGGAGGATCTTGCGCTTGGAGGAGACCGAATGGGATGTTGGCACGTGTGCAGAGGTGGCTGCTGGGGACCGCCCGCGCTGGCGGCGGAAGGAGAGGAAGAGGAAACAGCAGCGGCCTACCACGACAGAGCAAGCTTTGGAAAGGCAATCAGTACTGAGTAGTTTGGCTGCTGGGACCAATACCTAAGCAATGGGCACCCGGGTGCTGCTACATTGATCTGGGGTCGTGCTAGTTTAGGTCTTGAGACCATTTGGGAGGGGCCTGCGTGGTGGAGTCGCTGGATTCTAAATGACGAACTTGGGTGGTTCTGCTGCCCCTGTTGGGACTTTGCCTCTTTGGAGATGTGTGTCAGAGAACTTCTATGTTATAAGCACCTGTTGTGCGTTTTGATTGTGTGTTGGTGTGCTTCCCCTGGAATTCACATGGGAGTTGACTATGCTTGCTGGCCCTGTATGTGGGAGATGCTCCAGCGGTGTCTCGGGCTCCTGTCCCCCTGGAAGGGTCCCCGCCCCGATAGTGTAATCTGTTTGGTGCCACATGTCTCTTAAGTGTTTAAGCTTGAACGTCCGTGGGCTCAACAGTCCGGCTAAGAGGTTGGCGATCCTGTCTGGTCTTGAGAGGTCTGGGAGCCATGTCTGCCTTTTGCAGGAGACGCACTTATTGTCCAAGGACACATATTGTATGCGCTCAAAGTGGTTCCCTAGGTAGTTTAGGTCCTCTACCTCTACAAAGCATGCTGGGGTGGCGATACTTTTGTCGAGGACCTTCCCTGGGGAGGTGGTAGACACAATACATGAGGTGCAGGATCTTAGGATACGGGTTGGGGCCTTCTTCTTTACCATTGCCACATTGTATGCTCCTAATGTGCAGCAAGAAACCTTTATGCGGCAGGCCATATCCCCAATGCTCAATACACCGGATAGGGCCATTCTGGTGGTGGGGGGGGGTTGGGGGGGGGACTTCAACCTGGTAATGTACAATGAGTTGGATCGGTCTGGGCATCGATTTGGGCAGGCTGGAGCGCTGACGGTGGCAGGGCGACAGTGGTTGGCTGATTGTGGACTGGAGGATGTTTGGAGGAGGGCGCATCCAACGCTTAGGGATTACTCCTTTTACTCTGCGGCCACCAAGACGTACACAAGTATAGATTTTTTCCTGGCCTCCCCAGAGTTCACCTCTCGGGTTAGAGAGACCACAATTGAGCCTCGGGCCCTAACGGACCACGCACCTATTACTCTGGAGGCGAGTCTGGACGTAGGGCGCGTGGGGAGTCCGAGTTGGCGCTTTAGGGATACCGTGCTGCAGAGCAGCGCGGTTGAGGAGAAGCTGTGGCGCGTGATTGCAGACTATCTTAGTTTTAATGACGATGGGAACACTGGTTTGGAGACTTTGTGGGAGACTCTGAAAGTAGTAGTCCGAGGGGAAGTAATGTCGCTGTCCGGCTAACGATAATAAAGCAAGGAGGGAGCAGAGGGCGGTGATAGAGCAAAAGGTGGCGGTGCTGGAACGCTCCCACAAGTATACCGGTGCACCTAGAGTGTGGAGGGAGCTGGAGAAGGCGCATCAGCAGTTGAAGCGGCTAGACTGGGACAGGGCAGAATATGCAATAGTGCGGCTGAAGCACGAATATTACACGGGGAGCAATAGGTGTGGGAAGTTTCTAGCGCACCGGTTGGGAGCACAGCGCTCGGCTATGGCGATCAAAATGGTACATTCCCCCTCTAAAGGTGAGGTCCGAACGGATGATCAAATGGCGGAGGTGTTTGCTGAGTATTATGGGGAGTTATATGCTGCGGATAACACAGTGCGACGCGGACCCTGCTGCCTTTCTCGCAGGAAGTTCAATTACCCCGCTTGGAGAGCGTGATGCGTCCTCCTTAGATCAGCCTATTAAGGCGGAGGAGGTTATTTCTGCGATATCACGTCTAAAGGTTGTGAAATACCCAGGCCCAGGTGGCTTTACGGCACTTTTTTAATAAAACCTTTTGCCCGGAGCTGGCGCCGCTTTTGGCGCGGCTATTTAACTCCTTCCGAGTGTCTGGAACCCTCACGCCTAGTATGCTGGAGGCTACCATTGCGGTTATTCATAAGCCTGGGAAGGACCCAGAAGAGTGTACTTCTTGCAGGCCCATCTTGCTCCTGAATATAGACGCCAAGTTGTTTACTGGTATACTGGCTCATCACCTTAATCCCTATATGCCTGGTCTTATACATCCAGCTCAGGCGGGCTTTATGCCTCATCGACAGTGCAGCGATAATACGAAGCGACTTCTGCATTTAATAGATAAAACTAGCAGATCTCGTAGGGAGGCGCTTCTCCTCTCTATCGACGCGGAGAGGTATTCGATAGAGTTCACCGGCCTTATCTTTTTCAGGTGTTGGAGCGCTACAGGCTGGGTCCAGGGTTCAGGACCTGGATCCAATGCATTGATCGTTCACCTAAGGCTGATATCCGGGTTAATGGAACTTTGTCTTTGCCGTTTCAGATTGGACGGGGAACACGACAGGGGTGCCCGCTCTCCTCTTTACTGTTTGCGCTGTATATGGAGCCTTTTGCTCAGCGCCTCCGCGACAATCCCCTTGTTTCTGGCATTAAGGTTGGGGGATATTACCACTCATCATTCTTTATGCGGATGATGTGATTCTTACCCTTGTAGAGCCCACGGTCTCACTGCCTGCCCTTATGGTGTCCCTTAGTGAGTTCAGCCAGGTTTCTGGGTTTCGGGTGAATATGCAGAAGTCGCAGGTCCTCAGTTTGTTTACCTCTCCGGACCATGAAGAAAGTTTGAGGGCCTGATATCCTTTTATTTGGTTGACATCGCAGGTATCCTATCTGGGTATTGAATTGTCGATCTCAGCTGCGAAGACGGCGAGCTTGAATTATGCTACGTTAGTTTGCGAGGTGTTGCGGGACCTGGGGAACTGGGGGAAGCATAAAATCTCCTGGTTGGGTAGGGTCTCGGCGGTGAAGATGACCGTGTTGCTGTGTATACCCTATGTGTTCCAGGAACTTTCTCGGACTCATCCGTCCCGGATGATTGCGACCCTCCAGTCCGCTGTCCTGAAATTCATCTGGGACGGACGACAGGCCCGGCTCCCGAGGAATGTTCTGTATCGCCCCAAGGGGGAGGGGGGACTGGCTGTTCCCTGTCTTCTGCGGTATTTCCAAGCCGCCGAGCTGCGCTTTATATTGGAGTGGAGTCGGACGCTCACTGAGAAACACTGGTGCTTCATGGATCAGGCGGTGGCTGGGTCCCACATTTGGAAGGAGCCTTGGCTCCGATGCGGCATGGGGCGCAGGGGCTCTATTCCTCCCCGATCACGGGAGCAATGTTCCGCGTATGGGATGGGGTGGCGCGCCGGTTGGGGTTGACGACGTTTCCGTCCCATATGGCATCGATTTAGTGCAAACCCTGACTTTGCACCCGGTCTGCAGGTAGAGAGTTTTCGCCGTTGGTATGATGGGGGCTGTAAAAGGGTGGGGAGTCACTTTGATGAGAATGGGGTGATTCCTTTCGATCAGATACGGGAGACGTATGGCTTGACCGAGGCGGATAGACTGTTGTATTATCAAGTACGGCACTGGGCCCTCATGCCGGCGAATAGGGTTTTGATAGATAGGCCGCTTACCCCGTTTGAGAAATGGATATTGACAAAGAAGGATGATAAGCGGGTGATATCAGAGCTTTATAGATTTTTGCAGGGTGTGGAGCGACTGCCTAAGTCTAAAGGACAGCAGAGATGGGAGAAGGAGTTGGGGAGGGAGTTCACGGAGGAGGACTGGGACAACATATATTACAGAACACATCATACTGCCTATAATGCTGTGGGGACAGAGACTGCATACAAGGTGGCTTCCTATTGGTGTTATACCCCAGCAAGGATACATGCGTGTGATCCCGCTAAGTCCGGCCTTTGTTGGAGGGGGTGCGTTAACATGGGCACACTGGTACATCTTCTCTGGCACTGCCCCAAGTTACAGAGATATTGGACGAGTATTTTAGATGTCATCGATAAGGTGTTTCAGACATAGATTCCTAGATTTTCATCGTATGTATTGTTGGGTTTACCCAATCCCCTCACCTTTCCCCTTCGATCGTTGAGGGGGCACCAGGTGGCCTTAGCTCTCAATGCTGCGCTGCAGACGATTCTCGCCTTATGGGGCTCGGACAGGATACAGACGTATGTGTCTTGGCTTCAGAAGCTGTGGTTCATTCTAGCGATGGAGAAGCTTACTCTGGCTTCTAAACAGAGGGTGAGTGACATATGTACACTGTGGAGGCCGTTTCTTCAGATCTTGTCGACAGAGTTTACTGAACTGACGTGCCCAGCATATCTAAGGGTCCTGGGGCTGACACTGGAGGCTTAGAGGAATGACTGGCCTTGTGGGGCCCGGAGAGGGGCTGGGACAATATTGGGAAGGAGGTTGAGAGTGTGTGGGGGTTGGGAGAGAGGCGAAGCATCCTGGAGGGGAAGTGCAGTTATTTTTTATGTTATTTTTGTATTATGTGGTTAGCTCTGAGAGATCAGACCGTTGTGCTTTGACTATTTCGATTTTCATATGAGCGGGGGCGGACAAGGGGAGGTAGTTCTTCCCAGCGGCAGAACAGTGATCTCGTGAAATAGCCCTTAAATATGAACGATTTGGGACTTTTGATATATCGATAGTCGAAATATTTGGAGGTTTTGATACAGAGCGTTGTATTGTTCTGTATGTTAAATACCAATAAACAGATTTGATCCATAAAGTTAGGAGACACAGAGGGTAGCTATGCAGAGGCTCGAAGGGCGTACATGTGACAAATATCAAGACCAAGTTAAGGTCCCACTGCTGCATCACAAAAGGGTTGGGAGGAAACAAGTATGTCAAACCTTTTAAATGTCTTTAGTGTAGTTGATCTGAGAAAGGACTGTTGGTCTGGTACATATAGAAACACTGAAAGACCTGACAAATAACCCTTAACAGTGAACCCTGCAAGGACTTGCTTGGCCAAAGACAAAACGAAAAAAAAAATACCCAACAGCATTTTTGTAAAGGGTTAGTGGTACAGACACCACATTATGCCGTGCACTTGGAAAATATTGTAGTTTAAACAGACCCTGGAGGGCATCTGGTGGCAAGGATGACATCCACCACTTCAAAAGGGAGAGCAAAAGAGTCAACTTGCACGGCTCAGTCTATATGCATGAAGGTATAGATTGCACAGATTGGGGTGAAAGAACCTGCTCTGCTGCTGCAAAAGAAGGTTCTTCTAAAGCAATAGCAATCTTGAACGGCAGAACCTCATGCCAAGAAGTTCTGGGTACCATAGTCTCCTGGCACAATCTAGAGACACTAAGATGACTTGGTCTGGTCTCTGCTGATTTTTTTCAGAACTCGGGATAGACAAGGCAGAAGCCGGAAAACGTACAAAAGTCCTTTTTTCATTCTATCTGGAATGCATTTCCTAATGAGCATTCTTGTGGAAATTCCAGCATACAAAACCTTTGACACTGCAACTTCTCGGCGGTGGTGAAAAGATCTTGCCAGGATTCCCCTCACTGGAGCAGGCCAGTGCCACTTTAGGATGTATATGCAATTTGTGATTGGCCAGACGTCACCTGTATAGCTTATTTGCTCTGGCATTTAAGGACCCTACCAAGAAGTTCATGGACAGGGAAATGCCCCAATGCTTCAACCAACTCCAGAAGCGCATAACCTCCTAGCACATGACCCAGGACTCCCATCCGCCCGCTTGTTGCAATATCACAAGGCTGTGTTGTTTTCTATGATAACCTGCACCATCCTCCACTTGATAGATGGCAGGAAAGCTGCAACTCCAGACTGACAAGGAGCCGGGCTTCAATTGAAGAGCAGAGTCTTCCAATCCCCACTTCTCCCAGATGACCTCCCGAACTCAGTAGTGATGCATCCATCACCATGATCGATTCTGCGTGGGGAAGGAAGATGGGTCTGCCACTGGATCAATTGGTTAAGTGGGTAAGTGGCTGTTGTAAGAGGGAAATGGGACAGGGAGGACAGGTGACCATGCTGGCCTGCGTGTTGCCTTCCAAACCCTTATCCCTAGCCTTCAAATGACTGGGGCGACTGCTGCAGCTGTTGGAGCTCCAGCCCCCTGGAGTAGCCTCTGAATTTTCTGAGCCCAAGCTCTAAGACCCAGGGAATGAACGTGGGCTCTGTCCTTAAAATGCTCCCTGGCAGAACCAGAATTTTCACTAAAAAGACATGAGCCATTGAATGGCATATACATGAGAGGTATTTGTATATCTCAAGAACATCCTGTAGCACACATCCATGCATGTTGGTGGAACAAAGCAGGTGCCAACCAGCATTTCCAGGTAATCAGTAATATGTAGGCCAACATAAATCATGTATTTGGCCATGAATTATTTGAGCCTGAGGTCCTAAGGTTTTCTGGGACAGCTGGCAATATCACGCTGGTCATGTCCCAGAGGGCATGTGTGTAGTGACCCAGACAGACTGCATTGGCTGAACTAAATGCCAGAGTAGCTGAGGACAGCATTTATTTTCAAAATGCTCCAATCATTTTGGACTCCCTATTCAGAGGAGCTGTGAGGAATAAATTGGGGTTTGTCTTACTGGGTGAAACCTGAATCACCATCTGGGGTAGGGTAGGTTGTGTGTTAATTATGTTCAACGGGTGCCATCTGTGATACCTGGCAACCTGCCTATTTTCTGGTGGGTCACAACAGGGCTTTGATCAAGTGCCCATCAATGCATCAGTGAGGGCGTCATTAAAGGGAAGAAAGGGCTCAGATGCGACTGACCCAGACCATATAATTTCCGTAAGGACATTAGACATGGTCTCAAGTTAAGACAGCTGCAACTACACTACTTCAGGTGTCCATTGTACTATTACTGCAAATGATGCACTGCCTGCCATTGGCAGCCCAAGTGGCGAATCCAACCCTGGATCAGGGGATGTATCAAGACCACTGTCCTCTGGTAAATCCATATAAAACAGTATCATTGGTATAATGAGAGGGGGTGTATCACTCTACCCCTCCCCATCATCTTCCTCCAGCACCTTGTTGAGTCAGAGCCAGAAAGATAAAGGGGTCTCTGCTGGTGTGTCTGCTATAATTGAGACACTAGTAAAGAGACATGCTGCATTATGGCTGGTTGTGCTTTAGTAATTTTGTAGCGTGATGTCAGTTGAGAGCAGGACGAAGTTGGTTAGTGATCAGACACTGGACTCAGCATCAAATCCTCTTTTGCCGCTGGCCGCATTAGTACTAACTTTGACGGGGAACAGCCCAGTGCAGTTCCTGGAACTAGAAAACTTATGTACTAAATTCGGTACGGGACCTGGTACAGGTCAAAACGGTCAGACGGTGCCAGACATAGACCCTACGGTGGGAACCCAGCTGGAGGCCCCTGAGGTTTTTTTAGCGTCCAAAGGTGCACCAAAGGGAGACAGAAGTGCACCGAAAGTCTGTGGCATAGCCTCTTTGAAAGCCTTGATGTGCTGTGGCATTGCGGACGGCCTGGGAAACTTAGGGCATACTGAGATCAGTTAGGGGATTGGCTCTGCTACTGGGGACCATAGGGCATACACACTCACACCTTCCTCTGGGATAAGCAGTTGTTGAATGGAATAGATTCCTAATTAGCTTTTTTGTGTTTACATTTAGGCTTTGATTTGGACTTACCGGAGGACTTCAGCCACAAAGTAGACCTCTTGCAGGAATGGCCCTAGCAGCGAGACTGTGTTCGCACCTAGAATCAGGAATATAACTTACAGAAGGGCTGCAATTTCTTATGTTCAGCGATGTAGAACTTTTCTTCTTGATTCAAGATCGCCTTCGGGTGCATGAGGGCACACTTATCACACAAGTTTAGGTGACTCCTGAGCCCAAACACAAGAGAGAGACACTTTGTGCAGGTCTGTGAGTGGTGCATGTTTTCTACAGTCGCAGCATTGTTTGAAACCTGTAGTTTTCAGAGGGCACATTGTTCCCTTGCAAACTGGATTCCATGTTAGGGTTCATTGGTAGACCAAACTGTGATGTCTCTAACATATTCGTTCCATTAAGGAACCTGATGTGTGGCATGTGACTGTGTGGAATGTTAGTGGTGTTAATTCTGTATAAGTTGTTTCATGGTCGTTGATGAATGAGGTGCTCTCACCTCATCTGAAGTTTATTGTTGAATTTCACACCAATCAATTTGAGAGAAAGGCACTCCGATCTCCATTGGAAGGTAAGGAAAGAAAGGAACTGATGTCAGTGTGCAGAGGTGGAGCGAATACGCAGCTCCACATTGTCACTTTCGGGGCAGTAGGGAACCAGGATGAAGCAGAATGGCATCACCTAGAAGCGTGTGGGAGCATTATTGGAAAATGTTTCCCAGATCTATTCTGGGACCTGGGGAGTATTTTAAGGTGAGGACTCCGTGGTTACAAGTACAATCAAAACAATAAGAGATTGACTAACACAAACTCTAAAAAAGAAAATCCCATTATCTCAACAGAATACAAAGATTTGCTGCTTTCTTTGCAGTAAAGCACACAGACTTTAACACAGCTTCACAGGGTGGGGTGCACGTTTCACCTATTATGGGGCATTTCATCTTTGGAATAATCAGGAAGACAATAGTCTTGAGATCTCAGCACTATGGGTGGAAATTCAGTTGCAGTGTGTTCTTCAAACATGTGGGAATAGACTCATGGAACCACCGGTATATCCAAAGCAAGAAGTTGAAAGGCATGTCAGGCTTTAATTTAGACCTAGAACAACTGGCCAAACAATGCAGACATGTGTCCTGATATTGGTGGTTTTGGGAAAACCTGGTTTCTTGCTGTTTGGGATACGTTTAACAGATGCAGCTTACCCTGTGCCTTTCCTGTATGCAAAGGCAGAAGTAATACACCTTTGTGCCTATGAAAGCACAGACAAAAGCAACCAGATAGCTTTAAGAAAAGGGAATGGGCTATCCTTAAAACAGTTCAAGTTTGAATAAGGAACGCCTGTCAGGATAATTTATCTTTTGCCGTGGCAGCATGGAATCAGAACAGAAACATTTTCCTTCTGATTCACCGTAATCGTTTAATTATTAAGAAGGAGTTGTGATGTCAGCCAGCTTAGGCACCTAAGAGGAACTCTGCCATGATACTGAATGTCAGCTAAAGGGACTGTAATTAGCCTTGAAAGGGATAACGTACTCATAAAGGACTTATGGCTTCTCAGCAAAGACCTGTGAGTGTAAATTCCATCTATTTCAGGCTCATGAGAAGTTTCACAACCAACCCACTTAAATTTTGATGCAGAAGCTGGACGTAAATGTAAATGAGAAAGGCAAGACGTAAGACCCTAATGGTACAACAGGTGTCTTCAGGAGAAACAGAGTAAGTTTTATCTAAGGCCACATGCGCAGTCTGATATGAAAGTCAAAATGCAGATTTCAGCTTATTCAGACACCCAAACACATGCACCAGTCCCAATATCATGATGTGGGACAAAGAGTGACAAAATACCCTGAAACATCAAGCTCAAGAACATTTTATTTCTGGGTCTACCAACTCCACTTGAGCGCTCTGTACATCAATTGGTGTGGTCTTAGTCAACAGACCCAGATGAAAACCAGCCTGGCAGATCACACAGGTTGGACTGAACCTCTAGATATGACTGGAGCTATCAAAAGGCCATATTCACAAAAAATCAGAACTTAAAATGGTAAACTTCAACTATTTTCAATATATCTCGCTACACCTAGATGTGTCCACATTATTTTGGAAAATTAACACCTAGTGTTTTGGACATTTTTGTGTTTGGAGGAACAGCACACTTAGAGCCCGACAAAGCAATAGAGAAGGCGGGACTGGACCTACATGACCCTGTTCTCTAGTGATAACACAGTCCAGAATGGAGATCGATGCTGGAGAGAGGGAAGGGTACGCCTGCAGAGTCTCTGCTACCTAGGATGTGTCCATGCACAAAGGAAGATCAACGGCTAAGAAAAGCCCCCTGAGAATTGTTGAGACAGTGAGAAGATGGTATAATAGTAACCAGTGATATTGACATTTTAGGATCGAAACAAACAGTTTTTTTTTTTTAGAGTGGGAAACATAAGCAAAAAATAAGCACATTCATGAAAATGAGGTAAGTATTTAATATACTTGATTGTTGCAATATGGCAGATTAGTAAGCAACTATACATACTTGAAAAGTGTTGCCTCCCAAAACAATCACGAGTAGATTGGTTTACAAACTCCTGTCACTCCGAGGTTGGAGAAAAGACAGTAAAGTGACTTATGTGACAATCTTGGTGGGATACAGGGATGTGAGAGGAAAGGCTTTACGATGTTGTTTTATGTAACACCAAAATGTAAATAATTATAAATGAACTGTACACACTTAGCAGTTAGGAAAGCAAAAATGAAGCACATTTTTGTCATTCTGAAATGTGATGGAAACGTCTACTGGCTGATCTACAAATTATAAATATTCACTGAAACTCGATTTTCATACATTATTATTTGTGTGCAATATAATGTTATCACTACAATTGTAGGTCTGTGTAAATGTAGCGGCCTTTTAATGGAAAATGTGCGGTCTGTAAATAAGGCACTGCCACAGAATGCTTTAGTTACATTAAAAAAAAAAATCACCCGCCGCATCTCCATCAAAGTTCGGTGGGTTGTGAAACCTTGTCGTTTAAAAAATTGAGTTGTGATTCTAAAAAGTTTGGGAAGCACTTCTCTAGATAGTTTTATCTGTGGCTGTTCCGATTTTAAATATTTTAATAATCCAAATTTCAATGTTTGGCAAAGTAAAATAGGCAAGCAAAATCGTGTTATTGCAACAGAACAATTTAAGTACTACGAAGGCCATGACTGTTTTTATTTCTTTGAAAACTGACAGAAGTAAGATCTCTTGATGGGAATATGATAATTTAGCAAACGTTTCCTCTTATACTCCTTAGAAAGCAAAATCATCCACCAGAAAGACTTCTTGACTAAAAGCTCACCCCTGACCACAAAAGTTCTATTCAAATTTCAGTTCTAGTCCTTATAAGTAAAAATATTTTGCTGTACTGGACATATAGACTTTTCATCACATTTTCTGAAACTTTTATGGGCAACTCCACAAGTGGAAGAGATGCTTTAGAAAACTTGAGAAAAGACACACAGGTATGACCTTTGTGGAAGACAATTAATGAGCAAATCCCTTGGATGGATACTTTTCTGCACCCATTAGCAAACCTGCAATTTGCACTACATCCTACCACAAGGATGTATGACGTATGTTCAGCAAGCCTGAATACAGCCCAGATTTTTGGGTTCTACACATAGGATAAATTTGCGTACAGCGAATATAAAGTGAACCAATGTGCACAGTTAGTCGTTATCCCATAAATCTGGCATAGATTTAGCAGGGCTGGAGGTCAAACAGCTCTTAACACCTACAAGAAACTACAAAGAACATCGAGAATGTAATTAGCATTTACTTTTACCACATCCTGCTTGTTGGGAACTTTAGAAAGTAAAACATGCAGAAAGGTGAAATTACATTTTGGAGAAAAAAATTGCCATTCCAGGTCTTTGGTTACACATAGCATTTCACAAAATACCACTCTTAAATAAATTCCCGTGTTTCTATTCTCAATGTACCTAATTACAAGTAAGATGACTAATTGTGGACTGCCTAAAAGTGGCCTCTTTTACAGGATTCATGATATGAAAGCCTCCTGTTGTCCACAGAGATTACACTACAAAGGACCAGAAAATAACTATGAGACACATAGGCTCGAGTTTTGTTCATTTGAGCATACTGGGAACTCTCTCTGGGAACTAATACAGATCACAGCAGCAGAATTTACTCTTACCTGAATCTTTAGTCATCCCTTGACTCCCGTCCCCTGCACAAGGGACCAGATTCCGGGCAATGCGACATGGAACCCACCAGGGGTATTCAGGCTGTTTTGGAGAAGCACCAACAATGAATAATATTAGATGTTTCTCTGACTGTGAAATCTTAGCTCATCTTGACAGCATAACTTTTTATGTTGACAGCCACCTAGTAATAATTGGATGTCTGATAAAGGAGTATATTCCTAGCTGTTTTGTGTGGTAAACTGCAGAGAAAATGGTCAGCAGAGGAGTATAAAGTTAGATACAGTCCATCCTGAAAGCCACGAAACCAGAGCATACAATCTGTGTAAAGTGCAGATGAAGAGTAAACAATATTTAGCAAACTGTGGAATAAGGCCCCTAATTTACCAGTGTGTCTGTGGTCAAACAAGTATGGCAGTTATTCTATCATGTGAGAATGTGGCAACCCTGCGTGGGTGTGACTGAACAGAAAGCACACGTTGTACAGTCCCTCAGCAGAAGTAAATAAGAAATATTACTCAAATTACGACATTGCATCCACACACACACGTGATCCTCTCTACTGCCAGTTTATGGGGACCTAGAAGCAAGCTGTGGACTCACCAGAAACCACCATACCAATTTAAAAAGAATGAAACCATTATAGCCACGGGGCATAGGAGGGGTCCCTACTGGCCCTAGAAAGACCCCCATGTAGCTTGCGAAGCCCACCTCTCCATTATGAAAAAAGTAACTCAGCCCACAAGTCCTTGCTGAGCCAGTGCAGGAGAGGATGTTGGTGTAATCCACAGGAGCATGTAGAGGAAAGGTACTTGAGCACTTTGCATCTCTTGGGGATTTCTGTGCGATGCATCAAACAGAAAGCACACTGATCTTACACTTTCTTCGTTGTTTCTTTATTCTCTGAGTGTTTAACTATTCAACTGAGCAATTGTTCACAAGTACATTTCAGACATGGAAAACAATAATCAAAATAATACCTCTTCGAGCCTGATTTAGAGTTTGGTGGATGGGTACTTGTGACGGATATCCTGCCCGCCTTATTACGAATGCATTAGAATACACATGGAATATCCATCACGTGATAAAGTACCTGTTCGCCAAACCCTCAAGCATGTCCTCAGTCATTTATAATTGCTCTAAAAAGCAGCTGATAACATCGCTCAATTTAATGTGACTCAGTTTACAGACTTCAAAAAAAAGAAAAGCTGCACTGATCTTGCAGGGTTCGAATGTGCAAATTAAAGACCACAGAAGAGGTCAGCAGAAGCTCCTTAACTCACTAACCACCTTGCAGGATCAGTGTTGCTACTTCTCACTGTCAAAGCACATTATCGCTCTTATAGAACATTGCTGAAGAAAACGATGTAAAGACTACAGAGCAAAGTCCGGGGTAATCTCTTAAAGGAGGAACAATGTACACCTGGCAGGAGTCACAGAGGAAGGGAACAGAGGCAACTTCCAGGAAAGGGTGTCGAGAGTGCCAGAGACAGACACACACACACTGAAGTTTTTTTTTTTATCCTCAAAATAATGGATATGTACCAGTGCGTGAAATGGAAAAATAGAAAAGTACTGCACCTCTGTTGAGAAGTGCAGGTACTCTTGCTCTTAAAAATAAAGAAATGCTGATGCTAGGTACCTGCTCGCTCAGAGTACTGAAACGTCCAATCAGATCCCTGCTGGTCCCAGAACTGCACAATACTCTGGATGCCTCTGCAAAAGTCAATACAGCCTCAGAGGCACTGTACTCCTCATGTGTAATTGAGGTGAGAACTGTCTCTACTAGGTTAGGCAGTCTTTACATTAAAGGTCGCCACAGAATACAGTGTAACAAAAATTGCCAACCAGCCAAATTGCAAGTCATACTAGTTAAAGGTGGATTTCTCACCGCCTCTCATCTACAGCCACTCAACGGTTACATCAATAACAAGTGCACACACTGGAGAATACTGCGTGGTGTCATGTTTGTTGAAAGCAATTTCCCCAAAGAGTGCCGGCAATCTTTAAAAAAAAACAACGAAGGGCTTTACAAGTGCCATCTCAAAAGACATTAGAGACAGGCTCCAGAGCTAGCAATCCATGCAGCCAGCCAATAAGGGGTCGGGCAATACGAACCTGTGGTGCGTACCCACAGCTTTTCTCAGTACAGGTGTGGTTATACAAATCATTGCAAAGATGTAAGTAGCCACTAATGTGCAGAAGAGACGGATGTGCTGGGTACCAAATGTAGAAGTAGAGTTTATGATGGATATGAAAACACAAGCTGCCTTTCCTGATCTCCGCTCTTTTGAGCTGAGCCATATTCTGTTCCTTCAACAACAGAGTGCAAGGTTTACACAAAGCGTGGCAAGCAAGAGTAGGACAGGAGAGGGGTGGTACGTGAAGAAAGGCACCGTGTGATGGTGTGTCACTCCTAAGCCTGATGAAATGCAATTAAGAGCATGTTGTTAAGTGTGGCAGAATAAGATGAATGCCCTGGAAAAAGATGAGTGCCCGGAAAGCACCCTGTAAAACAGGACAGGAAAGCACCATGAGAACTAAGACAGAAGTAGAATGTTGGCACACAGTGAGTAATCCCCAGGAGATTCTTGTCATCGTGGCAAAAGACCCTAGAACACCGCCCTGCCAGTGTAATGAAGAACATGGTCTTCACCCATTGCAAAATATTTGAACCAAGCCCCCTCTTGTCACTATGTGGACCTCTCCTCCTAGGTCTGTACACCCTTCAATGAATAGTTCAAGAATTTTTTTTTTCTCAAAATGATCTTCTATTATATCTTGGAAACATCAATGGGAGGGCAAGTTTGCACAGTAATGCAGGTATAAAATACCTTATCAATGGTCCTTACCGGAGGGAGGTGTCTGGAATCCTGCACTGAAGGGCGTTCAGCTGGAAGTGCTGCAGGTGGGAAATGGATCTGCCAATCGTCAAAGCCCTGGTACACTGCGTGAGGCATAGGTGGGGTATAAGGGTACTGACATGGCGTGTACATGGGGCCAAGTGCGCCAGGGTGGTGCTCCGGTAGTAACCTCTCGGCGACAACCTGCGACTGTTGAAAGAAAGAGTAAAGCATGAAACTTGTCCTCTGTTGTCATGCGTCGAACAGCTTGCACAGGACGCAGCTGCAATGACTGCAGCTAATGACAGACGGCCGCTGGCAATCATGCCAACCTTGGTTATTACACAAATATGTACAATTCTGACCTAGGGAGCCCTACGTGTGACTAAGGACCTGAGTTAACTATTGTTCCTCGCTGACATGGAGCAAAAATAGGTTATTCATAAAGTATGTTCCAGGGGAAGAACTTTAGATATCGACCAATACAGATAATTCAGTATCAGTAGGGTTAAATCTTTCATATCGTCACATCCATGCATAATTTTGCCTTTTTATGGTTATTTCTGCCACAATGTCTTGTGCTCATCCAGCCACAAGCAAGAAGAAAATGTGCACGAATATGTGAATCTATGAAAGATGCAAATACAAAGTACACATAGGAAATGAGGGCAGGCAGCAGGGAAATCTGACTCAAACATCAGAGCACTCCAAAACATATATACATATCTTAAAATAAAGTTTTGTCCCTATTAATGAATTATAACAGGTTACTCACCTAAAACAATTACGAATTTTTAAGCTTTTATTGACTCGCATGCTGTGGATAATTCCGCCATCTTGTGTCTAAACTCACAACAGTATTCGGTTGTCTCAAAAATATAAAATATAGCCGACCAACGACAAGCCTAGACAATAACTGGATATAATAAGGAAAACGACGAGGCTCCAGTTCTCCGATACCATTATCTTATTGTATTTTACCTCACAACATATGAAGAGTGAGGTAAAGAGCGTAATATCAACATCTTGCGCTTGCCCTAAAAAAATCAAAGGTTAGAGTAAAGTTATACATGATGATGGCAGTAAGATTTTAAACTAGGTTGAAAAAAAACCCTTAGAAATCCACTGAAAAAGTACTACCATTTAAAAACCAAAAAAACAGAGAATTCACCAACTATACGTAACTGACATAAGTATAACTAGCACAACCACAGATGTCAGATCTCATCAGTGTTGTAAACTATGCGGTATAAGCAGAGCATCACTTCGCTGCAAGAAGATGGACTGAACTGCCTTGAGAATGTCAATATCAACACAGAGCTACTTCATAAGAAAATCAGGCTCGGCCCTTGATATGGTGGACTATAAAATCCTCCGATTCCCTCACATACAGGCTCATAATTATTAATGCTGTATCCAACAAGTATCAATATGTAAAGATTAATGAGATTCTTTCTGAAATAATCTCTGTAAACTGTGATGAAGCCAACGGCTCTATACAGACAACTTATTGTTCACCATTTATGTTTAACCATTTGGACCCTGCTGTGTGGTTTGGGGATTTCGTATAATCTCTGCAAATCCATTCCCAACCCTTCACAGGGAGTGAGAAGATCTGGAGGCCCGGACAAACCCAGACAACGAACTTCACAAAGGCCTCTCATGACAGAGGAATTACCGAGCTTCACCTGCCTACCTGCTCTGCTCACACAGCCCCTTCGATGTCTCATCACATAAGTAAATCTGTACATACCTTACTTAGACTGTTAGAACTGTTGCCTATAAACATTAATTGTGCAGATTGCCCATCGTCATTAATTCGAAACTTCTGTAAGTTTATGTGGCGCTGTGAGATTCATGTGGTATAGTACATGCGACAAATGAATTTTCTAAAATAAAAAAATAAAATATGCACTTAATACCCTGTAATACCTTAAAGTGACCGCTAACTGACCACTCAAATCCTGGTTCTTCTGTTTAACCAATTTACAACAGCGGCTGAAAAGTAGAAACCTGAACCTGAATGGGCTATAAACGAAACATCTTCTTCAACTATGAAATCCTAACTGCCATACAAATGTAAATCGGATAAATGCAGTTCTAAAAGTTGACTTTGAGTCTAACACTGATTAGTTAGTCAAATTCCCTGGGGCATTATTAGATAAGAAACAATCTTGAAACTTACTCTGTTTAAGCTTTAAATATAGCTAACAAGTATTCCCCCCCTCTTTCTCGTCCTCGCCTGATGGATCACCTCAAAACTTTCCAGTAGGGAGTTGAGGGGATGAGCTATTTGTTTGGAAAGTTTTGAGAAGATTCGTCAATCGGTGCCAAAGTCAATATAAAAAAACAAAGCTCTATAGTAAGGGGAAAATGTTAGTTCAAATGTAACATTTCAAACTAAAAAAAAAAAACTGAAATTCAGCAGATAGTTTATTCAAATAACTATAACTCACACCCCACCCATGCAGTGTTGTCGTCAATGACGTCAGTTCAGTTCTAATTCTAGCATCACTTTAACCTTTGTTTCTTCAGTGACTATTATATATATATATATATATATATATATACACACATACACACACACATACACATATAAAATACACACTGAAAAAAGGTTAAAGTTATGCTATAGTTACGTGTAAATGTCAGTTTAAAAGTAAAACATTTTCAGTGAATAAATATAAGTTCACTGAAAAAAATACGTTCCATAGATTACGTGGACTGTATAGTTAGAATTAAAAAAACCTTAGCAATTCTCTAAAGAACACATAGATTACACGGACATTATAGGTAGGTTTAGATTTTATACACAAACCATAGAAATTCAGCAGTTAGATATACTTATCTCAAGAAACTATAACTTGTGCCCTAAGAAAACTGTAATTTGCACCCCACCATGCACAGTTTTCGCATCAATAATTTATTGTAAATTTTGCAGTGATATTATCAATGATGTGGTGGAAGATGTCGTGAGTGAGGCAATATTTGAGGCGATTAGCAGTGCATGGCGAGGGTGCGAGTTATAGTTACCTCAAGGCACAATTTAAGGTTTCTTGACATAAGTGGAACTGTAATTGCTGAACTTCTATGATTTTGTGTGTATTGTATTGTATTGTAATCGTATTTATATAGCGCTTACTACCCCTGACGAGGCGTCGAAGCGCTTTTCGGTGAGTAGCACGCTACTCTGGAACCCATCAAGAATTAGTGATGGATTAGTATCGGGAAATAATGAGTACAGTTTTAGTATTATTATGAGTTAATTTGAGCCGCGGATATGAGAGTTTGTTAGTTAGATTGACTGGAGTAATGGAGGGGTGGAGGAGGAAAGAAATCCAGAAGTGTTAATTGGGAGTATATCCGTGTAAAATCTGAACCTATAACGTCTCTGTAACTTTTGCTTTTTTGTGGATTTTCAAGGTTTTTTAAAAATTCGATTTCCTAACTATAACGTCCCCGTAACCTTTGTTCTGTTTCACTGAATTTTCTATGATTTTTTGAAGCGTAAAGTGATATTTAATTAATTACCATAGTTTAATCCAACTGCTGCTGCCAACGGCCTCTGGCCATGTACAGCAGGGTTTGGCTGCAGGGCCTGACCTGCACCCAGGCCCTGCAGCGAACCCTTCAATGCAGCCAACCCCAAGCTGTGCATGGGCCAGCTGCCATGCCCTGCCACAACACCTCCACATGCAGCCAACCCCACATTTTGGGTCTGTTAGTTGCTATATGGGTGCGAGTGGTTAACTATGTGAATGTGAGTGGGAGTGAGCAGCTGGGTGGGTCTGTGACTGGGTGGGGTAGTGGTTTTATGAGGCTGTGAGCAAGGGGGCATGGCCATGGTTCGGAACATGGCGCACGCTTGATTCTCCAGCTCCAGAGGGGCCGGCCGAAAGACTCCTGGTAATCGCGCCAGCCCGGGCCGCCCTTCCTCGGAGCGCGGGCGCCGAGCTGCGGACAGATGGGCGGCGCGGCTGGGCTCCGGCCGCGGTCCCGGTGTGAGCCGCCGACCAGATCGGACCGCCCGACGTGAGTGGAGGGCTGCGGCCCCTCCTGCTACTTGGAGCCGCGGCCTCGAGTGATGACGCGGGCCGTGGCGGGAACAAAGTGGGCTGCCCGAGAACAGCGGCAGCCACGCCCGGGCCTCTCTGCTGGGTCGAGGGGCCCGGAACATCTGGCGGGGGCTGAGAGCCCTTGGGGTCCTTGCCCCAGCGGACACCTTTCTCCTGGGGACCTGTGGAGCGAGCACAGCTCCGATCCCTCTGTGGCCGACCCTAGCGGAGCGCCGAAGTATCGAATCGGCGTAGCGGACGACGGGCCTGCCGTGGAAGCTGCCTGGAGAGTCACTGAGAGGGGTGTTGGCCCCCAGGAGTTGCCCCTCGGGGGCGCACCCAGGGAGGAGATTATGACCTATTGCCTGACACGGTGGGGCTGTGGAGCTGCCGGAGGCCCAGGAGCACCATCGACTCCTGGTTGAGGATAATGGGCGCGGCCAGGAGAATTGCCTTGGACACAGTAGAAACACTTAAGAGTGGGTGAGTGCCCCGAATGGGGAGACAACCAAGCTGCAGTTGCGGCGCGTGCTTGACCCCGGTTGGCGGAGTGGGTCTTAACGAAGGAGTGCATGGATGAACCAGAATGGAGGCAAGTGGCAACCAGTCATGGTTGGCTAACGCAGCCCCCCCCCCCCCCCCCCTTTGGGCCTAGATGCTGGGGACGGCCAGTGGGTCGCCTGGAGCCCGGACTGGACCACCCGGATCCAGTGGTTAAAGCAGCTGAGTCCGCGGCGAGGGAACAAGTTAGAAGCTGAAAACAGAAAAACACTTGGGCCACATACCGGGCCCTTTGGGGTATACCCCCTTGCCTGACCGATGCCCTCGAAGGGCAGACATAAGAACAGAGCCATGGACCCTCTGGCACTGCCTGGGGATAAAGAGGCGGCCTCGCAGAACCAGTCACAAGCCAAAGTGCAAGACACCCTAGACAAGATACTGGGAGCTATTGAAGACACAAAGGCAACACTGCAGCGCGACATCAATCAAGTGGCGATAGAGGTGGGCCTCCTGAGAGCGGATCATCATAAACTGGCTGACAGAGTTAAAGAAACGGAAACAATACTAGCTGATGTCGTACCGAGGCAGAAAGATGTAGCGCCAGAGGTAACCTCTCTGGCTGGCAGAGTGGCAAGGCTTGAACAACGGGCAGAGGATGCGGAGGGAAGAAATAGGAGGAATAATGTGCGCGTGGTGGGCCTACCTGAGGGGACCGAAGGGACGAACATGGTGGAATTCCTGGAGAAATGGCTGAGTGCAGTGGTCGCACCGGGGTGCCTGACCCCCTTCTACACACTGGAGCGAGCGCATCGTGTGCCGTCGAGACCCCTTGCTCCTGGCAGGCCTCCCCGTGCTGTAATCGCTAAACTCCTGCACTACAGAGACAGGGACATCCTCCTGCAGAAAGCCAGGGAAATGGGCCCCTTCAAAGTAGCCAATGGGGAAGTGACACTATTCCCAGACTTCACTCCAGATGTCCAGAATAAAGGCGCCTCATTCCTTGCGGTTAAAAGAGCCCTGCAAGACGAGGGGATACAGTACTCGCTGCTTTACCCAGCACGACAGAGTGTTTGTGGAGGGGAAGACTACGTTCTTCCAAACCCGGGAGGAGGCATGGGAATGGCTCGAGAGGCATGGATCCCAAAAAGCGCGGCCTGCGCACGAGAGCCCTGGAACGATCAAGACCCGCGAGCCCTGAGGGGAAAGAGATCCAGATATCGCCCACGACTGACGCCAACGCAGACACAGAGAGAGACGGGCAGGAGGGCGGCCTTGGAGGCGGCGGCCCGAGTGGGTGGAGAAGCGTCCCCCCAGGAGGGCTCTGAAGTAGAGTCTGATGACAAAATGGTATCCTCCGTTGGAGACTCCGAGAGCTTGTCCTGCACTCCGAGGGTGACCCCACAAACAGCGGACGAGCTCAGATAGCTCTGGACTGCGGTGGCACCCAGCAACAGGATATGCCGAGTGAACGTCTGGCCCCTCCGGACCTGGCCACCCCCCCTGACTTGACTCTCGCCTGTCCGATTTGGCTGGCGAGTATTGCAGTTATGTGTTTGATCAAGTTGCACTGTTGCACAATTTTCTGGGCAACCTACAGTTCCGGAGGCGCCCTGGGGTTGGGGAGTTGGGGTTTGCAGTTAAGAGTTAAATCGGCAACATGGGTGGACTGGTCCGACCACAGTAAAGGCACGAGCATGCAGGGGGATCAACCAGAATTCCGGGCGCACCAGGCCCACCTTTATCAGGCTCTAAGAATAAGATGGCAGACTACAATATCATAACCTGGAATGTCAGGGGGATGGGTACTCCGGCCAACAGACATAGAATTCTTTCCTTCCTAAAGAGAAGGGGGTGCAGGTAGCTATGCTACAGGAGACCCACCTGGCACCGGGAGAGGGTGAGAAACTAAGACCGAGGTGGAGGGGGCAGGTGTTTGCTACAGAATATTCCGCTTATGCAAGAGGCGTTCTGATTTGGATTAGGGTGGGAGTCCCCCTGACGATTGACTCCTCCAACATAGATAAAGAGGGAAGGTTTGTCATACTGGAGGGGATGTTACATGGGTCCCCGTTGGTTTTGAGTTGTATTTATGCCCCCAATCAGGACCAAGTCTCATTCATGACGAACCTGTCTAGACACCTTACTCGACAACACACAGGGGAATTATTAATAGGAGGGGACTTCAACGCAGTACTAGATATAAACTTGGACTGGTCCACCCCGCCACTCCAAGGGGCAACATCAACTAAGATAGCACAAAGACTAGCTGAATGGCTGGGTACAAGGGGGCTGGTGGATGTCTGGCGGATGCAACACCCAACCGTCAGAGACTACTCGTTTTACTCGGGCCTTCACCAGGTGCACACCAGAATTGACAGGATGGTCTGCACTGCGGGACTGGCCCGAAGTGTGACCCACTCCGAATACCTTGCCTGTACAATATCAGATCACAATCCACTATTGTTAACGTTGAGAGTAGTGCTGGACAGACCCCCCCATTCCATCATGGAGACTGGCCCCACGGCGCTTGAGGACCAGGCATACAGAGAGGCGCTACGCTACCACCTGATAGAATACATTGAAACCAACAAGGGATCCACCACTTCCAGAGCCATTGAATGGGAGGCGCTCAAGGTGGTGACGAGGGGTTTCTGTCTTGGGCAGTCGGCAGGGGTGAGGCACACACTAGAAAGGGAACTAACTGCCCTGGAGAAGGTCATACACGAGGGGGAACTGAGACAGGGCCCGGTAGTACAAGAAGATGAAGAGTATGACCGTGCGCGCAGGGAACACTCCCAAGTAGAAGAACAGCTCAGATGTCACAGCATGCAAAAAATACCTGGCATCCCTACAGTCAGAAGAGGGGAGGTCGGGTAAACTTCTGGCATGGCTGGTGCGTCCGAATGGAGACAGCGAACCCATCACAAGCGTACTAGACAGAAGTTGGATTCGTAGACTCAGTCCAGGCCCCATTAATGACGCATTTAGAGATTATTACATGCACCTGTATAGGAGGCCTGGCAACCTGGAGATGGGAACACATGACAATTTTTTGATGCAGATCCCCCTGCCTGTGCTGAGCCTAGAGGACAGGGACAGCCTAGGGGGGCCGGTGACTATGGAAGAGAAACGATGCGGTGGCTCGGCTGGCCCCTGGGAAGACCCCTGGCACGGACGGTCTTCCTATGGATTTCTATAAAAAATATAAGCCCTTGTTAGTCCCCAGATTGGCGGAGATGTACGCGGAAGCGGCACAGGGTGGAGAACTACTGTGCACGCTGCGTGAAGCGCTAGTAGTGCCACTCCCCAAAACAACCAATAGGGAAGCATCGGTGGCTGACTTCCGCCCATTATCGATGCTAAACAGCGACTTCAAGATCCTCAGCAGGATCATGGCTGGCCGACTTCTCCCCCACATGTCCACACTGATACATGATGACCAGAATGGCTTCATCCCTGGCCGCAGCACCTCCCTGAACCTCAGACGAATTTTCTCCATCTTACACATGCCAGACGAATTGAAACCGCCAGCTGGGATCCTGTTGGCGGTGGATTTCGAGAAGGCTTTCGACTCGATTAGATGGGACTACCTGCAGGCGGCAATGTTAAAAATGGGCCTGGGGGAGAACTGGGCTAGCTGGGTGGACTTATTATACTCATCCCCACTGGCGAGAGTGAAGACGGGCAGAACAATCTCTAGTGCATATGTCCCCTATCCCCGTTGTTGTTTGCCCTGGCGATTGAGCCTCTTGCGGCCCGATTACGCGAGGAGGGTGTGGGTAGGGGGATTGAATGGGGGCCGACCGAGCACATTGTCTCTCTGTATGCAGATGACATATTGATCTATCTTAGGGACAGAGCGAGAGGGCTCCCCTGGGCCCTAGAGGTTCTGGAGGACTTCGGGTGGTATCGGGACTACGCCTCAACCGCGGCAAAACATATGTGTTTCCCTTGACAACTGGTTGCATCCGCCCAGCAGAATGTCCGATAGACCTGAACTGGGCCCCACGGACCTTTAAGTACCTGGGTATTCAAATATTCCACACATTGGGAGACCTCAGGGATGGTAACCTTGGCAAAGCGCTCCGATCCCTGCGGTCTTCGGTGGCATTTTGGCGCTCATTGAAACTATCGGTAATGGCCAGAGTGGCACTGTCCAAGATGATTATGCTTCCCGACTTCTCTACTTTTTTGTCAATTTACCGCTGCGGATCCCTCCGGCGTGGTTCCGCGACTTGAACGTGTTGCTCAGGGAGCTAGTATGGGATGATGGACGCAGACGCACTGCACTCACGACCATCTGTAGGCCGACCCGCATGGGTGGACTGGGGGCCCCTGACTTTGAGGCATACTACTTGGCATCCCAAATGCAGTGGGCGGCCGGCTGACTGGCGGGCAGAGGACGACTGGATCTGTGCTCTTCCCAAGGGATAACGGATTCGGCATGGATTGCGGCATGCATGACAGGTGGGAAAATAGCCCTCCCTGGGAACAATATAATGATAAGTGTTGAGATGGCTTGCTGGAAAAGGTGCGCGAAAAGGGTGGGAGTAGGCCCGCCATACTCCCCAGCTTTACCACTGTTGGTACTGGCTCTGGAGTCCGGGGGTAAGGGATCGGGAAATTTGGGGCTTGGTCCTTGGACTGCAGCTGGGATTGAGACAGTAGGTGGGCTCTTCGAGGGGGGTGTACTGAAAGGATTTGCTGACCTATCGGGAGGGGGTGTTCCCCGGGGTCAATTCCTGCTTTTCGGGAAACTAGTACGCACTCTGAAAGTCCACTGGGACACAATAAATGCGGAGCCCGCTGCTCACAGGTTCCTGCACCTACTGCTGACTTCAGGGGAGGAAAACCCACTTGATCGCCAAAATATACCGGGCCCAGGTTGAGGCAACACTAGATCCTTTACAGTCCTTGAGAGAACGATGGGGGTGTAGTGTGGTTAGTTTTACGTATTCATTGCGCTTTAGCTTCAGGCTTTAGGCCTTTGTGCACTTTGCCCTGAATATATTTTATTCATTTGCTGACAGCTTAGAGCCTCTGTGCACTTTGCTCTACATGCTTTTTATTAGGCTTCGTACTGTTATTTTTCAAATAGCCAGTTCTACGGTGTTGTTTTTTATTTCATATCACACTGTTTTGCCTACTTCAGCACTGGAGTTCTCCATAACATATTTACTCTGTGCTTCAGTCAAGGATACAGTCTGGTACATTGCCGATAGACGTGGTAGGAGTTTAGACTTGGCATTCCTGCGTAGGGACATTTTGTGATACATGTTAGTTATAAAATCACTTCCTTGTCCCAATACATGCAAGAGGGAGATTCCGACCAGGGAACCACAACTAGACGCTGACTGCCTCGTTGCAGATGCTGAACCAAGATCACAGGTCTTTGCTCAGGTATGAGGGCTGATGTCTCCACAGTGATTCTAATAGGCAAGCTGGAAGCTTAACATGCTGTGCTCTAAATAGAACAAGCAGAGGGAGAGTAGAAACTGTTAGACAATATGATAGCTTTGTTCCTATGTTTTACTCTCCTGGTGACTATTTCAATCCTACTGTGTTGTATCATTCTGGTTATTGCGGCTCACGCCTTAATATCTAAAATACAGTCGTTTTATTAAAACATTATATAAAACTTATACTGTCTTTGTCATTTGTATATGAGATCATATTGGAAATAAGAGAGTTGGTTTGGATCTGAGTAACCACGACTTCCCTGAGAAGTTCCAAAGATGTCATGCGCTCGGCTGCCAAATCATTCCTTCCACATGGGAGAAATGAGGCACTGCTAGTTAGCTAGAGCAAAAACCGGATTTAGGGTGACAGAGTTCTTTACACGTGGGTCAGACTCAGTCCCCCACACCGTTATAGATCCTGCTACCTAGAAATCCAGTAGTCTCATTTAGAATAATGAGAGCCCACGCGACATGGCGCCGCCAACGTTTGGTCTGGCTCCAATGATTAGGTACGACTAACTCTCTTGGTCTCATATATATTTTGACTCCTCGGTTCCGTATACGGAGACGTCCGTGGGGCTGAGGGTTTCCGCCGCCACGGCATAGGTGCTTCCTGTTGCTTAGTGGTTGGTTGTTCAAGCTTGAACTTTGAAAGGAAAAACCCCGATATTGGTGTGCCTTCTCTGACCTGAAGCTATTTTTTATAAAATGGCGAATCCTAATGTAGTGAATATAGCAATTAATATGCGTCACCCGCTCACGGGACATCTGTTGACACATGGACTGACAGTCCAGGGGGGTCCAGTCACTTTTGTGGTGGACGCCCATGCAGCCTATAGAACGGAACTTTTTTATTCTTGGGTCGGATTTCCAGCAGTGGATGGGGGAACAAATACTTTTCACGAATACACTGTTGCGAATGTCCCTGGACAATACAGGGCTTATGCTTATTTAGAAATACCTCTATCTTATCAAGAACACCATAATTGGCTTGATGGTGCCCTCCCACACTCAGTAGCACAAGTTAGGTTAGGTCCACTGAGTAATGATGGTCCTACCTGGCCTTTATTGGCTACATATACACCTCATCCTGCGGTTGCTCAATTGGCAGTGGTTGAAGTTCGTCGTTTATATACAGAATTAACGGCTACATATAGACGATTAGTTCAGTTTGTCATGCAGACACTAAATACGAATGCAGCGCGTGCTGCTCCAGCGCACCCACAGGCTGTGGTTCCGGGTATTAATCCGGCCACTGTGCACTCAGTTATGGGTAAAGTACCGGCTAAACGAGAGGAGACTCCATTTTGGCTGGCGCAAAAAATTAATACGCTGGAAGCAGTATTTCCCCATACGGGACCTCAGGATAAACATAGAATTTTGACGATGTGTTTGCCGTACGGGATGGTTCCTCCGGTGGACCTTTGTAATACCTGGGGCACGGTGTTTGCCGCGCTCTACACTACGGCACACGGTACACCGACATTAGCTAATTTACTGGACGTGCTTAAACAGATTCAGGATGAATATGGGGCTGCCCCTGCCTTAGATTTGGGCATGCAGTTGCTGGGCAATTTTGCCACAGTTTCTTCTATTATTTTGAGTAATCTGAAAGGAGAGGCAGTAGCACTAGCAGTGCGAATGCGTCTTCGGGATGTTCCGCTGCTTAATCAGGAGTGGGAGCTTCCGAGAATAATAGCGGAAACATATTCTAGTATTGGACGTGATAGCCTAGGGGCTAGACCACAAAAACCCCAGTTACAGGGTAAAAATAATAAAGATAATGCTAAACAGCAACAACCTGAGGGTTCGAAAAAGCGCTGGGAAAAGAAACAGCAAACACCTAAGAAAGATGGTGGACAGTCTCCGCAACCGGAGACCCCACAGAATAAGTATAATCTCAGGAATAGGGATACTTTGAAGACGCCTGATAGATATCAATATACTGATACACGCCAATCTCGTTCCTTTCAGGACTCCTCGGAAAAGAGAAGTGAGAGAGGTGGGCGGTCAGAGCGGAGGACGGAGTACGTGAAACCGAGACAGGATTCACAACGCTCAGCGGAAGTTTCTATTAAACAAGAAGAGAAACCGCTGCAACAAAAACAGCAATTTAAAAAGAAGAAAGTGGCAGCAGTCTCAGTTAGACATGCCGCTCAAGAAGAGAGTTCTCTTGACGAACAAGACATGGGCGTTAGCACTGTTAGACAGCGCGGCAGAGGTCACAATAGTTCGCTGGAGTCTTCTAGAGCATCTGGAGGTGAAAGCAACTGATGACTTCATACAAGTCGAGACGGCGGATATGCGAGTCTCTGATCCTGATAGAGTATATGAAGTGACTCTGCGATTGGAAGGGGACATTGACGTATTATAAACGCAATTTTTTTGGGACCATGTTGTGAAATCATATGATGTTCTGCTGGCCGAACAAGATTGGCCACCTGACTTTGTTCGCGACTGTCCGGTTGGGGAGGAGGTTATTGCTCCTTCCTTCTCGCCACTTGTTCCAAGAGAACTAGCGGAGTCCTATAGTAAATCATGGGCTCTAGCACAAGCTCCTGCCTTGTATAGAAATAATGTGGGGTGGGACAGACAATCACCTTATCATGTAATTCCAATAAAGGGCGAACCTCAGCCACAACCGCAGTATCCTATCAAATTTGAAGCAAGGGCATCGGTTAGAAAAATTCTTACACAATTGGAGTATCAGGGGGTAATTGAGCCCTGTGTCTCGCCGATGAATAATCCCTTGTTTCCGGTAGCTAAACCGGACCATTCATATAGGATAGTGGTGGATTACCGACATTTGAATAGTCATACACGCACATATGCAATACAGAATTCACACAGCGCAGCGCTTATGAATAATATAGTGCGTAAAAAATACAAGACAACATTAGATATCTCAAATGGATTTTTCTGCCAGAATATAGTGCCCGAGAGTCGGGACTATACAGGGAGTGCAGAATTATTAGGCAAGTTGTATTTTTGAGGATTAATTTTATTATTGAACAACAACCATGTTCTCAATGAACCCAAAAACTCATTAATATCAAAGCTGAATATTTTTGGAAGTAGTTTTTAGTTTGTTTTTAGTTTTAGCTATGTTAGGGGGATATCTGTGTGTGCAGGTGACTATCACTGTGCATAATTATTAGGCAACTTAACAAAAAAAAATATATACCCATTTCAATTATTTATTATTACCAGTGAAACCAATATAACATCTCAACATTCACAAATATACATTTCTGACATTCAAAAACAAAACAAAAACAAATCAGTGACCAATATAGCCACCTTTGCAAGGACACTCAAAAGCCTGCCATCCATGGATTCTGTCAGTGTTTTGATCTGTTCACCATCAACATTGCGTGCAGCAGCAACCACAGCCTCCCAGACACTGTTCAGAGAGGTGTACTGTTTTCCCTCCTTGTAAATCTCACATTTGATCATGGACCACAGGTTCTCAATGGGGCTCAGATCAGGTGAACAAGGAGGCCATGTCATTAGATTTCCTTCTTTTATACCCTTTCTTGCCAGCCACGCTGTGGAGTACTTGGACGCGTGTGATGGAGCATTGTCCTGCATGAAAATCATGTTTTTCTTGAAGGATGCAGACTTCTTCCTGTACCACTGCTTGAAGAAGGTGTCTTCCAGGAACTGGCAGTAGGACTGGGAGTTGAGCTGGACTCCATGCTCAACCCGAAAAGGCCCCACAAGCTCATCTTTGATGATACCAGCCCAAACCAGTACTCCACCTCCACCTTGCTGGCGTCTGAGTCGGACTGGAGCTCTCTGCCCTTTACCAATCCAGCCACAGGCCCATCCATCTGGCCCATCAAGACTCACTCTCATTTCATCAGTCCATAAAACCTTAGAAAAATCAGTCTTGAGATATTTCTTGGCCCAGTCTTGACGTTTCTGCTTGTGTGTCTTGTTCAGTGGTGGTCGTCTTTCAGCCTTTCTTACCTTGGCCATGTCTCTGAGTATTGCACACCTTGTGCTTTTGGGCACTCCAGTGATGTTGCAGCTCTGAAATATGGCCAAACTGGTGGCAAGTGGCATCGTGGCAGCTGCACGCTTGACTTTTCTCAGTTCATGGGCAGTTATTTTGCGCCTTGGTTTTTCCACATGCTTCTTGCGACCCTGTTGACTATTTTGAATGAAACGCTTGATTGTTCGATGATCACGCTTCAGAAGCTTTGCAATTTTAAGAGTGCTGCATCCCTCTGCAAGATATCTCACTATTTTTGACTTTTCTGAGCCTGTCAAGTCCTTCTTTTGACCAATTTTGCCAAAGGAAAGGAAGTTGCCTAATAATTATGCACACCTGATATAGGGTGTTGATGTCATTAGACCACACCCCTTCTCATTACAGAGATGCACATCACCTAATATGCTTAATTGGTAGTAGGCTTTCGAGCCTATACAGCTTGGAGTAAGACAACATGCATAAAGAGGATGATGTGGTCAAAATACTCATTTGCCTAATAATTCTGCACTCCCTGTACCTGTTTCAGTGCGTTTGGCTCCCAGAAAATTTTTTGTAGTTTGCCTCAGGGGTATAAGAATAGCCCAGGACTGTTTTCGGCTCGTGTAACTGAAATGCTGCATGAGTTCGACCCTGAAGCATTATCATATGTTGATGACATATATCTGACAGATGATGAGATTCTTCTACATCTAAGGCGTGTATCACGCATTGTTGTGGGGTTTGCTGATATTGGCTATAAGTTTAATTTTAAGAAATCAAAGATTGCCTTCCTCAGCGTCATTTTCCTGGGATATGAGTTGTCGAGTGAGGGCAAGAGCTTAGCGCCACATTTTTGGGAGAAATGTGCTTTATTGCAGCCTCCTAATACGGTTCGGAAGCTCCAGTCATTGTTGGGGTTTCTGAATTTTGGCAGAACTTACATTCCTGAATATGCAACGCGTATAAAACCCTTATACGAGTTGATTCGCCTGAATTTTTCGAGTAGATTTTGGACGATTGAACATACACACATACTGCGAGAGTTACAGAGTGATCTCTTAGCAGTTAAACACTTACACACACGGGACAATAAGACACATTTAGTCATCAGGGTGATACCTGGGGCTGTTGGGTTTACTTATGTCACCTTCAATGAAGGGGAGACAGTCCCGATTGCATACAAGTCTCACTTGTATTCAGCTGCAGAACAACGTTTTGCACAAACTGAGAAAATTCTCACTGCAGTACAGATGGCTGTTATTAAAGAAAGACCACTGGCCCTGGGTCAACGCATCATTGTTGTTTCCCCGATTCCGGCCTTAGAGGCTGTTACAAAAGCGAGTGTTCCTAATTCGAAAGCTTTACACCTGCAATGGATACAATGGGCTACGTCTTTGACAGCCACTGATGTGGATTATGTATTTGACCCTAAACTGCAGACTCAAGAATTTCTTCAATATGAAATGGAATACCCTGTTCCTGCTGGTACGTTGCCTATTGACCAATATCAAGTGGTCATGTATACCGATGGCGCTGCGCAACCAGCGGTTGGGACTAAACAACAGTATTCTGCTGCATGTGCGGTGGTGAGCGGCACTATGGAGGGGGACGTGTTCTGCCCCCGACATACTTATACTAAAACCTTGGGAGATTGCACGGCACAGCTGGCTGAGCTCAAGGCTCTATTGTTAGCATTGGAGCACGCGGATCCGGCGATTTTAACGTTGCTGGTCTGTGACTCCTACTACTGTGTGCAGTCTTTCAACGAATATCTACACTATTGGAAGATGAATGGGTTCAGAGATTCTAAAGGCAACACCATTAAACATAAAATGTTGTGGGGTAAGGTTGCGGATCTGAAGGAAACGCTTCCTAAAGTCCATGTTGTGCATACACTTGGACACCAGCGCGTTGGAATACACGTTGCTGGGAATACTTTGGCTGATGAAGCCGCGAAATCGGCAGTGGCTGTCGCCACTGTGGCCGCAGTGACTCGTTCGAGTTCCAAACCAGACACAGAAATTTCGGCTGCCATAAAGGCTACGGCTGCTGGCACGCCCTTTCCTAAAGGATTTCCTTCAAAATATAGTTACTGCTTGAATGGTGCGCTAAATGCTACTGTTACAATTCCAGGCATTGGTGTACGTGAAATTCCCAATAAAATTGAGAGACCTCGATTAATTTCTGCAGCACATGAGGGGGTTGCTTCTGCACATGCTGGTGTGGCTGCCACGATTTCACTTTTACAGGCTCGTTACTGGTGGCCTGGTCTCTATAAAGAGACAAAGCAATATGTCCTTTGTTGTGACGTTTGTCAACAAATTAAAGTGTCGTCGGCTAGACGCCCGCAGCAGACGCCCCTTCTGATTTCAAATAAACCTTTACAGTGTGTGTACTTGGATCGTTGTGGTCCGCTGACACCAGATAGTGCATACAAATATATATTGGTTGCTGTAGATTCGTGCTCCAGATTTGTATGGGTATGGCCACAACGCTCGGCTGACGCTCGAACTGTTATTAAAGATTTGCGCATCTTTGTCGATATATTTGCAGTTGCGGCTTTTCATTCGGACCAGGGCCCTGCTTTTGCCTCTAAGGCATTCAGGGACACCATGGCTTCATTGGGGGTCCAACTCCAATTCTCGTCTCCATTTCATCCCGAGGGAAATTCTGTCGTGGAGCGTTTAAATCGTGATTTAAAGCAGTCCTTAACGGCCAGAGTTATAGGTACGGGTCGTGGTTGGCTAGCCCACCTATATGGAGTACAGAGAGCACTTAATAACTTGCCTAGAAGGTCACTGGGGGGTCGTACTTCATATGAGTGCCTGTTTGGAACACAAATGTATGTTCTTGATCTAGATGGTCCTGGTGTGGAGGCGGCAGATACGCCCTTTGACATAAATGATCGTGTCACTGTTTTGCAGGATTTACAACAATTCCGTGAAGATAACTCTTCTGCCAGTGCTGCCTCCTCAGAAATTAAGGATGAGCCAGTAACACCTACTGGTTGGATACCCAGGATTGGGGATCTAGTGCGTGAAAAGGTCGCAGTTAAAAAAGAATTTGGTCCTTCTTATCGAGAACCTGTCCCTGTGTTGGGGGTGAGCGGCACGAGAACTGTGATTTTACCGCCGCTGCGAGGGGCCAAAGGAAATCGCTTTGTTTCCATTGATAATGTCAAGTTACAACATGTGGCCGATTCTGCACAGCAGACCAAGAGGGACACCCAGTAGTTCCAGAATCCCTCTCACTACTGGGGAAGAAGTCCCGCTGCAGGTGATTTTCACCGACACTGTTTCCTCTCCGAGCTTGGGGAGGGTGGATGATGATCTTGCGATTGTTCCACCGACGGCGATTAATATGGAATCTTGTGATCAAATTGCTGTACGTTCTACTGACGTTTCTGAACATGTGGTTTATAGCGTGCCACGGCGAGAGCCTCCATCTGCTTCTTTGTTCACAGTTGCACCTTTTGCTAGAACTGCTTCTGGCTGCTTCAACGACGCTGATAATGATGTGTCCGGCTCCTCGTCCTCGATGTCTCCTGTCCACGGTCCACGACGGCTGCTGGGTTGGCTTAAACGCACATATTTTGTTTTTCCTTGGAACTATTTTTGGGTGTTTTTGGCCGTGATGACTCTTTTATTATGGTTGGGATTTGTGGTTACTTTTTTTCTGATAATACATGGTCATTTTCTTCCTGATCGATCTGACATTGAGCACGTGGAGACTGTGTTAAAACCGCATTTTTCGTCTCATATGGTTCGAAGAGACTTGTCCACAGTAAACATTTCTGCAATACCAGTTCCGGATGGAATTGTGTGGGATAAAGTAATGTTTGATATATATGGTCCCACTGAATTGATTCAAATACCGTATGTCCTCAAATTATCAATTAATGATATTGTTATACCTGGCATTGTTTCTGATGATTGGGATGTGAAGACAGTAGATTCTATGCTAACGGATTTGCAATATTATACTGTCTATGACGATGATGATGCTTACCAGTTTAGAGATAATCATGGTGACATGTTTTGTTACAACTATTATGGACACCACTTTATTCATAAAGCTAGTAGCCCCAAGTCCATGTTTAATTATGTGCAATGGGAACATTGCTCGACTCCTCCACAAGGGAGTTCAAAAACGTATTATGATAAATTTGCATATTTTTCTGGGCATGATCCACGTAATGCTAAGTCCTACTATTTTAAAGTTGCACCGTATTCTAATAAGCAAATGTTATTGACCGATACTAAATTACTGTATTCCAATTTGTTTGTATCTAAACTTTCGGTCGAGGGATATGAATACTGGTTTAAAACTGTTGACTTGAAAAGTGTTTGGGGTTCGAAAAATTGGCACATGCAAGGCAGGGACACGTTATTTAGAGCATGTATTATCCCTGTGCAGATGATTTTCCTCAATGACACAGTACAACAGACTAGCTGTTTGGGCTTAGCGACGATTAGGGAGTTGACTTTGCCTAGTATACCTGTCCCTTCTAAATTAAAAAATTGGCAGCACTATGTGAATGCTACTTTCAGTGACTTTACACATTGGGTCCAGAATGGTACGCTTAACACTTCATCGTTACATCCAGGCGGGTGGTTATTATGGCCTGTAGACACTAATATGTGTCATCAACGTTTTGTCACCTCTTCAGGGGGGTTCAGGACTAGTAGGGCAGACCCTCGTTACGTTTCACCAGAACATGCTGATATTATAACTACATACAGTGTGGGTAAGCTTTGTCAGCAATGGTTGAAGTCATCCACGCTGGATGCAGTTAAGTCACATCTCATGTTACTGTCTAATGATACTGATTTACAAGATTTTTTGTCAGGTCCCAAAGTACCACGGAAGAAAAGGTTCTTATACGAGGTTTATAATGAGATTTGGAAGCTTTCACAACAAGAGGCTGCAGCCCAGTTGAGGCAGATTGATCAAGAAAATCTGATGCAGACTTTGTCTGTTGTTGATAATGGCATGCATACCCTTTCTGACCGTGTTTACACGATTGACAGCATTGTTTCCTCTGCCATTGACATTATTAAATCGGACATGTCTTCTTTATATCATGGGCAGAATCAGACGCGGTCCATTATGCAGCTGGGTTGGACTCTTCAGACCTTGAAGGCGGGTCGCGTTCCATGGCAGCACGTTCGTGCCAGAGAGATCTTTATCTCTTTTAATTTGACTCGTCAACAACAACTGATGGCTAAAAAGGAAGCAACATATGTTATGTTAAATATTGAGAAATTAAAGAAACTGCCTTTCACGGTAGCTGAGATTCCGTCAGCTGAATGGTTGATACATGGGGTTATTAATTTGCCTATCTCTACTTTGCAATTTACTTCTTGTTTGAAGCACATTCCGTTGGGTAGATATGAACTATTGGGAGACAGTTACATACACGAGGTGTGGGACCTTCCCTTTCAGTACAGATGTGTTAATGGTTTGAAGGAGGTTTTTCTTAGCGGCAGCGAATGCGAAGCTTCTGTCAGCCATTCCATGGTTTGTAAACAGCTGTCCTTGCACGGGGCGTGTAACGCTTCGATTGCTAACTTAGCTTGTTATCTGAAGGGAGTTCCAGTCCTGGTTATTAAAAACACTTTCCAGGTGCTTTCTAACGGCAGTTACATTGTTCTTAACAGCGAACGCTGCTGTGGCATGCGTGCCGGAATAGTTTACATCGTCGTTGTCAACAAGGCCGTTACGTGCTGCGGGAATGTGTTGTTCCCCCCCACTCAATTTAGGGAGGTAGCGGACATCTGGCCTCATATTGCTACTTCCAAGGTTGATTTCGACAAGTTAAGTCGGCTAAAAGCTTTATTGTTTCAAAAGCATGTGGCCCTTACATCTGCTAGCGAGACCTACGCACTTCAAGTGGCAAGGTCATCGGCGGAGATACAGTCCCTTTTGAATACTAACTTTCCAAATCACTTCGGTGAACTTGTGGGACGTATATTTAATGCATCCAGCACTGCTGGTATTGCACATTTTTTCAAAGTCGTTGGTGTTGGTTTTGCCCATACTTTCTCTTCCATATTCGGTTTGATACCTTCGGCTATACATTCTATTTTCGGAAGCATTTTTGGGGGTTTCCCGATTACTTTGGCTTTATTGGCTGGAGTCTTGCTGTTGTTGCTATTTTTTCGCAATGGCTGTCCCGTCACAACGAGATCCTGTATTGCTGCTCCCGTCAGCGCAGCTGTGTCGTGAACACATGATGCAGCATTTTCGAGCGACACTCCTGGGATATTTGGAGTGTGACTGGTCTCTGTCATTCAGACCGGTTTTGGATTGTGTGCAATCCGTGTTTCGATGCCTTTGGTGCTCGTTTGAACATGCACTGGCTCTCTGTCTCTCATTGCAGCGCCCTCCCATGGTCGATACTGATATGTTGATGTTCCCGATTAGGGCTCATTCCCAGACTTGTGTACTACGGATGCGCTTGCTTCGTGAGGCAGTTTATGAGATTCCCTTCCTGGAGCAAGATGGTATTGTCTCTTTCATAGGCCCTACACGGGGTGCCGCCCTGAATGGTTTTGGGGCTTTGGATCACACCTGCTCCATGGTACTTTGTGGCGTGGATCTTCCGATATTGACATATATCGAAGTGGAGGAACTCCTGCGTTCTATTGCTTCTATCTGACGATTGGATTTTTACGAAATTGACACTATATTGAATTTGGCTTTATGGTCACATGTTACCTAAATTTCTGACTTTGTTGTCTTCTCACCTTGTCGAAATAATTGTTTTAGGTATTGTTTATATTTGGGGCATCCTTTTATATTATTGGAACCACTCGGTACCGACAAGGGGAGGGTGTAGTGTGGTTAGTTTTACGTATTCATTGCGATTTAGCTTCAGGCTTTAGGCCTTTGTGCACTTTGCCCTGAATATATTTTATTCATTTGCTGACAGCTTAGAGCCTCTGTGCACTTTGCTCTACATGCTTTTTATTAGGCTTCGTACTGTTATTTTTCAAATAGCCAGTTCTACGGTGTTGTTTTTTATTTCATATCACACTGTTTTGCCTACTTCAGCACTGGAGTTCTCCATAACATATTTACTCTGTGCTTCAGTCAAGGATACAGTCTGGTATATTGCCGATAGACGTGGTAGGAGTTTAGACTTGGCATTCCTGCGTAGGGACATTTTGTGATACATGTTAGTTATAAAATCACTTCCTTGTCCCAATACATGCAAGAGGGAGATTCCGACCAGGGAACCACAACTAGACGCTGACTGCCTCGTTGCAGATGCTGAACCAAGATCACAGGTCTTTGCTCAGGTATGAGGGCTGATGTCTCCACAGTGATTCTAATAGGCAAGCTGGAAGCTTAACATGCTGTGCTCTAAATAGAACAAGCAGAGGGAGAGTAGAAACTGTTAGACAATATGATAGCTTTGTTCTTATGTTTTACTCTCCTGGTGACTATTTCAATCCTACTGTGTTGTATCATTCTGGTTATTGCGGCTCACGCCTTAATATCTAAAATACAGTCGTTTTATTAAAACATTATATAAAACTTATACTGTCTTTGTCATTTGTATAGGAGTTCAAATTGGAAATAAGAGAGTTGGTTTGGATCTGAGTAACCATGACTTCCCTGAGAAGTTCCAAAGATGTCATGCGCTCGGCTGCCAAATCATTCCTTCCACATGGGAGAAATGAGGCACTGCTAGTTAGCCGGAGCAAAAACCGGATTTAGGGTGACAGAGTTCTTTACACGTGGGTCAGACTCAGTCCCCCACATCGTTATAGATCTTGCTACCTAGAAATCCAGTAGTCTCATTTAGAATAATGAGAGCCCACGCGACAGGGGAACACAATCGGGCGGGATTTGTCTGACTCAGAATGGAACAAAACACTGGCCTACCCCCGGGTGATTTCGCGTAACACGCGCTTGAGATACATTCAATACAATTATTTACATAGGACGTACCTCACACCCCACCGACTGTTCCATATATACGGGGGAGTACCCAGGACATGCCCGAGATGCTGGGGGGGGGGGGAATGCGGACTTTGACCACATGGTGTGGGGATGCCCAGTACTTCAATCTGGTTGGAGGGAGATACTGCCTATTTTATCCGGACTACTGGGGATAGAATTGCGACTCACCCCTGAGCTGTGCTTACTGGGTCTTAGACCGATTGCGCTAGGGGGAAAAGTAGGGGGACGTTTCCTGGACCTATCCCTGGCCCTCTACAAGAGACTAATCTCAAGGGGCTGGAGGGCAACAGGCCACCCCTCACTGACTGACTGGAAAGGAGATGATTACAAGATGGTCTAGGGCTGAACTACAGGTCCTGAAAGCAGAGGAAGCCAAGGGCACCCGCCAGGTTCCCATAGCCCCGGGGTGGGAGGACTTAGTGACGAGCTGGGAGGGTCTGCTCAGGAGATCAGCAGGCCCGAAGTAGTAACAGGAAATGGCTAGCACACCCTAGGAAATTGTCCAAGTGGGGAAAGTTCCCAAATAGGTGCCCGAAGGTGGCCGAAATTATAGATAGTCCACGCCAAGAGAAGCAATATGGAAAAGATCGAGCCGCTAACTGACACACCACTATTAGAAATGGCGAATGAAGTGTTTGTTCTGCTGTCCCCTCTGTATACTGGTGTGCCCTGGCCTGCCCCCCCCCCCCCCCAACAATACTACAATGCTCTTGTGCCTTAAATACCAACAATTACAAGTCCCACCCACACAAAGCCGTAAAGTTGACCAGCCGTAAAGTTGACCGCCTGTGGTTTGTTTTTCTTTTCCTATTATCACTTTCGATTATCTAACTCTTTCCCTCCCCCCCCCCCCTTTTTTCCTTTTTTTTTCTTCTTGTTTTACTCCCTCCTTGCCTTCTATCCTAAGCTATAGCTCAGAACGGATTTCAGTGTTTTTTTGGGGGGTTAATTACTAGATCCAAAACTATAGAGTAATAAAGCAGCGAGGATCACAACAAAGCATGTTAATGAGCACAGGTTATTAAAATCAGGGACAAGCATACACATAAAGCATGGTAAACAGCACCAAAATAATAAGCAACGAACCAAAGGGAATGAATACCTCAAATGTGAATTGCTAATTGATCATGTATAAAGTATGCAAGATGTTACCTTGAATAACCATACAAATGTAAAGCAACAAAATGTTAATAAAATATATTTAAAAAAAAAAAAAAAGAGGCTGTGAGTGGGTGTATTTTTTCCTTAATTGGAGTCTGGATCAGCAAATCAGTCATGGGTTTGCAGGGGGGAGGGGGGGGCTGCGCTGAGCATCACGGAGGATCCCCAGATGCTCGTGTGATCCTCCGAAAAAATGTTTTTGGCCAATTGCTTGCCTATGAGGGGTCTGTCAGAAACTCCTTCATCAGTACCATGGGGACAGGACACCTCTATCTGGATCCCTTATATCCTAGCTAATCTTTATTTTCACCCCCGGGAAATGTGTCCCGATTGGCAAGATGGCAGCCCCAACTTTTTTCTCAGGTGGCAGCCAGCCAATACCAGCAGTGCTGTGGTGTGTGGATCCGCGGCTCTATACATGCATAAATCTTTTTTCTTTAATACCTCCAACACCAAATTACAAAGATAGATCTTTCTGGAGCAAGATCTAGCTTTCCACCAAATTTGGTGTAATTCCGTTCAGCGCTTTGTCTATGGGAAATTGCATGGGGAAAATGTGTTTGGGACCTTCCCTATTTCTCGGCCCCCACTTGAAGAAGGACCCTAAAAATTTTCAGACAGCAGCTGGAGCAGTTAACTAGTATTGAAAATTTAGTGAAGATTCGTAAAATGGTGCCAAAGTTATTACCAAAACAAAAAATGCTTTTCCTATGGACACTAGGTCCCAACTACAACTTCCTACCGGCAAAACAGCCGGTAGGTAATATTAGTGTGTGTATATATTACTCACACATGTAGATGGGTGTTTGTATAGTACAGTTATAGCTGAGAAGCAACACAGCACCGACCAAAAAGGGCCAGAGCCTAAGGTTGCAGTCTGAGGATTTTATAGCAAGATAGGTAACAGTTTGGTTCCTACTGCGAGATGTGCAATATACTTCCAAAAGGTGAGTTTTAGCTTTGTTTCTGAATTCCATGATGCTTGAAGCAGTTATGATGTCAGTGAGGGTGTTGTTTCATATACTTGCAGCATAGATTGATAAGGGTTGCTCTCCATTTTCTCTTTCTTGCACAGTTTTGTCTTTGTTCTAGGGATATCTTGCCTTTGTTAGACTGAGGTGGTTGGTTTCCTGTTTACGTAAATCAGGAGGATGTTTGTGGTGTTTATAAAGGACATGTAGGCGATGCATTTGAGGCCTGGAGGAGGAGCCAATAAAGTTACTTTATTGGAGGGGTGATGTAGTTGCTCTCTTAAGGCCCTTTATCAGACCCAACAGTCTACTGCATGCTTTTAAGGTGTGCCATAGAATTTAAGTGTGTGAAAGGACCATCACTTGCATTGTTTTTCTGAAATCAGTTTCAGGAAGGAAAGATTTCACTTTTTCAGGAGGAAGAACCAGTAAGAAGCAATTTTCTTCGCAATGAGTTCTTTAAAAGCGAGTTCTGTTTCAAGGCTGAATTCATGCAATTTTGCACTACTATTCCGCTGGGGGGTGAACAGCTCCAGGTTCACTTTTGAGAGCTCTAATTTGAAATGTGGATGTTTTCAGCAACTTGCTGTGTTGAGTTTAAGGTAAGTGCTTGACATCCAGATCTTGGTGTTAAGAGTGGAGACTTCAGCTATGTATACTTTAACATCATGATCGATGGTGGCAAGTGGAATTTTGACTGCGACAACTCTGGAGAATTTGAAGGAAGACCACACAATGCCTCCTGATTAACTTAGAAAGAGAGCTAGAAATAGCTCTATGGATACTGGTGATAGAAATGAAACTCCGTTAGAGAATATACTGTGTTCTGATGTCATGGGAAACAGAAACAGTCTGCATAGCATTTGTCCATCTACAACGTTAAAATAGGAACTTAGCATATCTAGTTAAATAATAAGCAAGGCTATTTGGCATTTGTGGGAATCACATTGGATAAGGAATGCGCCTTGAGATCCTATGGGTGATTAGCCGCACTTTACAAATCCTTGATTGATTGATGTAACTTATTTCCCAATAAGTGCAAGACCCATTAGGCTGTGGAACACTTTTGGTTGGTTATTCATGCATACTGGTATGTGCCATATACCACTCATTTGTAAGGCACGTGTCAGGTTTATAGGTTTCTAAGTAAAATGACTTTTGTTGTCTGAATATTACAGTTCATGCTAATGGCGTGCTGAATGTTTAGTACTATACGTTTAGGAAGCTTAAGTTACCCAACAGTAGATTTCTTTGTGAGTACTGTAAGAGCATTTACTTTCAAATCCATATGGAGCCTACTTAGCAGTTTGAGAAAGAGAGTGTAGTACTTATCTGCATGTTGTTGTGTAGAAACATTGTTTGTGCTTTTCCAAGTGATCCAGATGTGACAAACAGTACTACTCTGTGACAAAAAGATATGAAGGTAGCTCACTCGTGTCTTGGGGCAAACAGGGTAAGAGTAGCAACCCTGTCTCTACAGGGGTCTATAGAGGTTGTATTCGGGGAGCAATGAGGGTATGCAAAGTTGAGGTAGTGTTGTACTCTGATGTGAGAGGCTGCACAAAGAAGTACTCCATGGCGTGCTTAGTTGGGAAAGAGTAGCTTCCTCTCATGAAAAGTTGCATGGGTGAGTCCTCCATAGGTACAATTTGGAAGGAGTGTACCATGTTGAGAAGAGGTTGCATGGAGTGAAAATGTGAGGAAGAATCTTCCCCATGGTGTTATGGGTGATGGCCACAAATTTAACTTGAGTGTTGTGGTGAATAGCCAAAAGTTTCACCTGAGAGGTCAATCTCTACATACAAGAAGATTTGACAGGTGTGTGTGGTACAGGAAGGACATTTATGGTTCTTCTGTGGTCAATTTTATTCAGTTTGTGTATTGTGGAGTCTGGCACGGTTGTGTTTGAATGGTAGTGGTTGATATAGCTTCAGTCTTTTATACAAATGTTATTTACCTTTTGAAAGGGTCTGGTATCAATGATTGTATTGCGTCTACTGGAGACTGTCGTCAGTGTGTTTAGAGGCTATCCTGACTTGTTCAGGTGCATTTATCACAGAGAGTAGTAATAGGAGCAGATTCAGTGCACTTTTGGGCTGGGACCTGGTCATGCTGGTTTTGTCAGCCAGCTGCTGTGTGGTGCATTATGCGGTGCTGGGGTGCATGTTTGTGTGTAAGTGTGTGGTGGAGAGTCTTGCCCTTCTGCGGTATTAGTGTTGCTTGTGACAAATACAGACTGAGGGAGAGTTGAGTCTGTGTAGTTATAAGTGTTCATGTCTGGAAACACTGTAGGAGTGATGCCAGGTTTTGGTTTGAAGTCTGCCCAAGGGAGCTTTGAGTTAAGGTGATATATGGTTCAGGTGTGGCCACGCAAGTTGACCGGCAGGACGCGCCTCTGTGAGGCTCCTCGCGTCCTTGACAATATCCTTTCATAATCCTGCCTAACTGTGACCAACGGGCGGGTCTGCCAATTGCTGAGCTGCCCCCGGTGTCTCGGGATTTGGCGAGTCCGCTCCCGGCCGCTAAGGGAAATGAGCTGGCCTGGGGGTGAGGGGGGTGGGTGGAAGTGGCCTAGATTGGTGGTGCCAGGAGAGTGCAGAGTGGAGGAGAGCAGGGCAGCTGTTGGAGGATGACATACTCATCTACCCGATACGGCTGGGGTGGTCAGGCCGCGAGTTGGCCACAGGCTGCACGTCAGCCCAGAGACGTGAGGGCCTGACGCAAGGACATTTTGTTGCCTGCTGCGCCGATCGGAGTGGCCGGGGCCCAGAGAAAGAAAATGCGGTGAGAAGATACCGAGGACCTGGAATGTGTGCAGAGAGGTGGGCTCCAACGGTGCGGCCTAGGGACTGGCAGGAGGCCCTATCCTGGTGCTGGCCTGGTCTGTAGGGCCCGAGTGCACAGCGTTTTTGAGTGCGGGGACCCACTGTTCACACATGTCCTGGAGGGTCCGTTGGAGGCACGGTGGGACTAGCTGCAGTGGGGGTGACACTGGGCTCTGGAGCTGTATGTGGATCCTGGGTCTCCGCTGGGCACCCTTGGACAAGGGGAGTCCCCTCTGTTGGACTGGGGCCAGGGGTGTGGATCTGAGAGACTGGAGACAGTTCGTGGTCACCTGGTGATCGATATTTGGCTAGAGGAGGTGGTCCCTTTCACCCTCCCCCATGACTAATCCTGTTGGCAGACTCTGGCTGCTTGGAGGGGGATTCTGAGTGCTCCACACCAGACTCACGCCTATAGCTAAATGTAAGCAGTCAGCCCAACCACAGGGCAATATGGTGGAGCTGTACACCATCCGGCCCAGTCTACGCAGCAGGGGACACCTGGCTGGGCACAGGGAAGATATGGGGTTGGATGTCCCTGCCCTGGAGCCCTCGAAAGCGTAACTGCTTGCTGCAATTCAGGGATCCAGAGAGGCCCTCGAGTGGAAGATTGAGTCAGTGGCAATTGAGATCAATCTCCTCTGGGCTGACCTTCGGAAGTTATCAGACAGGGTGTAAATCACGGAGGGTTCAATCTCTGAGCTCCGTGCGGAGGTTACCACACTGCGGAAACAGATGGCAGAGGTCGCCTCCAGAGCGGGGACCCTCGAGGCAAGGGTGGAAGATGCGGATGGCAGGTCCTGTCACCACGATGTCCATTTCATCAGGTTCCCGGGGCGAGCTGAGGGGTCCGCCATGGAGGCATTTGTGGAGCGTTGATTTTGAGAGGTGTTGAAGCCCGTCTGACTGTCCTCATTATTTGTGACTGAAAGGGCGCACCGTGTGCTGGTCCCACCGTCCCCCCCGCCCCCCCGGCGCCACCGACAGCCATGATAGCCCGAATACTCACCTATAAAGACAGAGACTGCATCCTTCAGGCTAGTCAAGAAACAGAGTATGTCCAATTTGACAATCATAGGCTCTCAATATACCGGGATTACACTAATAAAGTGCAATGGGCTCGGAAGGGCCTCGGAGTTCAAGGCTAAATTGCGCTTGATGAACATCTGATACATGCTGCTGTATCCCATCCTCTATGGTGGCAAGTCGCATTTTTTTTAATACACCGGAAGGTGTGTGGAAATGGCCGGAGGTATGCAACAAGGTACCTTGGGAAGGTGCAGGATCCCAGAGGAAGAGGGCCGGGACCACTCGGGGACCCACAACTCGAACTGGAGGTCTTGAGAGAGAGCAGGGCCGCAGGAGTTGTTGTAGGGAGGAGGGTCGACCCCGACCAGGATCGAGACCAGGAAGACAGCACAATGGCACTGACGCATCGAGATGTGACACCTGGTCCAACAGGTAAGGGGACAGCTGATGTAGAGGAGGCGAACATTGACAGCACTGCCACTTGACTGTATTCTTGCTAGATGTGCTGTGTACAACTTATTTCTGATCTCTCTCTCTCTCTCTCTCTCTGCGACTCTCTCTCTGACTCTCTCTCTGACTCTCTCTCTGACTCTCTCTCTGACTCTCTCTCTGACTCTCTCTCTGACTCTCTCTCTGACTCTCTCTCTGACTCTCTCTCTGACTCTGCAGAGGTGGGGTACTGATGTATATGGCTACCGGTTCGTGACATTATCTGCTACCGGGATGGGAACGCCTCTCTCCACTATATGTGGTAGGCTATGCTTTAGAGGGTAGGGGTTAGGCTGTGGGTCCTGGCAGCATGGTGCTTCATGGATGAGAAGTGGTTGTTGTTTCAGTTGCTATACTGCCTGTCCGGGGTGGGGTGGGGTTGGGGTGGGGGTTTTGAATTGTTCAATATCACTCCTTGTTTTAAAAGGGGGTTGATTTCATGCAGTGCATACGTGATTTCATATCAGACACACCAGATAGCTGGAAGGGCACGTGAGGGCAGCTGGTCAGGGGGCAGTATGGCCTTCTAGGGGTGGGTAAAGGTAGCAGGTTACGAATATCTTCGCCTGGAATGTCCGGGGTTTAAAGGTCTACTCCAAATGTTACATGGTACACTCATTCCTCCGTTGCAATAAGATACAAATAGCCTACTTGCAGGAGACCCATCTTGTGGGAGATGAGGTTCAGCAGTTGGGGAAAAAGTGGAGGGGACAATTATTCTCCACTACTTACTCCTCTTATGCGCAGGGATTGCCATCTGGATCGCACCTGGGGTACCCTTCAGACAGATATATAGCAAGGCAGATATAGAGGGATGCTATGTATTGGTTCTGGGGATGTTAAGCGGTATAACCTCTCTGCCGTCTAACACCTATGCACCCAATGTGGATGATAAATTCTTCTTTATGTGTATGCAAGGGTTATTGGATGGTAGTCTCTGGACACCAATGATCTGGGCCAGGGATTACAACTGCATCCTAGATGAACAGTTGGACCAGCACCCGCCCTGTCAAGGTACCAAACCACTGATGTCTGCCTCACTCACGGTAGTTATGCGTTATCTGGGGTTTAGGGATTGCTGGCAGGATCTGCATCCGGAGGGTCACGGATATACATGCCATTCACTGACACATAACACTAATAGTCGATTGGATCGCATATTAGTGAGTGGCATTGATACGCAGTCCTTAGTGGAAGTGACACATCTGGGGCGGTTCCTCTCCGATCATGTGCCGGTTTTATTGGTGTTACAATGGAGTCCACTGATGTAACGTGTACGCAGCTGGCGCATGCCCCCGGATTTGTTAACGGACCCAGCGTGTCGTGACGCTCTGGTGAGTACCCTTACTAATTATCTGGAGGCTAATTGGAGCTCTGCTACCAACAAGGCGTTAGGCTGGGAGGCCTTTAAGGCTGTCCTGCGTGTGGCTTGTATGAGTGCGACATATGGAGTGCGGCACCAACTGGAGGCTACTTTGGGGGGCAAAGGAACGCTGATTGGCCGTTCTAAAAGGCTCTGGGGAGACATCACAGGAGGTGTGACAGGAGTTGCTTCAGGTTCAGAGGGAAGTGCAGGTGACTTGGGACTCACTACATAGGTGCCCGCTTAGAGAGTATTGCCAGCAACTTCATAGGGACTAATCGTAAAGATGTCCTAGGGGTATTCGTAAAGCATCTCCGTGAAGTATACAGTGCCGGAGCAGTGGGCCCACAGGGGCGGACTGAGGAATATCTAGATGGGGTAGGGCTGCCCAGACTGCCCTTGGGCTTGTCAGGAACTGGAGAGTGAGATAGACATTGAGGAGTTGGGAATACCTATCCAGGCCTTCAGTAGATCTAAAGCTCTGGGCGGAGATGGCTTTCCTGCAGAGGTTTATCAAGCCTATTCTGTCACTGTGACAGGGAAATTATTAGAGGTCCTTCGTTGGGCCAGAGACAGCAGGATACTGCCACGCACCAAACCTGGTAAAAATGCTACTGACCCTTCGTCATACAGACCTCTCACGATGCTTAAGTCGGATATTAAAATACTATGCAAACTATTGGCATCAGGGTTGTTGACAGTGGTCCACACACTGGTACATGAAGACCAGTGTGGCTTTATGCCGGCACGCAGGACCACTCTTAATCTTGGGAGACTCACCCATGTATTGCACGAAGCAATGGACAGGGCCTCTAAATTGGCTTCAGTCTCACTCGACTTGGAAAAGGCATTTGATACAGTGGAGTGGCCGTACCTCATGGCTGTGCTGCGGGGTATGGGATTTGGCCCTGTCTTTTGTGGCTGGGTGCGCCTTTTGTATTCCAGCCCTTCGGTTCGTGTTTGGATCGGGAGAGACCTTTCAGGGGAATGGGAAGTGGGGAGGGGTACCAGGCAGGGCTGCCCCCTCTCGCCGTTACTGTTTGCCCCTTGCCATTGAGCCCTTGGTGATCTTCCTGTTTAAGAAGATGGAGCAGTGGGGGACTAGAATTGGTGACAGCACACATGTTCTCTCTCTCTCTATGTGGATGATGCAATGGGACATGCCCATACACCTGTCCGGGCGGTACTGATCTTGATGGGGCTCCTAGAGACCTTTGGCACGGTTTAAGGCCTCTGGGTCAATGTTGGGAAGTTGCTCCTGTTCCCTTTGGGCAGCCTGGTGGGGGTTACCGTTGATCCATTGCCTGAGCTCGCCTTCCGCTGGGAAATGGAAGGCTTTAGATATCTGGGAATATGGGTGGCCCATACAAAGGACATATATAAACGCTTAAATGAAGAGAGTTTTGACAAACCTTGAAGGGTCTGTGGCATTATAGAGTAGACTCCCCTTGTCTGTGATAGGCAGGGCAGCTGTGGCAAAGATGTTTTTTCTCCCACATTGCCTTTATCTGGTTCAGAGTGCCATGTTTCCACTCCGTTCTCCCTTTTTCTGAAAGTTAGACAGGTTGCTTATCTCCCTGGTCTGGGTCAGACGCCAAAGTAGAGTGGCCTTATCGGTTCTTAAATGCAATTTGGAGGATGGCAGTCTTGCCATACCCGATGTGCAATAATACTATTATGCGGCCAATTTACAACATGCTGCACGATGGCTGACAGAGTCAGACAACTGGCAGAAGAGGCTGTTCCTAGGTATGTTGGGTAGTGATACATTGGCACAATTATTGATGGGGGAGGGCGATCTAAGGAGAAGATTCCCTATTTGGTGAAGCAGACTGTGGCAATCTGGGAGGCATTTGTGGGTAGTGTTATGCAGGGCACCATTTGACAGAGAGCTGCATATTTGGGACCTCGCCCCATTCAGGGCTATTGATGCCCACGTCTATGGCTCGTGTGAGAGCCGGGGGTTGCCAGATCGGTGGGGACCTGTACCCCGGGGAGGTGTTTATCGCGTTCCCAGAGGCTCAGGAAATTTTTGTGGTGGGACCAGGCCAATTCCAACAATATGCCAAACTGGAAAGTGTAGTGCGGGAGGTCTGGGCTCCAGACGGCCCTCAGCCATCCCTAGTGTTGGGCGGCCTGCTCCGATGGCGGGAGGGGAGGTACCTTATTTCATTATTCTATAAGGCCGTCAGAGGTGATAAAGTGTTACCCCAGTGTGCTGCACGAGACGAGAGGGAGCAGGGGGAGCAGGTAACAGATGCCAATTGGACGCAAGCATGTATGCTGGTGAAGAAAGTGTGCTGTAATAGTAGATTTAAATTGCTTCATTTTAATTTCTTACATCATAGCTATGTGACCCCTGGACGCCTAAATAGAAAAACTCTAAACTGGGGAGCGTGGTGTATGAAATGTGGGGAGCTGGGTGCTAGTTTTTTTGCATTTGGCCTGGTCCTGTGTGGAGGTTTATGGATACTGGGAAGCTTTAGTGCCAAAGACAGCATAAGTGACTGGCATTAAGATACCCTTGACCCCACTGGCTTGCCTTCTGGGAGTGTGTGTCCCCAGGGGATGACAGATACATCACAGCCCATCTGGCTTTGATGCTGGCCAAGAGAAGAGTGACCATTTGTTGGATGAGCACCCAGGTTCCTCTAGTGTCTTCACAGCAAAGAGATCTCCTTAAATGGGGAGTAGTGGAAGAAGTGCATATGCGTATGGCTCGCAGGGACAGGGTGGCCTCAGAGGCAATCATGATGTGGGGGTCTCTTCTCCATATTTTTACAGAGGAGGATGAACACGATTCCACTGAAGGCTCTAGTGAAGGGGAGTGATGTGGGGCTCTACTGTATTTTTGGCACTGATTTTGATGACCATGTTACCATGTGGTCCCTTTCCATGTAGGCCGATGGGTTGCCTAGGCATTGGAGTGCCTTGAAGTGCAGGGGGCCCTGCCTGGTCGACAAAGTGACCTTGGATGTATGCACTGCCCTTCTTTTTTGCTGTGAATATACTGCCATGAGCATAACTGTGAAACCGTCCCTTCTTTGAATTATTGATATGCACAGATTGTTATACTTCTTATGTTGTTGTATTGTTTAAACCAAAACAGACAACATAAGAGAAAAATAGCAATAAATACATTTATTTTTAAAAAAAGAAAAAAAAGGTGATATATGGTTAAACTTTCAGTTTTTGTTTTGTTTGTGCCTTGGACACTTAGGGATGACAGGGAAACCCTCTGTTTGAGGAAGCCAGTGGTTTTGTGGCCATTGCTGCTGCATGACTGGCTGACTATATCTTGCTTTGTTCATAAATGGTGTATGGTATCATTGAGAGTGTCCACTCATGTCCAAGGAGGTCACAAGGCTTACATGTGTTGGGCTGCTGAGCAATGGTAGCCACAACCTTGTAGTTGTATCCTTTCTTTGTTGACATGTTCTTTTCTTTGTGGTCTGTACTGGAAGCTAGAAAATGGGGACAGTTGGAGGGAAAGTGAAACCCTGGCAGGGTCTACCTGCTGTTGCATTAACATGACACAAAATAGAGAACTTTCCTTCTACATAACTAGCTTCAGACTCTTGTATGAGGTCCCTGCCCTCTAACTACAACATGCCGCTATGATGAGTAGTGCATCTTGATTGTGAACAGTGACAAGAGTCAATTATGTCAAATGTGAGGAGGATTACAAAGTGTGTCTTGATAAGGAGGTTGGTGGTTTGTGCTGTTGAAGGAATGTGTATGTGGTTTTGGTGTTTGTATGAAAGGAAAAGTGTATGTTTGCCTGGTTTAGAAGTGACTGTGTGGGACCAGTGCAGTGTATGTGAAGTACTTGTTGATGCATGCTTACCTAAAGGCCAGGGATTCTAGCCAGCCCTTGGTCCCAAGTATTTCCTAGCTCTAACAGATGACGCCTATATCTTTATCAGCCCTTTGCCCACAATGCTCAGACCCAAAAACAAGGGAGTCAAGTAGAAATAGGGTCTTGAATGTGAAGATATTTGAAGACCGGTGCAATACTTATTCTGGCCTGTGATTGGTCAGAAGGGCTATAAGCCGGTATTAAGAGGACTGAAATACGAACAGTAGTTTGTGGGAACCTTGCGCCACTGTTTTGAGCCTTGAGTAGTAGTAATTGCAGATATCTGAAGTTCTCTGCTCAGTTAGCAAGAGACTTTTGTGTGCTTGTGATTCATCTGAAGGTCTGGAAGAGACAGCTGGTTGGGCAAGGGATTGTGGCCTGCTGAGCACCAACTCTACTATTCTAGATGTGTTGAAAAAAAGGGCTGGTTGATATTAGAAGTCCTGTTTTGGTGGCAGATTTGTTTTGACTTAAAGCTGATCAGAAGGTGTGGGACAGGGAACTCGGCTGGACAGAACAATGTGAGGGGTCTTGTGGGGCACCTCCCTCCTGTTCATGTTTAAAAATATTGTTAACAGCTAAATAATTAGCTTATTTTGCTGTGCGCTGTAATAGATTCAAATGCTGAGCATCAATTGAATAGTCATACTCCCCTTTATTGAGGCGATGTAGTAGTAGCAAACACATTTTAAGAAAGTGTATTCGGCTTGCCTCCACTGAATTTCCAGATTGTATTGCCAGCGGGATGGATTCAAGGGCAAACATTTTGCAAATCTTGCAATATTACATAGTTCCTACAGTAGAATATACCTAATACAATGGAAGGTTCTGTTTTCTTGTTTGTACATTGTCGTTCTGATGCTTATTGCAGTGTCTTGTAAGCTAATGAACAGTATAGCAAGGCAATGTACACCCAGTGGGCAATGCCCGTCTTAGTAATAGGGCCACTGTTGCTCTGAGGAGCAAATCACAATAATAAATGTTTTCATAAAGAGCTTTGTCCTACGTATCATGGTAGAGAATACACGAATGCTCCTCATGTAAACGGAGGGAAAAGCAGCTGGGAAACGCCACATTCTGATTTTAATGGAATATAGACAGCAATTTAGGGACAATCACCACACATCTCCAGTGGCGGCCGGCAGCTTTAGGAGGGAGGGGGCGGACGGGAAGCACACACACACACACACACACACACTGTTTCATACACAGACACACACGCACACACATCCATTAACACTCATAACATTCAAAGATGCACGCACCAAACATTCATTTTAAAAATCTCTCTCTCCCCCCCCCCCCCACCCCCCCCCCCCAGGAGGGTTGGGACTGCTGCCTTCCCTCATTGGCTGACCTAAGGAAGGCAGCAGTCCCAACCTTGTCACAGAGTGGGATGGGGTCAGTGAGACTGCTGACCCCACCCCACTCTGTGATGATGTGTCACTGATTGACACTCGCCCTGGGCACTTCAGGACTTAAACCTGAAGCGTCCAGGTCGAAGTGAATGGGTGACACTTTCCTCGTCACTCAGGGTGAGGGGCTGAGCCGAGGAGGTCATGCCCAATGGTGCAAAGCTCAGCTCAGGCAGCCAGGAGTCTGCACAAATCGTGCATGTCTCACTCCTGGCAGTCTGAGCTGAAAATGAAGAGTGTCTGTCAGGCTGACCTTTGTTCAGCCTGACAGACACTCTTCATGAGGGGCAAAAGGTTGGGGGGCGTGGCCCCTCTGCCCCAAAGGACGGGCCACACCTGCACATCTCTGAATCGCGGATTCTCCTACAATGCTTAAATCTATGACCCAGATTTTCACAGAGTGACAGATTCTGTAGGAATATAGAGACAAATCAAAGTAAATCACAGAATTCCAGCCACAGATCTGTTCAGCATGGTTCTGTGGATTGTCTTCATGTCCAACAATTCAATGGTATACATACAGTTGAAATGTGCAAACGGAAATGTTTAGGTTTTCTTTCTACAAACGAAAAACAGTTTCCCATTGGTCAAATCCTTTTGTCTACGTCCCTATAAAATATAGGGGGTTCTCTTTCCTTACCTACCCAGAGAAAGCACCTACTCTTGCTTCTTACTACACCAAATTTGCATCTGTTTTTAGGGTGTGATGATGACCTGCAAACTGTTTAAGAATACCTTCAAGTTTAGACCTAAGTGGGTATTCAACTACATGTTGCACGGTCTGGTCCCTGACCCTCCAATTAAAAATTAAGACTGTTCAGCTGCTGGCAGATTTTTGTATATTGACGAAGAAGGCATACAAGGACATAGGCAGTACTATCGGCTTTGGGCTGTATGACAGTGTTATCAATTTAGATTTCTTGGCCAGGTACCATGGTATGTGGTACGTCTATATAGCTTAACTGGATGGATGAATTTCTGCAGATAGAAGGATTATTACCTAATACAGGTATTTACAGGTATTGTCTGTTTTTGTACATTGAAAGCAGAATTATGCAACCCCTTCTTGTACTGTATTGGAAATCTGACATCCTAAACTTCTTTGCGTGAAGGTTTTGGTTGGGTGGTTGATGGTGTGACTTTAGGATTTGGAGTACATTGAGTATACTTGGACTACTCCTCCTTTTGTGGAACACCTTGGGCTTACTCCAGAGGAGATGGTGTATGGTCCTTGACTGTTTGAAGGTGTTTTAGACATTCTCTCCTATAATACATGAAGAAACAATTGCAATCTCCCAAAGACTGCAGTGTTGTGAGCTAGAGAAATGCAGGCCTAGTCTCTCTGTAGAGGCACCTGTCCCTCTAAATGCACAATCTCTACTTTTTTGTGAAAGGATGATCTTTGAGGCTGTTTTTCCTGATTGCCAAAAATGTGATAGACTGTCCTTAAGCAGACTGGTAATGCTGAATCATTGTTTAGATGGCATCCTAGATGATATCATATGGCTGCAACCAGGTGAAAAAACCTCAATGACTGTGTACCTTGGATGTCTTAATTCTTTTTGATGCCCTCCACAGCATTAACAAGCCTTTGAAAGAATAGGTGAGTATCAAAAAAGGAACATCAATTACCTGTGTTTGAACCAAACCTGCAGCCATGTGTGCGGTCCTACTTCTGTTGTTTTCAGAAGCTATTTACTTGCTGTGTCAACTTCATTTAAAAGTTATTTATTACCAGTGTTCAACGCAATACGTGACATTTTTCTCCTGCAAAAGGGCTCTGGCCTTCTTATACCCTTCTAGTAAGGACTGCATAATGTTCCTAATATCTTTCCATTGCTGGAAAACAGATCTTACACATCTACAGTATAATTAGCAATGTGTTCTAGACATGACCATCTCCTCACTGCATGAACCATTTTTTATTTATTAGGTGTTAGTTCTGGTGTTCTGTGTGGGTTGAGTGGCTTTCCCCAGTTATATCAATTACCAAATTGGGTGCATCAGTGGCTCTAATGTTTGTTGAATCTTGTGGGGCAGGTATGTGTTTACACTCTGGCTTAGATCATCAACAAGAGGAACAGAGTAGTTATCTTTGTCACACATGAGAACTGGTAGTTCTAGCTATTTTCCTGATCTACTGTCTGCATTTCTTAATAGACTACTGAAAGTGATAAAAGTGATAAGCTCATCTTGTGATGATGGCCTAACGTGATGCTACTGAAAATCTTCTGATGGAGAATTAGCTGGATTCTCCTTGCATAGTTCTTCATAATCATTATCTTTATCCTGTCCACCCTCATGTGTTTTCACGTTGCTCTCATAATCCTATAGTATGCATGACAGATTTAAATCATAAGAGGAGTATTCTGCCCCTTGTGGAGAATGTGTTACAAGTATCTCAGTCATGTCATGTGTGGATCTTGACTACTCACCAGATCTCTTAGGACTGGAATTCATATGAATGTGGTATGTAGCTCCTGAAATGATAACTATTTTTTTCTCCAACTTGTTAGGTAGAACTTTTTATATTTAAGGGCTTGCAACTCTTTTGAGGCTGTCTGATTTAGGAAATGAATACTTTGAAGTTGATTTTTAACAACTTTTCTACTCAGGCTCAAGGGACAGTTTTCAATTTTGGGTCATAAATATTTTAATGACACATCAGTAATCTTGCAGCCCTGAAGTTAGCAAATGAATCCAAACATCCTCCTGCCCGATGAAACCAATGTTTCACGTGATATTTTGTCAATCCCTTTCTTTTTATGGGTCAAAATAACTGCAGGAATGTTTGTTTAAATACAATGTGAGATCTGTTTTTCACATGTTTGGGAGTCTCTTCTGACTTGGTTTTCTGAACATCTGAGGGCTTCATTTCAGAGTTGTTGGCCAGATCTACCTACAGTTTCAGCACATGGGCCAGAACTCTGCGGTGAGCTTGCTCAGTGTTTACCTATTCATGTTTACAGCATCTTTATCCCAAAACAAGTCTGAAGATGTCTTGATTTTTGGTGGGCATAAATTACAAACCTTCTGTAATCTGTTGTTTTTTCTACATACTCAACATTGAGAATACAACGAACAAATACATAACCCCAATGACTCCTCCAATAGTCACACTGAAAACAAATCATCCTTGTGTTCAATATTTTCTTCCCAATAGCACACCTGCATCTGAGGCCAATGAAAAAATACAGTCTCAATATGAAGTGCAAGACATGAGGTCTTGGGTGACACCATATTAGATGGGCACAACTACAACTCCACCCTCTGCCAGGTAATTAGATGAGATAATACTCAACTGCAGATTCCTACAGTGTGAGGAAATCAATGTGGTTCCACAGTCAAAGGAGCTAACTGCGTCGTTCCCTACGTTACTCATAGATCACCTCAGGGATTCCACCAGGTACTCATGATATTAGCAAATATTTCCAAAAAATAAGGATAGGCTCCAGCACTACATGTATGTTAAATTTGGTTGCCTCAAGGTCAATAACCTTGTGCCCCAAATCACAGTGTCCCTTGGTTCCTAGGTTGGCTAATAAGCCTTCTTTGAGTACCAATGATACCCCACTTGGTGCGGCATGTAGAGACCTTATTTTGATGGGGAAATTCACCTGAAACAGTTTTTCGATTCGTGTTAATTGCAGAGTCACTGACCAATCACAACCCACTGATTTGCCTAACATAGTAAACAAAGCAGAGCACTCTTACCTCTAGCCCACTTCACTGTTACCAGGATCATGCTCGACCCATTGAAGAATCCTCTTGTCTAACCGACAGGGCCTTGCATCTGGCCTCTTTTCTAAAAATGGTCACAATGTGGCTCTAGCACTAGGGCACCTGAAATTAAACACTGCTGATCATACCATTTACCTTCCTTTAACAGACAACATGGAAATCGGCCAACTCAGTAGTCAGTTCTCGCTATTGCAGATCTTTTCTCTGTTCACTGAGTGTGATGTAGTCTGCAACGTAAACCCTCATACTAAGGTAGAGTGGAAAGTCACCTCCCTATCCACACAATTTCATTTAAGTTCTATTCATGTCCATAAACATTCCTTGTTATGCCACAGATGTGCCTAGTAATGCCCCCATTACTTAGTGTCACTCCTGCCCATAAGCATCTACTATTGCCACCTCTGCTCATAAACAACATCAGTGCACTTCAGCCCGAAAAGCCACACATTTTATCTCTCTCTCACTCACTCACAGGTGCACCACAAAGCATTTCCATATATTCTTGAGAGCCTTACCCTTACTGAGAAACAGCCTTTGTATATCACAATGACAGACCACAAGAAGGGCCACCATTGCCGAAACAGACTGTACTGCAAGCCCACACACCTCTGGCATCCCCCATTAGGCCAAAAAAGGTCTTACTATTTTACTCGGCAGTGCCATTATTTTCAACACTTTACTGTGCCACACCTGCCTAACAGAACACTCTTCTCTATCGCTTGTTTTTGACCACACGCAGTCCAATACAACCACCCACCATGCCCACACACCAGCAGAAAGGCATCACATATGTATCTTCAGTACCTGCTTGTGCTGCTTCAGCAGCTTTCGCAGCTTCTCCTTTTCCCCCTTCTCTCGCTGAAGGTCCTCCATACAAGCGCGCAGCTGAGAAAGGGAGATGCAGGAGAGAGAACAGGGAGGGAGTGCAAGGTCAAGAGATGAACAAGGGCACGGGAGGTAGAAAGGAAAAGGGGGGGGGGAGAATAAGTAAAGATGAGGGTGTGAAGGAAAGAAAAACAGGGGAAAAGACAAAGAAGAGAAAGAAGTAGCACGTAAGCACACATTGATATTAAACAGACCGGTCTTATGCTGCACTAACTGCTAGCCACCAGAAGCCCTATGCTGAACCAATTAAAAATGCACTAATAATGCAAAGTTTAATCCACCCCCAGTGGCCATAAATGACATGGAAAGTCAGCTGTTTGAGGTAGAGGGTAGATGGCTTTTAAGTCCCCTCTTAGTTGGGAAAAATGGGTTCTTCCAGATCTACAGTGTTTTTCTATAAATGAGAATTCTAGTCTGAACCCCTACTTGAGTATTAGTGATGCAACCCTGCTTCTTCGATGACTTGTGCATGAGATCCAAAGTGTAAAACAACGTCCTACCTGTCTCTTCATTTCTGAATGCCTCACCTCAAACTCAAGTCTGTATTTTATGTTTATGGCAGCTTGCTTCTTTGGTTTTGAACTAGCAGATTTTTGGTAAAAGTGCAGTATTAACACAGACTTCAGTTTGGGAAGGGTCCTGAAAGAAGGCCATACTACTGACTGTACCCACCACATCCTATGTCACCCTTGCCTTCAGGTTTAGAAATAAAGACACAACTGGCAATCACAAAATTAAACCCAACTAAACACTTAAAAAACATGCAGTCACAGTCTAGCAACTAAAGAACACTAAATACATAACAAAGCATGCACAAACAAAAGTTGAGACACTCAATGGACATACAGATAAAGTGGAGGGCGGGAAGCAAGGGCCAAGGCCCTGGCACTGAAAGAGTTGACCCATGAAAAGAACCCAAATGGGTTGACATGGGAAGAGCGGTGGTCCAGAGAGGAGCTGGCCACTTTACATGAGTGCATTATTACCACGACTGCTTAATATAATAATGCAAGATATGTTAAGATTGACGTAGGGCAAAGGATCATATGGGTAAGTAGAAATAAAATACTTCCTAAGCCAGAATACCTCGGATGTCTACCTTTATAACTTCAGTCTAAAGTTGGCCCCGTGATTTAAATGTTCCAGGCTTTAAGAACACGAAAATCAAACCAACTGGGATAAACAAGGTGTAAACATGGAGACCATGACATGTGACCACTCTAGTTCTAGGAACAAGAACACTGCTGTCTGAGGGAAAAATACAGTTATTCATTGGAATGACACCACGGATGTAAGCTCAGCCCATAGAGTTAGGATTACCACTCCATGCAATGTCGTTAAGACACCTCATTTCCTGCCATGAGCTTTAGATGACAAACCTAATGACGTCTGAGTGTAATAGGGTTTGCTTGCTTTCCACTGAGCAAAGTATTCTAATAAGCCTGATAACAATTCAAATTAGAAAAGTCCAGAACATGAACCATTATGTTGCCATAAAATAGAGCAAGGTGGTCAACTTACCCATGTTAGTTTAATAGTGTGCTTCTAGCACACTGGATACCAGGAATAGTCAATATGTGAACTATGAACCCTTAGAAGCTTCTTTAATTGATTGATTTAAGATATACCCTCTTCCACCCTAAACTTATTTTACATCTCATTTCCAATCATCTGCGAAGTGGGGTGAGGGCAGTGACATGAGGTCTGCCTCTGCATGAACCTACCTAAAAAATAAATTTTAATAAAGAAATAATCATTGTAAGAGGTGAAGGCAGAAACTGGAAAGCCGCTGATCAGTAAAATACAGGATAGAGGAGGAAATGTTGAGGGATGGTCAATCTTTCATCACAGGATAAAATCAGAGGGAATTATTGTGCAATGAACAAATTACAAACTGAATTGTGGGATTAAACCTATCCTCTTACTGCATAATACTGAGAAAGTTTAAGGTTCTATTATTGCTAATGACAGGGCACTCTTTGTCCATGGCATAAGCCAGGCTTACTTAAAGAATGCGGGCTCGTGGGCATCATTATGCTGCTGAGGCCATTTTAAAAGAAGTGTACCATTGTTAAGCATTAAAAAATGGGCTTGGTTTTCTGGGCTCTCTGCTTAAGCATGTCTTTCACAAATATATTTATGAGTGTGTGCCTTGCTAGATTTGAAAAGTGGGTTCGGCGTTGGATCAATGGTGATTATTACATGATACAAGAAAGAGGCCCGGCAAACGGTATTAATAAGGATAGGAATTGTCAGAAAGGTGCAATGTTCACTGTTTGTGAAAGTCTTCATGGAACAATTGTGAAACAAACTGAAAAAAACAGACCACACAATTCCACCATTCTTTGACCGAACCTGGGGGCAGCCAACCTTCCTTGCCTTTCGAGCGCACTACCATAGATGAACTGACTACTGAAACATCTGACAATAACTTATGAAGAGCATAAAGCTCACCACATGTAAGCCTTGAGGAGGCCCCAGGTTACTAGTCGTAGAGGGAGAAACACGTCAGTTGTAAACAATCCAAAAACTATTGTTTCTAAAGATTGGTGGCAACAAACTAATACGGTGTTCTGTTTAATGCATTTGGTGAATGTGAATACATACTTTATTTTTTATACGACGAGTAATGTGACCACATGATAGCGGAATAAATACAATCTGTCTCCTAAAAACATTTTAAACTTTGATAAGAAAACTGTTCACCAAGAACTATACAACGAATACTGAATTTTACTAACAAATCCTATGCTTATATATATAGTCTGTGCCAAATTCACTTTCTTGTACCTGGCAGTTCTTCTGTGGCAGAAGAGAAGACACATGTCAAAGTACAGCTCTATGAACAGGCATGCACACGGTACAATCGACCCAAGAAAGAAGCAGCAGAGAGGCAGCTGTAACCCTGCTCAAGTTAGATAGGACATCCTGGCTATCTCTTTATCATGAAGGTAAAGTGGTTCAGAAGTGGTAGCTCAACTCAGAATATCTGTGAAACCCAAACAAAACTGCAGTGAACAGCAGAGTATGGTTTGTTAGATTTTAATTCCGGTTTCTCGCGTAAAGAAAATGATCATATACCCGTAACTGAAACTTTGTACTTTCTACATTGCTTTTACAACCAACTAAAATGAGCATGTTTCAGTGTTTGTGTAATGGAAGCTACATCTTACTGCATAGGTGAGCCATAAGGGCTTTTAACAAGACCTAGCTTTTAGCACTTCTGACATTCAGCTGGTTGAAGTATTATGAGCTAAAAGTCTAAGTACTGTAACTTACGACACTAGAAAATAATATCTATTATTGGAGTGTAGATAAAATTCCCAAAATTCATAGGCAAGTCTGATGTAAATTTCAATCCCAGGAAACTGTCTTCAGTTTAAAGAAAGATGATGGAAGAGCGTTACAATTGATCGTCCTCACTCGACTACACAGAGGAAACCCTCTCTAGGCAGTGTAGTAATACAAACACAGTAAAAACTTTGTAAATGCCAATATTACTCAAAAGGTGTGGAGTTCCTGGCAGAGACGTACAGCAAGATTTCGTAGGGTTGGACTCGATATTCTGAACAGATTCCCTAATTTGGTAATTAGCTAGAGCAGTGAAATTTCTAGTACAGTGGACTTTCGAGTCTGGTGCTCTGGAATGGTTAGACTTCGGTTGCTGGTGCCAAACAAGCACTGGTGGGTGAAAAAGTTGCTGATTCAGTCCACTAAACCAACCACTGGAAACTCCATCTCACACTATTCCAAAGAAGCAGCAAGAAGGCTCAGTGACTTAAATGTCACTGACCAAAGAGGAGTTCACAAGATGGAATTCCAGGAAAACAATTTGCTTCTTATCCTTCCGAGGGTCGTAAAATGCTTACCATTAAGAAAGAACGGAGCGCTGCTTGAAGCACTAATAAAAACAAGCTATTATTATGAATAATAATAATCGTATTATACAACCAAGGTCCAGTCTAACCCATGTATTGTAAATAATTTGAATGTGGGAAGTTTATATTCTTGTTACCAAGAAAACAGGAGTTAATATAATCCAAGTGAGGACTGGTGCTAGAGGCTATTTTCATGATGCCTCCGGTGTAAAATGTATGACACTCCTGATCTTGTATAACTAAAAATAGATGTTTCTGTCCAATCCCCTGACCTGGGGCACTAAGGTCCTAGGTTAGTCTTACGAGTAAAAGCAGGTTACATCCATCAGTTGGACAAGGGATATCATGATCAAAGAAATCTTGTAAAGAAAGATAAAGTGTAGAGTCTCGTGCAGTTTAGCAGGTCGAAATACTATTACCATGGTCTTTTCCGCATCAGGCTGGGGTCAGCTACAGTCCATCCAGGTTATGGATGGAAAGAAACAGTTCTTGAGCTTCACTTCGAATTCTGCTAAGACACTAACCTAGAGACAGTGCTATGTGTATCAGCCTAGATGTTTAACCTAAACCTGGACATGAGAATTAGTAGATGTCTCTAACTTACAATAGGACGCACCAAGGGTGGGGGGGCGGGAATTGTGACATCCATCACTGCACTTGGGATCTTTTACCAATCTACCCCCTCCTTTCCATTTCTCCCAGACCTCAACCTCTCAAGAGTCGTGGATGAGGATTTGGCTGTGGTCACATCGATAGGTCTAGACCTCTCAATTTCTGCCCCCCGTAAAACCATGATGATCTCTTGAGCTGGCTAGGACTGCATAACCACCTGGGCGTTCTGTTGTGTTATCTGAGTTTGTAGCTTTTCCATTTCATGCTTGAGCCCTTCCTTTTCCTCACTCATGCGCTCACGGTCACTGCGTTCTCGCTGGAAGTCTTCCTCAAAAATCTTCACCTAGGAGGAACGAAGATAAAATTATTTAGAGTTAGAACAAAGGCCATTCCACCTCTTACTCACCCTGCTCCCAACCTATAGGGTTATTCATGACTGTTATTTGAGTGCTTTATGCCATGAGAGATCTGCTGCATTACTCACACTTTGCAGGCCATTTTTCACTCCACCCACTAACCTGTAGTATTACTCCCCACAACAACAAAGCTAGTGCTTAGGATAAATATTGGTGAATGTTACAAGATGCATACAGGGAAAGAGACACAAGCAGAGAAACTAATGCTTCTCATCTCAAAACCTCAACCAAGCACCTCAAAGGTGCTGGGTTCATATTGGTACTGGATCAAGGGTGATAGCTACGTGAGGTTCTCTAATGTACCCCATGGTTCAACAGCCAATGCATGGATATTGAGTAAGTCATAGAAGTATTCTTCTTGGCACATCGTAATCCTGCTTGGCAGGTGAGAAGGGTTGCACTGGGATTCCTTACTAGTTATCAATTGTGACATCTGAGGCTCCAGGTAAGCAACCTTTTAGGAGTAACAAAACGTTTATAAATCGACTTGAGGAGCAAACATTAACAAGCAGACCAGAGTTAAAAAGGTTGGTGTGGTCTTCAATAAAGCACAGCCCGCTCCATCTCCTGGTCTTTTGTATGAATCTGTGTAATAATGTCTACTGAAAGTATGAATTCTGCTCTCTCCAGCTATTTTAATATTTACATTAAGAATCCCACTTTGTCAGCTCTCTTTGTTCTAGTGAGTGAGGCTTTTCTTCTTTGACTATGAATGTCACACAGCCACTGAGTACTCAATCTCCACTGCCCCCTCTAAGACTGAGTGCATAACAGTGACTGGCTGTCACTGTACCAGTTGATCAGCATTCCGCACTGAATAGTGTCAAAACTATTTGGCTTCAATCTGAAAAAACTACAAATAATGTTGCGGTTGTACTTCAGAGACAAACATGGCTAACTAGACTATTCTTGGAAAAGAAGGTGGCATCAAAATCCCAACATAAATGGAGTGTTCTCTATGCCCTGGCTATGTAAGGAGAACATGAACAACTAACATGGCAACATAAGTCACGCTTCAAAAAATAGAAGAGTTGTTAGCAACTCTTCTGTTCTGTACCTCTGTTCCCTGCTCTAAACTACACTTGATGGTTGAAAAACAGTCTGAAGAAAGGACTGAGGGTTTCCCCAGAACATTAGAGGGACGTCTCATTACAGGCACGTCGATTGTCTATGTATTCTCTTCACAACCTCTGACAAATATGAAATAAAATGTCAAAACCAGCCACAGGATTGGAGGATAATTCACAGCATGTGGATATATAATAGATTTAAAATGCTAGATTGCAAATACTAGAATTTAGTCAGCATATAGTGAACATAAAGAGTTCTATGCATCTCAGGATTTCAGGTCTTTGAAAGTGTCTTTTTTATCTGTATACATTAAACAACTCCTGATTGTTATAGCAGCGATGTCAGACTCCACTGGTACTTATAGAATGTCAAGCAAATATTCCATTCCATGAAACAGACATACATATTCACTGTACACAATAAGGTCAAGCTCCCACTTTGACTCCAGGCCCAAAACTACTAGCTTGTTAGTGCAGTGAAGCTGGCGCTAGGCCTTGGTTTTACCTGCTGCTTGAGGAGTTGTATCTGGGTGAGCTGCTCTTCTCGCCTCAGGCCGCCTCTTGCTTCTGCTGACATGCTGAACATGGAAGCTGGGGGTGCTGAGGCCTGCACGTTCAGAGCCTCTTCCAGAGCCTGAGGGAAAATGACAGTCAGAACACCTGGTGCCCTATCAGCAACACATCAGTGCTGCAATCACCTTGAAACCTTATTATGGAAGATTCACAGCTTTTCTTTCCTTGTGTAACTTTCATTCCCACATTACCATATTTGTTATATTTTGCTTATGCGAGCTTCATGCTTTACCCACAATTTTAATATTTTTTTAAAGTTTGAGAAGAATGACAGAGTGCATCTGCTTTTTTTCTAAACGTGGTGCTCAGTCAGTAAGTTGTTTTGTTGTGGAGTGCTCACATTTTATTGCCAGCATGATTTTCTACAATTGCCACAGATAAAGCCATGGGTCATGGACCGATCTTCACCAAAAACCTAAAAGCCATGTGTGTTCTCTTTTTCCGAGAAGCTTCCACTAGGCAAACAGAAGCCCCAAGAAGACACAACTCTCACTTACTTTCTTCTCATCGGGGAAACAGTTCACAGCTCTGCTGAAGCTGGCCTCAACAAGCAGACTTGGAAAATAGACTAAAGAATCAGAACCGAGTTAAATTCAGTTTACCAATTAACTTGTAGCCAGACAAGTAACACTAGAACCAGGGGAAACATACTCGTCTTTTATGCCTTCCCTTCTAAAATCAGCATTTCATTGGCTGTAGCTTTGACGTTTGCAACGCTGTCTTAATCGCAACTCCACAAAGTGCTGTTCTGCCTTTGGAGGGGCCCGCGGAGAGAGAGACCTGGTCTAGTCTCTCCGCTGGCTCTTTCGGGGCACAGGAAGTGGCGCGGAGGCGCCTTATTGGTTGTCAGGTAAGTGGGGGAGGGAGTTGAGGCAGGGTTAAAAGGGGGGTGGAGGGGTGGGGTCGGCTTCTGTTCCGCGCCGACAGCAAACATACAGGGTCAGCTCTTGAGGCTTGAAGCTGGTGAGGCTTTCCGTGCGGCAGGGCACGCGTATGCAGGGCCTAGTGTCAGGTAGGCAGCATTTTGACAGGGGCGGTAGGGCGCGTGGCAAGCAGGCCCCTCGGGCCAGGCGAGGCAGTTTTGGTTAGGGGCGGCCGAGCGCGCGGCAAGCAGGCCTCTTTGGGCCTGGTAGGGCAGTATAGGCAGTCCGGGGGGGCGCGGACAGCGCGAGGAGGCCGGCGGGGGAGTGGCTGCATTTATTTACGAGCTGCCACATGTGTGGCAGGCTCGCTAGGCCACGCAAATGCGCTACCCACTCGACATCCGTCGGGCTTTTCCCACCCCTGCGAAAGGAGCGGGGGAGAGGAGAAGCGCGGGGATCACGCGCTCGGAGTTGGAACAGGCCGGGGGGCCTTCAAGTTAAATAAGAAATTTATATATATATATATATAAAAAAAATAAAAAATAAAACAGGGAGAGAAGGATATAGAGACACTTGGGCACGTGGGCCCGAATTAAAAAAAGAAAAAAAAAAAAAAAAGGAGGAACATTATCTATTACCTGCACACTGCGAGTCACAGGACTCGGACGGGGACAGGGATGAGGGGCCTGAGGCCCTTGGCGTGGATGCAGGCATGCAACAAGGTCTTCCCAGGGCACATAGCCCACTGATGTTTAGCGGTGAGGCGCAAGGCACCCAGGACCCGACACCAAGAACCGCGGGCGCAGACGGCGCACTAGCAGGGGATGCCCTTTCAGGCGCGGAGGGACATTTGGCTGACAGGGGAGGGCAGGCAGCACTGGGCGAAGAGATCGAGCAGCCACTGCCCAGGCCCAGCGGGGATGCGGCCCCGCTGGATTTGTCATACCACAAGGAAGAGGGTCACGGGGCCTTTGGGGCCCCTGCAAAGAAAAAAGGCAAATATGCGGGGAAAACCAAAGGGAGGGCGGCTAGAGCCAATGCAGCTCCCAGACAGGCCAGATTGGCAAAACCCAAAGTAACAGACGAGGCAGGGCCTGTGGGGGCCCCAGGCCCATCCACACAGGGAAAGTGGGACCAATCAGAGACCTGGGACCTGGAGGCCAGGATACGAGAGCAGCGCAGGGTTGTTTTAGAGACGGAGGCCAGGTGGGCACAGCTGTGCAAGGACAGGGAAGAGGCGTGCGCGTGCAACGAAGCAGCCAAAAAGGCCAGAGAGGTCAGAGAGGATAGAGGGGCGCAGCAGCCGGGGGTGGGGGGGGAACCTGGGTTTGGGTTCCACAGTCAGAAGGGAACCAGAGACAAGAGGCTGGTGCGGCCGAGAGGCAGGTCGGCGCGGGGAACCTTGGTGACGCATACAGTCACGGGGGCAGTAGGAAAACAAGGCCAACGGCCGAGGTTGGCAGGAGAGGGGAGACGCCAACAGGACGCAATACGGCCCAAACGCGTTGGTACGAAGCACTGGAGGGGTCTGCGGCGGCCTTCTCCACACCGGGGGAGCGCGGGTACCGCAAAGATGGTGTGCGCCATTTGGGTATGGAGGATTCTGAGACTGCATCAACCAAAGCAAGAGTTTCTGCCCAACGTATGGGCCAGTGGGGAGGAGAAGAGGAATTGGAGCTGGACTATGAGGACAAAGGGGAGGAATGGGAGGACGGTGAGATTCGGGAGACGGAGGTGAGCGCCGTCCAGAGAGGGGGGGGACGAGGGCGCAAGAGCGGCGCAACCTCTTCTTCACTTTCTGTTTTTCAGGACACGATTGTAACGGAAGGGCCCACAGGAGGACGGCAAGCCGCGCCCGCTGTAGAAATCTGAAGAGAGTGCTAAGGAGCATGGGAGAGAATGTAGGAGGTAAGAGATGGTGGTCAGTATGGGGCGCAGGGGGAGTGCCTCCGAGGGAGGTAAGCACGAGTAGATCTATTGGGGTTGGGGATGGATCAGTTTTAGAAACACCAGCCCCTATTTCCGTACAAGGAACGGTTGAGAACAAGGAGAAAGAGGGCGCCACCACTCTAGACACAACTACAGGTAGTAAAGCGGTGGGGGCAGATACGACAACGGAGGACAAAGAAGGGGGAGGCCACAAGAAGCGTCTTCCATATATGGGTTTGGCCATGCCACTCGGGTCTCACATAACTGAGAAAACAAAAGCCAAGATATGGAAACACAAATACGTGGATGTTTTTAAGCTGCTACACAGGGACATACAGGCCAAAGAGGGTTCTAAGGAGAAGGAATGGGAACTAGCACGCAGGCCCAGGGTTCCAATCACAATGGACAATTGGACGTCCGCTTTTCTGATATTTGCCAGTATTTATTGCGAAAAAAATCCGGATAGGGCAATTGCACTGTTTAAATACATGGACATCATTAGAAAGGCACAAATGCATTTCGGGGGTTTTGCATGGCTCAGTTATGACGAGAAGTTCAGAGCTCGGGTGAGTGTAAATCCGGAAAAACCCTGGGGGGACGTAGATCCAGAGCTATAGATGCAATGGATGGCATCGGCACAGGCAGGGGCTTCCACGCATACGGCAAGTGGTCTACCAGTGTTATATAAGCCCTTTCATGCACGCCCCATCCCGGGAGGGGCGGGCGCAGCCACAAAACCTACAGGGGCAACTTCCGGGGCCTGCTGGAACTTTAACAAAGGCTTTTGTTCCAGAGCACAGTGCAGGTTTAAACATGACTGCTCCAAGTGCGGGGGCCGTCATCCAGTCATTCAATGTTTCACCCTCTCCAGCCCAGCAGAGCAGTGGAGAGCTTCAAGAGGGAGGGGATCGCATGGCGCTCCTGCGCCAAATGGGTCCTACACCAGTTAGGCTGGAAGTCTTGCTGCCTTGGTTGCGCATCTATCCCGAAGCGGATAAGGCGCGACTACTAGAATGGGGTTTTAGGATAGGTTATCAAGGTCCCCATGAGAGGAGGTGGGCAGACAACTTGCGGTCTGCCAAAGAACGGCCTCAGATAGTGCGCGACAAATTAGCATTAGAGGTGGGCCTGGGTAGAATAGCCGGCCCGTTTTCCAAATGGCCAAGTGACTCTCTGATGATATCTCCTTTAGGAGTGGTACCCAAAAAGGTGCAGGGAGAGTTCCTTTGATTCACCACCTGTCATGGCCTGAAGGCGCATCAGTTAATGATTTTATTGCACAAGAGGATTCAAAGGTTATATACGCGTCAGTTGATGATGCAGTGAAGTTAGTCTTGAAGTGCGGGCGGAATGCGGAAATGGCAAAATGTGACATTCAATCAGCTTTTAGACTGCTTCCTATTCACCCAGCAGATTTTGACCTCTTGGGCATGCAGCTAGATGGCGCTATATATGTGGACAGGGTTCTGCCCATGGGCTGTGCAATATCCTGCGCGCTTTTTGAAACCTTCAATACTTTTCTACAGTGGGTTTTTGTGAGAATGAGTGGCCATAGGTCGCTGACTCATTACCTGGATGATTTCTTATTTGTAGGTGCAGCCGCATCCGGGGCGTGCGGGAGGGCTTTAGACAGTTTCCAGAGGTTAGCTCAACAGGCAGGAGTACCCCTGGCCCCAGAGAAAACAGAAGGGCCACTGCCGATTTTGACCTTTTTGGGTATTGAGCTGGACGCAAGAGAGCTGGTTGCCAGATTGCCAGCCTCAAAAGTGAGGGAAATACTGGATTTCTTAGCAGAAGTGCGCACCTTACGCAAAATGGATCTGCGGACGGCTCAAAGGCTTTTGGGTTACCTCAATTTTGAGTGTAGGGTAGTAAGGGGAGGGAGGACTTTTTGAAGACGTCTGGGGCTGTCCATGGCAGGTGCAGTGCTACCACACCATAGAATACGAGTTTCTCTGGCCTTACGGGAAGACATCAGAATCTGGGAGATCTTTTTGAAGAAGTTCAATGGGGTACCGATGTCTTTTGGTGAGTGGGACACGGTGTGGCAGGTTCAAATTTTTTCGGATGCGGCGGGAGCGTCGGGTTTTGGCTTATACTGGGATGGGAGGTGGTGCGCAGAGACATGGCCGGCAATTTGGTTGCAGCAGGGGAGAAGCATTGCTTTCCTGGAGTTTTTTCCCCTACTAGTGGCACTGGCGGTGTGGGGACGGGAGCTAGCCAACAGGACGGTGATCTTTCAAATAGACAACATGGCATTGGTAAATTTGGTCAACAGACAGAGAGCGAGGGACCTCAGAGTTTTGCGCTTGTTGCGTCAGTTTATGCTTCAGTGTTTATCTTTGAATGTTATCGTTAAAGCTACTCATATACCCGGGGTTCACAACAAGATTGCAGACTCCCTATCTCGTTCACAGTGGCGGCGTTTTCGCGAATTGGCACCTGGAGCGGAACGGAGCAAGACCATGGTCCCGGCAGACATTTGGGAGTGGGGGGCATGATGATCACGGGGCTGGTGGAGATGTCATTAGCAGTATCTACGCGGCGGAATTACAGGCTTGCATGGTTGGAGTTTCAATCTTTTGAGCAATTTGGGGGTAATTTTTGGGCACAAGGCCTGCGGACTCTTGAAGCACGGGCCATACGTTTCGTGCTTTTTCTGATCAGGGAGGGTTTATCTCCAGCTACAATTGGGGGAAAACTGGCAGGTGTTTCTTTTTATGGGAAACTCTTTTTTGGTTTTGACCCTGCAAGAAATGATTTATTGGGTAAGATGCTGAAGGGTTGGGGCAGGGTCAGGGCCAGCGGGGACAAACCAGCAAGAGCACCCATTACTTTTGAAATATTGCTGGAACTGTTGCATGTGTTACCAGCGTGTTGTACGGATGAGTATGAGGTGGGTTTATTTAGCCTATGCATGGTGTGGATGTTCTTTGGTGCTTTTCGAGTGTCTAAATTGTTGGGGGTGGGAAAAGGGACTGGGGTGAGAAGGAAAGAAGTGTGCATGCACAAGGACAGGCTGGGGATATGGCTTAGGCGATCAAAGACAGACCAGCTGGGCAAAGGCAAGTGGGTGTGGCTGGATAAAGGGGGCGTTGAGACGGCATGCCCGGTAACAGAATGGATCATGTTCAAATCAAGGTGTCACAGGGCAGGCGATTTAGGGTTTTTTGTACATGCATTAGGGGAAAAACTGACTAGTTATCAGCTGTTACGAGTTATGAGAATGGCGCTTGGTCGGATAGGGCGGCGTGCAGGGGACTATGGGACGCATTCATTCAGGATTGGCGCAGCGACGGCAGCAGCGCATTTGGGTTGGGATTGGGCGATGATCAAGGCCATAGGGGGATGGAAGTCTAGGTGCTGTGAGCGGTACGTCAGGCCTTGAGGAGAACAGAACAGGGGTGTGGGGGGGGGGGGGTTTGGCCGACCCCTACAGCTTTTACAGTGTTTTTTCTTTACAGGTTGTGTGGCTGGGCCGCAGAAAGACAAGATGACGACATGGTTGGTCGGCCATTCGTTCGTTCATTGGGCGGCTAAATTTGCGAAGAAGCAAATTTACGGCAGATCATTGGGACTGCCCAGCAGACACCATGAAGTTCATTGGTGGGGCAAGAGTGGTAGGAGGTGGGGGAGCCTGCTCCCATTTATCACGGGTAACTTGCCGCAGTGGGGATGTCCGGACCTCTTATTGATTCATCTTGGGGAAAATGATTTAGTAAAGCTATCGGGGCTCACTTTGATACAACTTATGCAGAGAGATTTGGAACTCTTGAAGCAGAAACTATGCGGGACATGTCTGGTATGGACGGAATTTGTGCCGAGAAGGGCATGGAGAGGGGCACTTAATCACGGAGCCATTGAGCGGGCTTGGAAAAAGTTGAATAGAGCCATGAGAGTTTTTTCCTGGGCGCAAGGGATCAAGGTCTTAAAACACATTTTAATTAGAAGACTATGCAACAAGCGTCTAAAATGATTCATTTTGCAACGTAGACATTCTGAAATGTAATACACAAACTAATTAATTAAAATGATGGTATCATGCAGAAGTGTAACAAACATCTCCACAGCTGCCCCAAGGTGCTGGTTACCACTGTTTAGTGTTGCCCTTTTGATGCAAAAGCAAAAGACACTTTCAAAAGCAAGAGGTAGGGAGGGTTGGATAGATCATCATGCTAAGTATTGCCTTGCAAGGAAGATATAAAGTAATTCTCTGGTGTGACGAATAACCCACCTACATGGACAGTGCATTTTCACTTTCTCTGATGCCAGAAGATGAAAGACATTCCAGCAAGACAAATCTTTGAATGTCTCATTGCAAATGCCACGGTAACCCTTATGGGACCAGTAACAGCAGTTACCAGCCTAATTGGGTTTACAAGATCCATGGTAACTCCACAGAGCCGCTGCATTTGGCCCTGAAATTTCACCCAATGATAACAGCTGAAATGACTGGGTGAAACTTTGTACAGAAACTGGGAATCACCAAGGGAATGGGGTGTGATATTCTTAATTCCCTGCATAATGCCTATGTCAAACCTTTAATTTTTTATAGTAGTGAGTGATGAAACATGAGCAAAGGTCAGCTGAGATGAAAACTAGGAAAGGTGGAGATAAGAGGGAAGTTACTGAAGAAACAGCCTAATAGAGGAAGATGGGATTCGGAAGACTGATGTCAGAGAATGTTTGAGACAGGTGGGTCAGTGGGAGAGAGATAGCTCATGAGTAGAGCGTGCAAACCAGATTTTGTAGAGTTTATACCTTTAGTGATGTACTTCTTGGGACATAACAAGGGTCAAAGGTCACATGGCATCACTGCTGGGAACGCATCAGAGGCCATATGATGTTACTTCCTAAAATGTCACAGGGGGGTCAAAAGGCATGTGATGTCACTTCTGCTCCCCCTAGCATAGCATTCTGGTGAATCGACGTCCATGCATATAGTAAGTAATCAACTTTCCTCTAACTCCTCTGTAGGAATGCCTTTGGTTTTTACTTTGGTCAAGCATATATTTCCTATATAAATACCTACACTTCACACTTTCTGCATTATTTCACTCCTTTTGAGATCACTTTTGGGAACACAGCACCCTATCAGCTAATGAAGATATATTACCTTTCCCTGCAAAATTGCAAATAAATTGTTTGTAATCTATTACAACAATAATGGGGCTTCTTGCTTGGATCATCAGTTGACCCTGGTAATTTATTAGCCTGGTTATTATAGAAGTATGTGGTAAATGAGCCAATAAAGAACCACTGCTCGTCTATATACTTTATTTAAGAATAAAACAGTCTAATGGACAAACGAGGCTGGAAGGAGAGCAGTGGTCAAAGAGCAATTAGAGTAACACAGCAAGAAGTTGAGAAAGCTTAAGGCAGCAGGGTGGACACATAGTGGAGAGCAGACTGGGCAAGGAAAGCTCACAAAGCACTGTTGGTGGAGAAGGATCAGAGCAGCATGTATCTGGAAAAAGTCTGAAGAAGCCTAGTTAGCAGATAAGGTTCCTATCAGCACAGCAAACTTGGAAACCTCAGGAAGCAGCACAGGATGCTGGACCCAGCATAGCCACAAGTGGGTTAATGGAGAGGGGTGAGAGAAGGAGGATGGACACACATTGGACATAGTGTGGCGGGCAGAGAAGGACGTGAATAGAATGATGTGCTGTGAATGTGTAGGGCAGTAGGTTGCACACATCTTGAATAGCAGTGGAAGGAGGCAGGTGCAGCCAGCACAATTTACCTTGTTGAGCCTCTGAATCTCCTTTTCCTGGTACTCCCGCTGCCTGCTGACAGGAGAGAGCTGGTCCTGCAGGATCCTGTTCTTCCGAAGCAGTTCTTTAACTTCATCCTCCAGCGCCTTCTTCTCACCCTGGTGGAGCAAAAACATCTGCTGGTTACTGGTTCCCATGACATTCCACGTTGGTACCTTTCCTCGTTCTCTTTTTTGTGGGATGCCATATGCTCCCTTCCTTCTATTGGGTTGTTGTGTGAAGGGATAAATGAATGATTGATTATTATACAATGAGTCCTGATTCCCACGCTAAGGTAACGTCCATCCCATCATGGACAACCTGCGCATATAAAATCCTTCATATCAGGCTACATGTTTATGCACTCTCACCAATTAATCTTTTACTTACATCCTCTACTTCCATCAGTGCCCCTTTTCTATCCCATTTCAGGATGTAATGATGTACTTGGAAGAGCCTCTCCCATGTCACCAAGTAAATCCAGTGCTAGGGTGAGAATAAGTATTCTCTTATGTAAATATGGTAACTTCTGTGAAAGAACTGGATCAATGTAACTGGCTACTAAACAAGCCTAAAGTTGTAACTATATTTATTATAAGCAGTTCTGGCAAATATATGCTACAAGAGCAATTTCTAAGCTACAGGAAATGTATCCTACTTTGTTTTGTAAAATGGCACATCAAGCCAACTTTGTATTTAGAGATCTTCACATCACAATGTTTCTATTTTGTTCGAATTTCACTCTTCTCCTATTTCTCCATCTTCAGGGTATCTTTTCCGCTTTCTCTTCTTCCTACTTAATCTATCCACCCTTGGTGTTCTGCTCCTCTTCTCTCGGTTGCTTTTCTCAATTCTAATCTATGCCTCTCACCATTTTCTGCCCCCCTCTAGACTCCGTGATTACCCCATTCTTTGGACCACTAACATTACCATCCCAATTTCTACTCATCCTTTCCTCCTTGGCCCTCCTTGATACTTCCTTCAAATTGGTCAGATGGTCCTTAGCTCACTGTGCATCTTTTTCTTTCTCATCTCTTCCCACTCCTAGTTTGTCTTTATTTGTCTTCTCTCTCTCCACATGACCCTTCTACTTATCTCTCAGTCCTTAGTCTTCCTAATCGCATATTCCTCCTTCTTTCTTTGCACTGACTTTTCTTTCCCTTCCTTTAATCCTGCTCATTATGATTTTCTAATTTCTGTCTCTGATCCTCCTCCTTCACTTCACTTACTCCCATCTGCTCTCAGAACACCTCTGTATTTATAGCTTCTAATACCATGCCCCTTATTTTCTTTCATATCACATCTACGCTCTCATCTCTCCTTAATTGTTCCACTCATTTCTATTAACTCTTTTCTTGCCGTCTCCTTCACCTCAATTCTATCCTGTTTCTATCTGTGCACTTCCTAATCCAGCCACTTTGGTTCACAGCCATCGTCTCACTGCACTCTTCTCATTGCTGTAAGTTTTCCTCTAAACTCTTCTTCGGCTTGCCTCATTCTTTCACCCTAGATGGTCTTCCTGAGTCCCAATTTTTCTCCTCATCTTGTTCTTTTTGGATCCCTTCTCTTCTTTCATCCCACTCCATGCCTGTCTACTATTCATCTCTCTCCTGCCTACCATTTTCTCCCCATCGCTCCCTTCTGGGCCTCATACCTCTTCCGTCTCAATTTTGGACTTTGCTAGCAATAGCTTGCGTTCGAAGTCGCACTGTTTATGTTCCCGCTCTGCTTCCAGGTCAGCCACAAGCTTCTGAGAGTCTCCAAGCTTTTGGCGCAGGGTTGTAATCTGTGGGAGAAGAAGACTAAAATCAGCCATGGGTGTTCCTGCATAACAGGCTGACCATGAAACAGGAGGGGTTGTTAGCTGATGCAGAATATGGCTACAGCTACAGAAAGCATATGAATATATTCACTTTGGGTACATCATGAACAATTGATCTGGACCAAGCCCAGTGTCTAACACCGTGATCCAATAATGCTTCTTGAAACACAGCAGCATTACAGCAATGGTGCAGAGTGCAGTGCTGGCAGGAATAACGTCTGTCACTCACATGCCTCCAGCTCATCATTTATGAGCTTAAGACTCATCAGTTATGTAAATCAGGGGTATCATTATCCCTAGCAGCAAGAAAAAACTATTCGGTTTCTCTCCAGATGACATCTTAAAGAACAAGTTACTTACCTTCGGTAATAGCTTATCTGGTAGAGACTATGGCCCTCATTACAACTTTGCCGCCTGCCAAGTTGTAACCGCTGCGCGCCCGCCAATGGAGCCGTACTCCTGCGGTGGCCATTTCGACATCCCCGCTGGGCCGGCGGGCGAAAACCGAGTTTCCGCCCGCCAGCCCAGTGGGGATGACGGCCGCAACATGGGAGCCAGCTCCAAATGGAGCCGGAGGTGTTGCGGCGGTGCGACGGGTGCAGTTGCACCTGTCGCGCTTTTCACTGTCTGCTATGCAGACAGTGAAAGGCGGCCCCGCGACTCCCATTTCTGCCAGCCTGTTCATGGCGGTTCCTACCGCCATGAAAAGGCTGGCGGGAGGGGGACTCGTAATCCCCTCGGATTGAATCTGCCGGGACCAACGTGGCAGAAAACCGCCTGTCCCGGCGGTGCGACCACAATGCTTCCGCCGCGGTCGTAATCTGCGAGTTAGCACCGCCAGCCTGTTGGCGGTGCAAACTCCAGAACAGCCCTGGCGGTCTTTGACTGCCAGGGTTGTAATGAGGCCCTATATCTCACCTCAGATTTCTTACCTTTGAATTCTCCCCGGGTGTCAGACTGGATCTGGAATTGTTTTCATGATCAGAACCCTTGTGCGCCGGTAGGTGGTGTTGATTGGCTACACATTTGTCATTGGCGTCATCCACGCTTAAAGTGACTTGCAGTACCTATATAGGCGCCACCAAGGAGTGCTGGCATCAGTTTCTTTTCACAACCTTCCCTGCCAGAAGCGCAGAGCGATGGAGAACACTGACCCTGGAAGGGTCATCTCTGTCCATAAAAATCTGTTCACATAGCGGGGAGTATGCGTGGGTCATACGGAATATGAGGCTAGATATAGTCACTACCAGATAAGGCGTAGCTGAAAGTAAGTAACTAATCTGATAGAGACTTCTAGCTGCTAACGCCTAACCTTTGAAAAGATACCCAAGCAATACCATCCCCGGAGGTTTGTTTACAAACTAATTTTAATTGACTAGACTAGAGTCTGCTGGCGTGAAATATGGTTAAAAAGCTCTCCAGAATACTTGCAATAAGCTTCTTCTACCTCCACACAACTGTGCTCTCCAAAGAGAGGAGGTATCTCATGCAAGAGGTACACATATGAATAAGTAAGATGGGCCAGTCATGTGTGTTAGCCTTCAAGCTTTCTGCAAACAGCCCTTCCATTTGGACAGTTAACCCTCAAATATCTATTTGCAGAGCCAATGTTACCATCCTCCAGGTGTTTTAACTTCCTTTCCAAACATTCTACAGACGTAGAATGGAGGACATTCCATAAGTGTCAGTATGTTACCTAATAGCTATGGCAACATGTCTACTGCTAGTCCTACCCCCTCTATACACCACAAAGCACTTACTATAGTACATTTTATGCTCATTTGAGCTAGGAATCTGCTTGTCACAGTAAAGAAAGGGGTTATTGACATAGGTATGCAATGGCAAGGGGCACATCGGAGGGACGGGTATGCATCTTCGGCTGCATTAAAGCAGTATTGCCACATGTTTTCTTCTGTCAACAGAGCTGCACTGTTCCCAATTGTGAATGGAGGAAATATATTTTATAATATACCCAAATTCACTATAACACTTAGGTAATGATGTTAATGCTGCTGTAGTAAAATATTTTTAAATAGTTTGATGTTTCCCTTCACCGACGGAAGATTCGTTCCAAAATGTGAAATGATTAAGCTCTTTCACCTGTAAGTGGTCAAAGCAACTGTCCGGGTTGTAAGGGATCATACAACAAAGTGCAGTTCGGTACACTGTTTTTTCCCTTAATTCATGGTCACCTCCTAGGGCGATGGAGGACATCAGAGTAGGGGAATAAGCACCAATTCTGTTCTTTTACACACTATTCTTATAGACTCTCGTTTTTGAGTGTTTCTGTTGGAGGGGGAGCAGAGGTGGTTGGAGTGGGCTTGAGCATTAGATGCTGTTGAATGAACGAGAACTGAACTCACCTTCTGCTCATACTGCTGTTTCATGGAACGGAAGTGTTTGTCCCACTGCTTGTTCACCTCCAGCAACTAGAATGCAAGAAAAAGTGAATCAAAATCAGAAACCAGAAGGCCAATGCGACACAGCTGCCTTAGGAACTGTAGCCAATCAGCACTTATTAGGCAAGATGCTTGGATTGGTTAATACGTCTACATAACCGGATGTTTCATCTCACCCAGTCTCAAGCAACCAAACTTGAGATCTACACAGACTGCTCTACCAATACACCTCAGTCCTGGCCTAGTTCATTTATGTAATACTAGTACACAGGATCCAAACACACAGTACCACTAATGCTACGCCGCTGTTACTCCATAACTGAACTCTACTTGCCCAGCTCTACTGAGGCACATCAATCCTGCTGTTTCACTCCCATACTGTTCTATCACTGAAACTACTACAAGCTGTGCTCACTAAGTGAAACCAAACCTGCAAAGGCACCTATTTTCACTGTGGGGTCCCACACATCTCAGTCCTTGTAAGGACCTCATCATGGAACTGTAGTTTTGGGGTAAGGAGATCAATGTCCCATCATTCTACATCGCCTTGTCTTAAGAGCCTCCATTTTATTCCTGCCTCACCCTGGCACTTGTTCTCCTTCCTTCCAACACATATTCCAATTGGGGGTTTGAGAATAGAGTACCTTGTTTCTTGGGAGGGAAGCACAAGTGGTTTTAAGAAAATACTCAGATTCCCCGTGGCATCTCCATTGGTGGTACCAAATATGGCCTGATTGCCAAGGGAAGCTGCTAGAGAGTTTTGCAGCATTCCTAGATGGAGGTATCTTACCTCATTCCTCTGATGCTCCAAAGCCTTCACTTTCTTTTCCATTGCACCCACAACATCTTTGACCATTGCATTCTCTGTCAACTTTCCATTCTGCATAAAAACACAAAGTTAGTGTACAAAGCTTTGAAGCACATGAAGATGCAATACTTCAACAGCAGCAGAGAGAGAAGGATCGTTCAGTACCCATACGAGATCAAAGAGGTCTGCGTGAGAGCAGGAGGTGTTAGCACTCCCTAGCGAGGTACCTGCTGCTGCTGTACACGTTCCAGCTTCACTCCATCACCACTTGCTGTTGCTTCACTGCTGGCTTCGGCTGTCACCTTTGTTTGGCCTTCTTTGCCACCAAGGGTGACCTTCTGCTTCTGTTCCATGTTCTTAACTCTTGAGAGACGATGAGAGAGGAGACAATACAGGATGACATTAATGAAGCAAAGAGATGGCAAACTGCTCTGGATGAGACAGAAACCTCCGACATGCATGTGGTGAGCTGAAGTCTTCGAGTGACCCAGCAGCTAAATCAAAGCCATCAACCATGTGGTCACACCACTAACAGATGCGAGACAACGGCAGTGGCCTGCACGCAAATCTGTGAAAAATGAATGAATGAACAAGAGCATGGGACTGTGTTTCAACTGTGGTTCAAGAATCTGTGTGTAATCACCATTAGGTGCTCTATTGTGTACCATCAACACATGGTTTGAAGGGAAGGAGGGTTTACGGTTCAAAACCTGGCAAAATTATTTGTGAGTGGGTGCACTGCTGTGTAAACAGGGAGTTTCCTTCAAGGTGGCACATGTCTAAAATGCCACAGGTAAAGAAAATGTCTAAATAAAAAAAAACTGCTGGGGTTGTGTTCTCTCACATGCAGCACCAGAAACCGGTAGCAGTTCACTAACAACAAATGTGGGTTCATGCAGCACCCTGGGCAAACGCTGCACAATCAGCCCTAGCACAATTATATTGGTGTTACAGACAAATGGCACTCAGCCCCCGACAAAACTGCAAATAGTCCACAACTTCTTGGCTAGATTAGGATAAGCAGTGAAATTTAGCTATCTGGGAAGTACACATGGACACAAGGATGTTAACAGCAACACTAGCCAAATATACAAACATAAGCCTAAGGCTTCAGCCAAGAGAGCTATCCCTCATTGAATACACATCCTGAGAATTACAGTCTCAGGATGCTGGCCAAAAAAACATGCCTTTGGAAGACCAAACCTTGAAATAAAAGATCTATTTTCACAGGCAATGCAGAATTCACAGTTTAAGCCTTCAACAACAAAGTTGTCTCTCAGCTTAGATATACATTTTAGTCCCCTGGGTCAAACAACAAATTAACCTCTCACTTTACACAGATCATAAAAATGCAGACTTTGAATAGCAGAGCTACTGCTCAGGTTACCAATTTGCATGGGAAGCTTCAGACACTCAAGCTATTTCTCGTGCCATCTACTCTCCAGGATAGCTATCACTCCAGCCCAGGTCCACTAATTAAGGCATTTCAAAGGAGTGGCTGGGGTTTATGAAATGTTTGAGTTGTGAGCAATCTAGCCAGAACTTACCTCAGGTTCTCCGAAGCCTGGTTTCTCTGTTCCAGATCCTCTTCAAGTTTCTTCCGAAGTTCCTCATTCTCTTTGCGCAACTGCTCACAGAGGGTCTATGAATTAAAGGAGCAGAGGGCAATGTGGTACAGCACTGCAAATCTTACACAGAAGCTTAAGTATGGAGAAAATGAAGCTACAGGGTAGCATATATTTCTAGACCACAACTTCATAAAAGTTTTTCTAATCTTTAGGCTAAACCAGTGAAAGTGTGGATGGCGGTAAAGTGGCGCAGCTCTCCATTGGTCCCGATAGCGAGTTTGTGGCAGGGGATGCTGCAGTTTAGGATTGAGCTGTATATGCAAACCACGTGGATCGCATTATTGAAATGCAGAAGGGTCTGCTGGTACAAATTGAGAGGCCTTGGTGCATGTGTCTTTTTTATTTCCATTTGATGGTAATGGAATAAGAACGATTATTACTGCAGGTCAGAAATAATGTGCATTAGCTGATCTGGGTGTAGTCGCCAATACTTGGAAATCCATCACTTCCCAGGACAGGAATGAGGCTCATCTGCCATAGTAAGCACATGCGCAGAGCTCTGTTTACAACCTTTCTCCTCAATGCCCCCACTGACCACCTATGGTTGATATACTGATCTCCCCGAGTTCTCCTCTCCCCTGTAAGATGGGAATCCATTTCCTCTCTCGCTGTGGCCCTCCAGAGTTATTTTTGTCATAGGCTAAAATGCCCAAGTACTGCACATCACACCTTCTACTTCCCAGGCTGCACACACACACAAATACACAGAAGAGCAAATCAAATCCCATGTGTCGCTTTCACTCTCAATGAGTAATTGGGCTACGAGTTCAACCAAAGTAAAAACTTTTAAAATCAAAGTGGAAGTAACTGGTAACAAAGACTTTTCATTGTTACCAAGTAAATATAATGTTCTGATTATAATCTGTTTTCCAAAGGTAATGGTTGTGTATCTCCAGAGTAAGGGAATATATCAAAATTACTTTTGTTAATACAAAAACAGTGCATTTTATTTTCTTCTTGACACCCTGCGTAAGGCTGACACTGAGAAGCCCTATGTGTCTAGGAGTCTTTAGCGCGCTGATCGCTGTGGCAATAAAGCAGCCATGCTGGCAGTATTGGTTTCCTTGGATGCTGTGATTTTGCCACCCCTTATGTCTTGCCACCACAAATGTCTGGGTGTGTCAGGTGATCGGGCCATCCTGGTCTCTCGCTCACACTCCATACTTACCATCAGGGAGCATATAAACTCTCCAACCCCAAGCTCACAACAAAGGTACAAACCGTGTAACGTTGCTTTATTTATTATACAATTTTCAATCTTTCTTTCTTCTACTTACTCTTGGAACAAGGATGAGAGGAATCGCAAAGGTGAGTGTTAAGCTCATTAGGGGAAGGATTAGATTATAGGGTTTAAAGAGAATCAAGTGCCTCGCTGACCTCTGCACAGTATTCAGTCCTGAATAATGGCCAACATGTGCCAAATCTGCATGAAGACCCTGTGTTGGGGTGGTTTTGCCTGCCTCAGTAATAAAGTGTGTATCAGTGAGACAGCGAGCAGTTGCAATGTGTGCATTAACATGTCTTTCTGTAATACGAGAGCTGCCTTCCACAGAGAACGTCAGAGCATGTGCGAGCTGCACTCTCAAAGGATTTTCCTTGCCAATGGCCCTTCATGGTATTCTTTCTACTCGCACTTCTAAGCAATCCTTTTAGTGCAACAGGTTATTTTATGATTCAATAATGACAGCATTGTCCTATAATTTGGTGATCTCTCCCACTTTCCTGCTTGTGTATCTTGCTATGGCCAGAGCATTTATTAGGAAATACATTTATGAGACATCATATACAATTGTCCTCGGAGATCCAGGTGGGGCAGGGACTGGGGTCAAAATGAGTTCACCCGTACCCCCCCCCCCCCCCTTGCATAGGCAATCAAGGAATGTTACTACTGGGAATAAGCATAATTCTGCAAAGTAGCGCAGGTAAGTATATCCCTTCCGGACCCATACAGAAGTCCATGCAGATGAGTACATTTCAAAAGATTTGAAACAACGGAATTGGTGTAGAAATGAATAGCTGGCAGAATGCAGGGTATATCTGTGGTAGGATGCTTGTGATGTCGGCAGCTGAAGCACACAGCTGTGGGATGCACCTGCATCTGCAGACTGCTTTGTATAGACATCAGATGACTTTATCCTTGGATACTTAACTTTGACCCCTAAACCCACCTGGCCCTTTGCACAAGAGTCTAAAAAGCGTCACTTGGTGAGCATCAACAGAGACGCCACCCACCTGTCTACGACTGCTGGTGTAACCCTTACCTAGTAGTGCAGTAGTAGTGATGGTCCCTCTTCTGCAGCATTTGTGTGGCACACTTGGAAATTCTAACTTAGACGAGCACTAACCACGTGGAATGCAGCAAACAACCCAGTGTGATTAGCTTGCACTTCAGGCAGGCAGGGTGGGACTCTTCCTACAGGAGCAGGGTCAGGACTGATTTGCAAATAGCTGGGTCCAAACTGAGGTGGCGTGGTGGACACAAGAATGATGGGTTGAATGCTAACCCCATCAACTGCCAGTAGTTAGATGGATTGCACGCATTCCTCCCATCACTAATTGTTAGTTTGAGCCGGCCTCAGAAAGTAGTTTTGTTTAGGGTGCAGCCCTGATTGCCATAAAAATCTGTTGTGTAAGTCTAACAGCAGCAGTCACTTAAATGTAATACCTTAGTCTGTGCAACATTCTTTCGCCATGTTGCTACAGATGAAGACCACATATTACAAGTCAGATTGATTGGTTAATGTGAAACTTGGATATTTCTTTAGACTTTGGATGTTGGAGGCAAATACAAACATTCTACTATGAAATGATGTAGTTTCATCTACTGGAAATTTTGGAATTCACTCAGCTTCATGGAAGATACCAAAAATGCTACCTTCCAAAGAAGGTGTCCAACATCACATTTGTGAGGGCTTGAATGGTTGGCTTAAGGACCTCACGCACACTACATTATGCACACAAGATGGAACAGACTGTCCCCTAGTAGGATCATTTACTTTTCAAACCTTTCAGATGAAATTTATTGAACAACATCCAGCTTGAGAGTTCCTTTGTGATAAGCAACACTCTAGGAGGTACGCATGTATCCATGGCATGTGCTAGCTGCATTAAAGACAGAAGCATTAAGTGATATTTTACATGCTAAAGAGGAAATATTCCTTGCTGAACTCTTAATAATTTCTGTAAGGGGAACAATATTTTAAGGTAAAATCATTCTGCTCCCTCAATTATCATATTTTGGAAATTCTCACACAAGCTCTTGCTTACCATGGAAATCTAACGGAATGAATCCTGGGACCAGGATGCAGATGCCATTGTCATGAAAAACTACTGGACTACACGCATTGACCTGCGGTCATTAGAAAATTACATCTTGTTGTTTCTCTTTTACTTTGTTCATATTTGAATAAGCTAGGCTGCTATTACGTTTTTTGTCATATACACTTTCAAATGTCACCTTATTTACCGCCCACTGCGCTGTGCATTTCGGATCAATTTTGACAGATCATCTTGCTACTTTTATTTTGAAAGTCTCTCCTTTTATTTTGCGTGAAGCTCCTAATAGCTGGGCTGATGAGCCAGACCGGGAGGCAACCAACTCGACACCTGTGCAGCACAGGCATGCTATAGCGCCTCCCATGCAAGCACCCAACAAGAACAAAAGGATCCCTCAGAGAGCTTATAGCCGATGCTCCCCTGGCACTGTTTATTTGAGGGATCACATATACAATCAGTTGTATGCACATCAGTTAGCTACTTTACTTAGAAAAAATATCATAATCAAAAATAAGGACAAAGGTGCTCCAAAACAGCAAGCGCAGTGCAAGTGAGTTGTGATCAGGTGAATAATGGTGTGCATGTATATTTACAAGGGGTCATGGGTAATATACTGTTGACTTATGGTACACTTTCGGAGGCACAGACTCATATATGCAGACTTATATACTGTACATAAGAACCCTATTGAACGGCAGGCAACAGTGCAATACGTACATGTTCTGCCTTCATATAATGACTACACTGAAGACTTCATCTGGACAAAAGCAGTGACAGTAACCTTAACAATGAGCCCCAAAAAAATCAATTACTGCTCAGGATTTTCAAATGCTAAATGGAGAAACATAGTAAATCCCATAGTGGGCTACACCATCATTAGATCAATGAAAAGACTGCTACTGCTGCAGCAGCGTAAGTGCTCCGCTGTCTGCTGATACGCAAGCAGGCCACATCCTTGAGCATACTTATGCAACAACTGAGAATCCTAAAATATCTGCTATGAAAGAGTTCCATAGTTTATTTTAGCTTACTTCAGGGCACAACTACTCAGCCCTTATCTCATCAGCATTGAATGGGCAAAAGGCTTGGGATGGGCACATTCTCTGAAGCTCTACAACAGCCCCTTCCCTCTCTGTAAACCTATCAGAAGCATCTACTATATTCGTTAAGAAATGGAAGACGTCAATGGTCAATCAGATTTTGCATCTTCGTAAAAGTAAAATAACTTGCACTTGCCAAAACCAGGGGAAAACCGGATTACAGTGCCTGGTGTAAGGACAATCTTGGCACCAAAATTGCAGTGCAGTATGTCTTGGTTAGTATTTTGTTTTAATCATGCAGCAATGAATAATGCTAGCACAAACCTCACCCGCTTCAAACGCATCCACAGAGGCATTTAGAACTGACACAGGGTTAGCCAACCATGTATTCAATCACTCTTCAATCAAGGCATCAACAGATTTGAATGAAGATCTTGAACAATTTTTCCTACCAAAATCTAGCACATCAGCTCCTCTTTTTTTCTTCCCCAGCACGTTACAGGCACTTCCACCTGCAGTCCTGATCACACACACAAGTTTGCCACCTTACTTGCATACAGCTGAATTCTCAACCTGGGTAGTGACAACAATAAAACTTGTCTCAGAAGCAAATCTTGTCCACTGACTGATTTGTAGTCTGTAATTTCCCTCCGCAATAGTTTCTTCCTCCGTGAATAATACGGTAGAGGCTTAATTTCTGAAAAATGCAATGTATTAGTTGCTGCCTCAGATGATCTTTGTGCCATCTTGGATCTGGGAAGAGAAGCGAGTGTGGCCCTTCAAGATCTGTCTTCCACTCTATCCTCCTCTTCAATGTTGAAGGAGTGAACCAGGGTGGATAGTGTCTAAGAATGACAAACTTCCTTTCTTTCTGGAAGGGGAACAGGCAGTTGCTGTAGCTCCTTTCTGCTACGATTTCCTTGTACCTCTTTGTAGACTTTCCAAGGTCCCAGGGCTGAGAGCAGTTTCCTTTACACCCTTTAATCACTCCCCCCACCCATTTAAAAAGGTTGTATGCATTCAGCTTTTATTTTATCCTGATGGCATGCAGCTCGTTCTACGAGTCCAACCTGGCATCCCTGCCCTACAGTTTATGCTTCAGTTGTGTCTCCAAGACATTGCCTCCAGAACTCCAGCATACAGACAAATAATCTTTAATTAAACTCTGAGGAAACAGATTCATTTTTAGGAGTTCCTAGTCTTTGTGGTCTCACACCTGGTTGCCAACATATATGGTCACTTTGTTGACCATGACGGACCAGGATCGCAACCCGAGAATTATTTTTGATCACAAACAGTTGTTTACACCTTAGCAGAATAACCTAGCCCGGCATCATCCCGTCTAGTCTACGGCATTGCTGTTTATCCAGGCCTTCCCAAAAATGCAGTCTACCATAAGCAAGTGATACAAACATGGCCACACAACTTGTCTTTTGCCCTTATCGAGGCTGCAAAGTTCATTGCTTCCGGATAAGAGTGTATTTTTCTGCTCATCCATCCTGCACAACTGAGGCGTCACAAAGTGCATCTTAATGCCCTGGCACACAATGCTCTTCCAGAAAATTGGGAGGCAATGAGACAATAAGGAGATCACTTCTTATCAAAGGTAGCGGTAGGCAGTATTTAAATAAGGCTGTCAACATTTTGCTAAATTTAAAAACTGTGCACTTTGTGACTGCAGTAAAGTATTATTAAAGACTTGCAAAGCTTTGCCTGCAAGCGATAAACCTTGTAAAATCTATAAAAAAATTGTGTGTTTTTCCTTAAAATCTTATTTTGTATGAGAACTAAAAATGGGATTTGCTGAGACTTCTACATAAAAAACATGTTTTGAATGGTTTTTCTAGCAATTTAAACTATACATTCGGCACAAGAAGTTTTTTGGGGAAAATAGTGAAAAAAATGTTTAAATGTTTTTACAGCCCCAATCAAATGTGTCTCATATCAGTTTTATAAACATACTAAGGATTGCATTAGAATGATGGTATGTTCTTAGGATTTCCCCATTTCTCTTAGTTTGCCATTTATGTGCTGACTGCAAGCTTGCAGCTGTAATCATACAATCGTTCCGGCATAATCACTAAAAATGAGAGTGGACAGCATGGTCTGAATAGGTGTTGGGAACGGAGAAAATCCAGCAGGCTAGTTCTGGTGAGCGCTCGCCCCTGCCTTGAGTTCATCATAGATTTCCACCTCAGCATACAAAATTATCATGCATGTGCGGTGGAGATATTATTGTGAACCAGAGTGGGCTCTGTGGTCTGGGCGGGCACACCATGTGCACATCCTTTTATCATGCTTGACTACTGTCGGCTCCCTGGGCTGTACTACCTATCCGTGCCCTGGGAAACCCAATATGGGCTTCCCACCTTTATATAAATTGGTCAACCGGTCCCATGCAGCCAGGTTCTTTGCCCATTCCTGTGGGGCATGGCTGCTGCATGTGTGTGCTTTTCTGGGTGTATAGCTGATGTGTAGGGCCTGCTCTAGGGCGACTATGTTGTATTGTATTGTGTATTGTAGGCAACAACAAAGATGCCAAGATAACACTGGTATTTACTTTTCCTGCTGGAGATCAAGTTTTGTCTAGAGGCAGTTCGGACTCATCATAAAGAAACACATGGGTTAATGTGCCTGCTGCAAAGAACGTGCACCATGCAGATCACAGAACTGTATTTCACGTGGATAGCTCAGTGGGTTACTGCTTTTGTCACAGAGCCTCTCTTGTCACTTGCAGTTCAAAAGTCACAATCCTGATACATCCCAGTGAGCTATGAGCTGTCCTTAAAGTGCTATATACAAACTGCTTGGTATAGGTTACAATGTTATGTATTCCCCCCCGTCTTTACTTAGCCTAATGCTGCTAAAAAATGTGTTAGGGTAGAAATACATTCTTATCAGTAAAGCCAATCCCAGCCAATATGGTACGTTTTAAATCCAGAGTTTGTGCTTTTCTAAACCAAACACTGTTAAAACCGACTGCCCATCAGTATGGATGGCATGCGAGTCCTACAATCCTCATTAGCTTATGTGACATTTCCTACAGAATAATTTACACACGTAAGATTCATTGTCTCTGTATATGTGTGTGATGTAAAGTGCTCTATACTCTACACTGGTATGAGTAGCGGCATAAAACAAATGAAATGTATGTGAGAGGGGCTACAGAGAGATGAGGGGCACTATTGGAGGGTGTTAGTGAGGGAATCTGTTGAGAACAATATCATGGGGGGAGCAAAAAACAGTGTCGCAAAAGGTGTCGCCGGCACTAGAGCTAGCCCCAGGACGTATGTATGGAGGAATTGCAGCACATGCTGTCATAACCACTGGAATCAGTTTTGTATTTGTTGAATCCAGGTGATACCTATGATTCGGGTAGAGGGAGAGCCCAGAAAGAAGGTGTGAATTGCAGGCTCTTGCAGGACTTTCAAGAGTGTAGTGTAGTGGGTCAGACTTTTGGGTGTGGAGGAGAGGAGGCAGATGCCCCCTTTGAAGCCAAGAATCAACCCCCTGCCCTTTCCTGGCTCAAAGTTTAAAAAGCAGTTTAGTGGGATTGCCTCTCTTGCTGTTGTACTCCAATGTTGGGCTTCTCCTGCCTGGTGACTCGCAGGCCCTAGCACCTTTCTGCAAGCACCTAGTAACAAAAACGTTGGGTTGGGCCATTCTGAGTGAAATAAGCAAAACATCAGAACTGCCCAGAAGCAGCCTCAGAGCCAACTGCTGGAACGTACAACTAATGTCCGCAACATTAGTAGAAGGTAGGGCAGAAACTTCTAGCAAGTGTGCCAAGATTTCTCCACCAGAATCTGGTTTCTCCACACAAGTGGAAAACAAGAAACATTTTTGTACTCTAGGGTTGGGTATTCTGTGTATCTGGCACCAGCAAGATGTGTGCATGTCGTGTTAAAACCCAATAAAAAAGTTTTTTTTTTTTTTAAACGACTGCATTGCAGAAGTAAACAAAGCATGTGAAAATGAAACTGATACAAGCTACAAAATTTTTGCAGCTATTTATAATTCTTGTCTTCCTGGTTATTAAGTGAATGTGCTGAACTCTGGGGTTTTCATCCTTCTGGTACAGTGAATTTTACAATACACCACTATCTTGCCATCAAACTGTAAACCTCTGTGTTAAGGGGTCAGTAACCCTCCCCAAAGCACGAAACAAATAAAACTCTTTAACTGTACTAAGCACACACTGTGGCACTCTTTGGCGACTTAAATCATGGCACCTACAGGTTTAGAGATCTTATTGCCTGTCTTATGTCCCTTTGTGCAGCTGACATATAGTATGAACATGTCAATCTGCCCATACTCTTCACCCAGGTGTGCAAAAGAAAAGAAGTGATATCCCATGACAACCCACACCTCTAGGTTGGACGTCCACTTCCTCACACATCTCATCTGTAAGATGCACCCCACCCTCATCATTCAGAAAACCTACCTGGTGGACATCTTCATCGCTCATACATTTTTCTGAGGTGGATCTCAATCGCTCGCATACCAAAACTTCCTGATAGACGATTCTATTCTACATAATCCCTACAGGATGGCCTTCACATCGTTCACACAGTGACTCTGACATACACTTCAATCCTTCATATGTTCATTTTTGCCACCCCATTGCAGTCCTCTCCTGGCTGAGGGATTTCCCATCTCCAGTCAGACTACAGAGCCTTGATGTCCTCCTCCTTTTACACTTCCTACTCACCGCCTGAACAGATGTGACAAACCCCGCACTCCCCTCAGACTGACCTGCAAAACCGAAGTTCTCTGCTCATTCTTGTGCACTTTTGTTGCCAGTCGGTTGAACTCTAGAGCCATTCTTCCCAGGTGGGTGAAAAGCTGGTTTCGGTCTGGCTCCACTGAAAATTCGCTGAGAGAGGTTTCCAAGCGCTGCAATTGTAGAATCAGGTTGCTGTCTGTATTTGGCAAGAATGTCTGGGACTCCATCTCCTGAAAAATACAGGCACCACACCCGTTAATACCACACCGATATATGCACCAGCGATAATGATGGTTTCCTGATGAGACGCCCATGCACCACTGAGGCTAGTTCCCCGAAAACGCTCAGACCTGGGAGCTATGGACTCAAAATATATGATGGAGTGGTTACTTCTGAGGTGAGAGCTCCCTGGATCGGGATCAGAGATTTCAGTTCTGCCAGAGGTTATCCTTCGGATTTTCATCGTTCCTCTGCATATTGGCGTGTTTTATAGATGTTTAACGACTTAAATCAAGCCATCCACAAACATAAATGAGCAGGTCTTGCACATTTGGTGTGAGAAGCGGGCTAGTGAGCCCTTCCTTAGCACTGCACATGTTGCTGTCCCCTCCTCAGAGAATCAATTCGCTAAAATATATACAAGGTGGGCTTTAGCTCTGTCTGTGGGAGTATAGCCCATCACCATTACCTAGATAGGTCACTATTATCAAACATTTAGAATAGCCAGGCGTTAACATTTAGTGCATTTTGCCATTCATTGACATACTACTTTGGGGGTCATTTAGGATACGCGGGAAGCAGTAACAAATCTGGTGAAATGTGTGAAGTTTTTCAATGCATTTAACATTATCTGTGCATTAAGAGCAAAGTAGTGTGTTTCGTGACTATTAGCTGCAGAGCACAAGCAAAAAAAATAGTGCTAATTTAACACCAATAATTGCGGGAGAAGCGACAGAAACAACACTTGCAAATGTATCTATAAATTTACAGTTAATGTAATGATTACTGTTGTGGTATTGGTAACCCAAATTGTAGTAGAACAGCAAAACATCTGACATTCTGCAGATGACTCCATTAGAGGGGCGGTGCTCATTTCTTTGAAATGTCAACACCACACAGGTCCACTTCACATAACCTGCAGAATATATTCCTAAAAGCACTTCCACTGACGCCCTAAAAATGTTCTTCCAACTCTTTGAGGAAGTAAGTTTTTCCATGTTACTCAACACCACTGAGGGCCACAAACGACAACCATGATATTACCCAGTAACTCCTTCCCAGAGTCCCCGACAGCGGGGGCATTAATAACTGCAGGGAGGGAGGTGGTGATAGAAATAACAGGAAACATAAGTGGACCCCTAAGGGGTGCCTTCGAAACAAAAAATTATCGAGGTACTCAGTACGCACAACTTCTGTCCAATAGAAACATATACTCCTGCCCACCGGCACATGGGCGGAGCCACAACACCCTCGTTTCTTTTTTAGGCTGATCACATTGGGCAGGCAACAGCTGGGGTCTCAAGTCAGACCTAAAAATTGAACACGAGAATTAATAAGAAAAAGAACAGATCGGGCTATTGAATGAAATATTTGAGTATTTGAATACAGTGACCGCACCAAGGGAGTCTTTCCCTCTGTAAATAAACGGTGGATTACTGTCGAGTGAAGGAAGACAAGTTTGAATTCAAGGCACGGGTGGGGGGCGAGGTGGGGTGTTTCCTTCCGTTCCGCACGGCATACTATGCTACAGTCAGCTGGTACGATGCTCGTGCGAAATTAACGTGCTGGCAAATCCAGTCAAATTATTTCTCAAAATAGGAATCGTAAGCAAATACACTGGGGACATATTCTGCAATGCACAGGAGGCGTCCTCTGGGCAATCACGTGCCTGCCGCAGCGGCGGTCATACAAATATCAAATGTCAAATATAAACTAACCACACGGCAGTAACGGGCCCGTCAGCTAGAAAGAGTCACTGTTTGAAAGCAAATGAAAGTCTCTTGTAGGTGCAGTTCACATTACTGGACACGAGAGGGCAACCCTTTCCTAGAGGCAGCATTATGAATATGGGACAGGAGGGCTCATACAGCCTGAGGTGCAAAGCAACTTGGACTCGTACAACCGTGGGTCCGCAAAGTCGCAGACAGGGTGAACTGTCCTAAAGATACTATAGCTTCACGAAGAGACCACTGGCAAAGTCCATAACTGCAACACCTTACAAGGAAAGCAGGGTGTGAAACGGAAGTCCCCACCCTTTACTTGCGTGCTGCGAAGATGCGCATCAATTGTTGCGACCACAAGCCACCGACTGCGCACCAACTCCCTGAAGGGGACAGTATACATTCACAAAGTGTTAGCTGCCCGTGAGCTACAGCTTCCACTCTGGAAACGTGGGCACCGTAGGGAACCGATAGCGGGCAGCATGTACCACCCCTCACACCCGATGTCTGTGGCACACACTGGCGGCTGCTGCTGGGTCCAGGTGCAGGTAGTTCACACATTAGTCAAGATATGAACGGAAATGGCGAAAAGACGTTTTACTTTCTATCCGAAAGTACCACCACCTGATCCGCGCTGCCAAAAGGAACTTCTTCACCGACAGACTGGACAAAAACAGACAACAGCAGAGAACTCTTCAGCATCGTCAAGGAGTTCTCCAACCCCAGCGCCAACGCCGTCACGCCCTCACAGGATCTGTGCGAATCCCTCGCCACTTTCTTCCATCGCAAGATTAGCGATCTCCACGACAGCTTCGGACACCAGACCCAACCAAACACCACCGAACCGGCATCCACGGCCATCACCCTCAACAACTGGTCCCACATCAACACGGAAGAAACCAAATCCATCATCAACTCTATCCACTCCGGCGCCCCTTCGGACCCCTGCCCGCACTTCATCTTTAACAAAGCCGACAACATCATCGCCCCGCACCTCCAGACCGTCATCAACTCTTCTTTTTCTTCTGCTACCTTCCCCGAATGCTGGAAACACGCCGAAGTCAACGCCCTACTAAAGAAACCTACGTCTGACCCGAGCGACCTGAAAAACTTCCGCCCCATCTCTCTTCTGCCTTTCCCAGCCAAAGTAATAGAGAAGACCGTCAACAAACAGCTGACCACCTTCCTGGAAGACAACAACCTGCTCGACCCCTCACAAACCGGATTCCGAACCAACCACAGCACTGAAACCGCCCTCATCTCAGTCACTGACGACATCAGAACCCTGATGGACAACGGTGAAACAGTCGCCCACATTCTGCTCGACCTCTCGGCTGGCTTTGACACCGTCTGTCACCGCACCCTAATCACCCGCCTCCGCTCCACCGGAATCCCAGGCTAGGCCCTGGACTGGATCGCCTCCTTCCTCTCAAACCGTTCCCAAAGAGTTTACCTCCCTCCGTTTCGCTCAGAACCCACCAAGATCATCTGCGGCGTACCCCAAGGCTCATCACTCAGCCCGACACTCTTCAATGTCTACATGAGCCCCCTCGCCAACATCGTACGCAAGCACGACATCATCATCACCTCCTACGCCGACGACACCCAACTTATACTCTCCCTCACCAAGGACCCCGCCAGCGCCAAGACCAACCTACAAGAGGGTATGAAGGACGTCGCAGATTGGATGAGGCTCAGCCGCCTAAAGCTGAACTCTGAAAAAACGGAAGTCCTCATCCTCAGCAACACCCTGTCCGCCTGGGACGACTCCTGGTGGCCCACGGCCCTCGGCACCGCACCGACCCCCACAGACCACGCCCGCAACCTTGGCGTCATCTTGGACCCTCTTCTCACCATGACCAAGCAAGTCAATGCCGTGTCCTCCGCCTGCTTCCTCACCCTCCGCATGCTCCGCAAGATCTTCCGCTGGATCCCCGCCGACACCAGAAAAACCGTGACCCACGCCCTCGTCACGAGCCGCCTGGACTACGGCAACACCCTCTACGCCGGGACCACAGCCAAACTCCAAAATCGCCTGCAACGCATTCAAAACGCCTCGGCCCGTCTCATCCTCGACATACCCCGCAGCAGCCACATCTTCGCACACCTGAGACACCTGCATTGGCTCCCAGTCAGCAAAAGGATCACCTTCCGACTTCTCACCCACGCACACAAAGCCCTCCACGACAAGGGACCGGAATACCTCAACAGACGCCTCAGCTTCTACGTCCCCACCCGCCTCCTCCGCTCCTCTGGCCTCGCACTCGCTGCTGTCCCTCGCATCCGCCTCTCCACGGCGGGTGGGAGATCTTTCTCCTTCCTGGCGGCCAAGACCTGGAACTCCCTCCCCACCAGCCTCAGGACCACCCCGCTTTCCGGAGACTGCTAAAGACCTGGCTGTTCGAGCAGCGATAATCCCCCTTTTTCCCCTAGCGCCTTGAGACCCGCACGGGTGAGTAGCGCGCTTTATAAATGTTAATGATTTGATTTGATTTGATCCGTGTGGGGTATAAAGGCCTCTGTCTCTGAGTTTAATGACACCAAATGACAATTCATAAAACACAATCTGTGATACTAACCACTAGACCGGTGCATCTGTCCTTATGTCACACGCTCTGTCAACCCCCAACCCCTTGCGCCAGGCTAGGCAATAATTCACCAGTTCCCTGTTCTGCACCACCCCTGTCTCTGTCCTAATATCTCTGGAATGCCGGGACACAGACCGCATCACCCACCCCCGCGAAAACTGCACTGACCCCCCACTCACGCCGAACTTCTCGGTGACATCGCTCTATTTATTGTCACACCTGTCCAAGTGGTGCTTGCTCGTCACTTTTTCACGCGTTGGAATTCCACGGTCCTAACACCACCCCCGCCGCCCCCACCAGTCAACCGAAAGATCCAGTGCCCCAACCCGCCACTTGTAGTCCGCGCAGCCTCACTGAGGTGTGGCTCGGGTATGACAGGGAGGAGAGTCATGCAGACATCCTCGGGAGAAGAGAGGCCGTTCACTGGAGAGGAATGCGTAGCCTTCAAAGGGATAGGGAGGAAGGGGACGAGGGGGGTCATCTCTGTGTGAGTCACACTCCCTCTGCTTTGTCCACTCCCCCGCTCCTCACACGGGATCCCCCACCCTCAACTACAAGAGGCTCACTCTTGGTGTACTCACGGTGAGTCACTCGGAGCCGCGGCCTTTCCCAAATATGGTGACCCGTCCCCCAATTCCAGCATGCACGAGAGGCCTGGTGCACACACTGCACAGGGCCTGCATATTCTTCATTTGTGTGACTTTGGCTGCCTTTATCTCACACCTTTACTTCAGTCACAGGGTGCAGAAATGTTGAAGTTTTTCGCATCTGATATTTTTTGTGCATTTTTAATAGTTTGCAGAATGTAAATTTACTCTTTAAATTGAAAGAGCACACAGACATGACACTAATGCGTTTAAAACAATTTTCCCATGACTTGTAGAAGTGTGATTTTCGGCTTATTTTAACTATGCCTCAATTTAGACCAAGACATCATTTTGTTCAAAATAGAAATCTCCCCTTGCATGTTCGTTTATTTCCATTGATGCTGTCCTTGAAGAAAAAAAGTTTTCAACACAGACCTAGTAATGTTTCTTCTTCAAGGCCCTTCCACTAACTCACTGTACCTCATTCATTCACAATTGCAAACTGTTGTTCATGTAAATAGTTTGTCCTGCCATCTCTGGATTGACATTAGCATAAAGTAGACATAATCAATCTTCATGCTGTGAGATAAGATGGTAAGGCATTATGACATTTCATAAAACCGTGCTCTGAGTTTCTGAGAATATTTATTTTTTTGCTCACATCATGATGAATTAGCAGAATTTGATGATTTCTTATACAAAAAAACTTTATATACAGAACCCCTTTAGGGAGTGAGATGGAAGACTTTCCAATGCTGCCAATCCTCTTCTTGATTTTGCTGCTCGACTGGGACACAGAATTATTCCGATATTGCACTTTATTTTTTTATCTCTCTATTTACTGACAGCTCTTACGGCAATTGACTTTATGCCTTTCTATTATTGTTCTCCATGCTGCAGCTTTTGAATTTTTTAAAATACATTTCTAAACATTTAACTCTTTCTCTAGAATTCAATTATTTAGTCCATCCTTGCCTAATTGGATGTATTTGGGTGTGCTAGGAGGCGCTTTATCTCAAGGGCATATGTCACTGAGGTTTAACACCATCTACAATTCATCTACTAGTGGGCATGCTTTTGAGCTAATAATTGGGGATGTGCAATTATAGGGATTTCTAGCAACCACGTGAGAAACTGCCTGGGAAGGTGGCAAGTTTGTGTTTTTACCTCTACACCTTGCAAAGATCGTTCGACTTCGAGACGTCGCTATTATTTTTTGTAATGGATCTGTGGACATGCAGAAGCTAGTTGTCCACTCTGTGTACACGTTTCTGCACATGCTCTCTGTTTGGAAACCACATTAGGTCTGTGCGTGTCCTTCGAAAACCGCGCACTTCTGTCCGGCCTCACTTAAGGTACACATTGCCATCAGTCCACCCTGTGGAAGCTAAACCTGTTTTTGGGGGCAGGTGGATGGCGCAGTGGGGATCCTGGTAGGATGTGTGAAGGCTATGCATGTCTTTGTGGTCTCAAACTGTACAGTGGTGGGTTTCTGGGTCGGACTAACAGCCGGTGACGAAATACTACGAGGAAAGTGTCGTGTGCAGATGCCATGTGTCATGAAATTGTGTGAGCGCAGTCTCTCGGCCTGTTGTATTCTGGAGATTCCAATATGTGGGGTGCGTGTGTATGCTCGTGGCTCTTTTGCATTACCTGTGTGTGTATGTGTGCATGTTCTGCGTGCCTTTATGGGGTCTTACTTGCGGTACTTAGCGTTAAATGGTTAGCACAGGGCTAGGGAGCCTGATTCCCCTGGGGCTGAATGTGCACAGGGGATTAACACAACTAGCGAACAGGTCACCTCTGAGGCTCGGGAGCCCGCACCTTCCTAGACTGGAGGAGCTCAGGAGATCAGCAAGGTACATGGTGCCTTTCACCTCTAGGAGTGTAGGGCTCAGTGAGGTTATATGAGGATGGCTGGTTCCAACACTAAAGACTTGTACATTCAGGGGATAAAGAAACAGAGTGCCAAGCCTGTAAGATCAACAGCTGGACATCTCAAGCCATCAGTGCAGGTCATGAATGTCACTGGCAGGGACCTCTGGACTCAGAAGACTGACTGTGATGCTGAGTCAGGTACTCGTAGGGCTGCACTGGAGTGCGTCACCTGTAGGGCAGGCCGGGCTCGGGGGACTGGCACAGTGGCCTCTCACTTCTAGGAAATTGTGTGAGCTCAGGTGCTTGGCACAGTGATACAGAGAATGCCACCTATGGCGCCAGTTGGGTTCGGAAACTAAATATGTTTGGAGCAGAGAAAAGGAGTACAACCGACAGCATCCCCATGATGTAGTGACATTGTCCCCAAGGTGAAGGCCTTGGCAACCTGAGGCGTAGTTACCAGAGGTGCATTGGCACTAGGGCCTAGTCGCCTGTACCCAGCATTCTGCGCTAGGGTAACATATTCAGCTTTTCACCAAGTTCAGAAGTAAATAACTTTCTAATGTCTAGAAAAGTCTAACTTAGATACTTTTAATGTAAACCTATTTGCTTCATTTCCCCACCATGCATTACCACGCATTTTATTCATAAATTGGATATTTTCTAAATATAGCTTTGTAAAGAAAAGAAAAATTATCTTGGTCTGTTCTACAAATTATCCATCTCCCGCCCTCCCCAAGATTGATTAAACAATGCTTTCTTTTCCATCGGTCTTATTTTCTCCCTCTGTCTTTCTCAAACTTTCTCCCTATCTGTAGCTGTCTTTCTTGCTGCTTGTCTCATTCTCCCCTCTCTACATGTCACTCTTTTTTCCCTTTTGCCCACTCTCTGCTCCTCTAGTCTCTTTTCTTGCCGCCCCTTGCTCTATCTCTAACCTTTGTATTCTCTAGTTTATTTTACTCTTGCACACTTCTTTCTCTTCTCGCTTCTCTCTTGTAGCATTTCTACCTTTCTCTACACCGCCCTTCCTGTCTGTTTTTTCTTTCTTCCTTTAAGTCTCTGGTGGGTTGCCTCTCAGAGATTCTGTCTTCTTTTCTCTCTGTGCCTGAACATTGCCTGTCTCTCTTTTAGTCTGTCCATCTCAATTTCTCTCCGTTTCTTTTTTTCTCCCCTTCAGTCGCTCTCGCAACAAATAGCCTCTCTCACCTTCCCTCTCTATCTCTTTCTCTCTCTGCCTCCTTCTCTCCCTCACAAATCCTCCCTCTCTCCCACCCCACCTTTCCCTCTGCCTGTCTTTTCGTGTCTTATTTCCGGAATTTTCTACTTTTTATCTCCATCCCTCTTTCTGTCACCATTTGTCTGTTTCTCTTTCGCTGCCACCACTTCTCTCTCTGCCATTCTTCCACACCTGTCCTTCTCTGTCTCCATCATCAGAGACGGAAGGAGGCAAACAGGAGTTACAATATAGTAAAGACATAGCCACAGAATGTGGGGGTGCTGTGAGTGCTCCGGTGCCTCAGATGACAAGCTGCTGGCATATTCCAAAAACAAAGGTTCAACCCCATTTTAGAAAGTTCTTGGCGCTGTCCACGGCTCCTCACAGAACATGGATGCCAAGGCGCGAGATCCTTCAAGTGACCCATCCTTACAAGTCAGCATTCGAACCACTCCTCGAACTCAGCAAAGACTTGAGACACAGACAGGAAGTGCATGTTGGGGCAACTGAGGCCGTCTAAGCGGAGGAGCTCCAGCTCCCAGACACCCAGCGCGAGGAGCTTGAGGCACCAGTGTGAAGTTCTTCAGGCACATTAGAATAAGTACTCTGAATCAGATGCTATGAGCAGCCTGAAGAGCCTACGGCACATAGCACGGGGCGCTCAAAACACAAGCACCGAGCTGTGTTCCTACTCTACTTATCAGGGTGCTCCCCTGCCCAGTTTACCACAGCCCAGCCTTCTCTTACTAGGCTTATAGTTTTAGATATATCCGAACTTTTACAGGTCAAGTACTTGTTTGGGAAACCCATGTTTCTTAGATGTAATCTCAATGTATTCTTATGGTGCAGATATTTTTCGGTTATCCGCCTGTTGAGATTTCTACCGTCTGTCAATACTTTGCACAGTTTCTGCTTGTGTCCATTGTCATGACCTTGCATATTGTGAAAACTAAAAATGTACAAAAAGTGATTATAAAAAAGACACATAGGCACTGAGGGTGTGGGGCTGAAATCAATTATAAGAGGGTATGCTGCTTTCCTGGAAACAGAAGGATGTCAGATACAGGAAGGCGGAACAGGGCTAAGCGTGCACACATCATTGGCCACACAAATAAAGACACACTGACCAAAAACGAACTGGATCATCGGTAACGCAGCTTATTGGGAAGTCAGTGGTCAAAAACCATGACCACGAAAGCAATGTCCAAGAAGTGATTGAGATATATATTGTGGGTTAGTCTTGTTATGTGAAGTTACATGCTTTTTTTTGTTGCTTTTTTTTATAGTGCTTAATTTTCCATTTCCTGGCCTCTTGATGCTGTGTGTGTTTTAGATTCAAACAGCGGTTTGCTGCTTGTGAGTTGTGCAAGTAGAGAGGATCTCTGTAGAGGCTTTGGGTATTGTCAACTTCTACCAAACTCACATCAGTGTAAATATGGGCTGGGGAGTATTTGTCAGTCCGGAGCCGTCCTAACAGTAGAGGGATACTGAAGGCCATGAACCAGTAGCATCAATGAAGATGGCTTGGGCAACTCAGACATGCAAAAGAAGGGAAAGGAAGTACCAACATGTATAGTGTTCGGTAGATCGCAAGTACAGTGGTACCGGTTGAGAGAGGTATGATGGGCTCCCTGCACCAAATTATAGCACACTTGAAGGCTTTACTAAGCAACCAGAGGACAGAGGGACGTTTATTTGTCCCTTCTTTATGGCCAATGGCACAATTGCTACATCATTCTTGGCCACTGGGCTTTGTCCAAACCTGCTCTTTTGCTCCATTTCACAAGCAAAGGGAGAGCATACGCCCTTTGGAGCAAGTGAGATCTCAGTACTGGGCCGTGGTGAGGCCCTCAAGCCCTTGTAGCTCGGGGCCTGGCCTCTTCGGTCCTCCCCTACCACCTCTGTTTCCCCATGATATCTGGAAAAGGTCCATTTATTTCCAAATGTTTACGAGAGGCTCAACAGCGTTTAATTGAATGTTTGGTGTCTGTGCGAGACACAGAACATTTGGAGATTGGAGCTTTCATTGTGAAATTGTTGAATTTCCCTCGTACTGCCAGGAAAGTGATTTATCCAAGCTTGTTAGAGCTGCCTATGTGGGCAAGAATAACCCTCGAGGCTTAGGCTCGGCCGCGGTTTCCTCAATAGGAATGTGGTTTGGGAGCACAGTTATGGCCCTATTTGAATTTTGTTTAGAGGTGATAACTGTGTATATAAGGGAATGGATTATCTTAAGAGCATCAGTATATGTACTAGTATTTTGTGTGTTTGAATAAATTACACAGTTTGTGAAAGAAGCGTGGCACTGGCTTTTGCACCACCCCTATCTGCTGAATATAGGGTATTATGGCAGGCTGCCTGAGCGATGACCCATTGGCACAGATGCTCAGAGGAGAGCAGACTAAAGAGTGAAGCTGGCACAGATGGTTCGCTCATCTGGTTCTTTTTCCTGAAAAGAAACAAATGTCTCCAGGCAGCAGGGTGACTCACTAGATCTTCATGTGGTGTTTCCCGACAACTAAAGAGCAAAAAAACCCTCCTAGATAGGAAGGAAGTGAAGGGCCTTTCCCCGTTTACTCTACAGTCTGCAGAGGGCATGAGAGCCCTGGGGTGAGAGCAGGGGGATGTGACATTGTTTAAGCATTCATCATGGCAAGCCTGGGAGAGCAGTAGGCCCGCACAGCAGGCAATCTTAGTAGGGAGCAGGGGTAATATGGTCTGTCTTCAAAGGGCTGGCACAGCATGACAACAATGGGTAGACAGCAGGGGTCTGTAAGAACGTCCTCCCATATCTGAGACTTGGCGGTGTCCCCAAAGATGTCCCTAAGAAACTATGCTGGTAACAGCGTCTCCTTAATTCATCACACACTTCTGAGAAACTAAGCATGATTCTTCGCAAGACCTCTAGCTGAACTCAATACCTTGTCACATGGTTTAAGAAATGCCTCGTTACCTCGATTTAGAGAAACTTCCTGTAAGCCTCAAGATCCTACTGCTCGATCTCCAGTCTACTCTTGCAGTCAAAACTCCCTGTAAGCATTGTGCTCCCAACCTCAATCTTTTACTCAGTCAAGCCACATTCAGTAACCTAACAGAGTCAGGGATCCAGCCACAAATACAGAACAGAGGACACTCGTCTCAAACTGGGAGAGCATTCTTGTGAGCCAACACAAGAGTTACCAGTGGGGCTGTGGAAGGTTACCCCTTATCTTCAATGCCCTCACGGGTGATTGTGAGCTTTATAAATAAACATAATATAACACAACACCTCCAAGATTCAAATCATGGAGCTACCAAATGACATAGGGTATGTTTCACGTGTATACCAAAGACAAACAAATACACTTGTGCAAAAGTGAGAATATATCTCAGAACTCCAGCCTTGCAACTTCTACAACACTGGATGAGGAGATTCAGCCTCAAGCAGAGCAATAAATGAACTACTGCTCATGGACCCTTGTTGTTCACTAGATGCTTCTTTTGCAGCTCTAGCCACAGACAATCCACACTCCTCTATAAAGCTCATTGCCTTCCCCAAACCAAAAGAACCTGGGGTTGTAGGCTGACAACTACATGGACAGCCCTCACTTTACTTCCTGACCATAAGCAAGCTACAGATAATCATCTACTGCATGTACTTACCGATTTGTCACTGCCTCGCGAGGACCCCTTCTCATCTGCTGGGACAATTTCAAATTCTGATGAAGATCCCTGTAGGTAAAGTGAGTGTGAGAAACTTTATTTAAAATTTCCCTTTCCCACCACCCCACTATACCTGAAAAGATGATGCCATGGCTGCAATTTACCAGAAGCACGAAATCCATACTGCAAAACTGGAGCGTCCTAGCCATGATCTGCAAAGTATGACCATTCCACTCCCATTCCTGCCCACTTCAACCTCCTCCCTCACCCTCCTCCCAGGGCAATTTATTTTAAGACTCACACTGCCCGGGGATTTCTGATCTCTTTTGGGCTCCTGTTTCTGCTCTTTTTCATCTTGATCGGGGAGAACAAACGAGCCAAGAAGCTGATCGTTTTCTGTAAGAAACAAGCGCACAAGGGACCCTGTAAGCATGAGTGGGAGGTCGTGGAGACACAAAGTGGAAGGCAGGATGGAGAACAACAGACATTTATTAGGGACATCCACATCTGCCATCAGTGGCTGGTTCTTTGCTAACCCTCAAAGATCAAAAAGTTAAAAAGTAGACAGTGGCTTTGTCTAAGAGCCACGTTTATGACCTGTGGTTTCCATACTTGCGGTTGCCACACATTGCCTTTGCCCTAGTCTATCACTGGCAAACAGGAGGCCTTTGAGGGGAAGGGGTGCATGGTATAACAGGTTAACTGTTTAAACAGATCCTGATGACACTTCTGCTACGCTATCAATTTCAAGAATTGACATCAATGGCCGAAACTATTCAGGAGACTGTGGCCAGGTGGGAAGCATTAAGAGGAGACTATAGAAGGCGAAGGGGCAAACCCAAAAATGTAAGCAGGAAAAAAACAGAATTAACTTGCAAAAGCATTGTGAAGGAAAGTCATGCTCCCAGTGAGCAAGTCTTGATATCGGAGTGAAAAGGAGCATTATGTCGTGCTAGAGGTTTACATGGCTCTAGTCTGGTACACTCTGTTGCCAATCGGACGTACCTTTATGTGGAAAGAGAGTTCACCTTTGTACGGTATGGTATGGTATGGAAAGGTGAACTGCAATCAGGCCATGGAGCTGCAATTCAGTCAGTCACTTACACTCAAAGCTTTCTTTGTTGTTTGCTACCACTTATGTGCTGACTGTGTGTACCACATTTCAGTTTACCTCGTATCTTTACAATATCTATACAGTGGCGGGGGCTCTGTTCGTCTCAACTATGTCTTTGTGTGGCATTTGAGACACAACCTCCCTCAGCTTCTTATTTGTGACAACAACCCACTGACCGAGAGAAACATGCAACCCAATGTGTCAGTGTGAAGTACTGCATAGTATGGAGTCAGACACATACCAGGGGCACGTTTCCCTGCCTCTTTCTTTCCCTTATCTCTAAGCACAGGGCATACTCCCCCTCTTTTCTGGGGAATAGGTACTGGAATCCTGATGAAGTTCATAGTAGTTTTGAAAATGCCATTCCTGGGAAAACTCAGATAACAGTTGACAATCAACTTAAAAAATTGTCGATTTGCTTGGACGCCAAAATTCTGCAGAGACAGCTGCCACAGTGGTACTGGATAAAGCACTTCGGGCGACGGACCATGCCGAAGCCTGCCATCTAGTAAAACTGAAGCCCTCTGTGGCATTTTCTGCCCACAATAATGAAACGTTACTAGGCCCTTTTTCCACAAGATTGCGGATTAGTGGAACTGTCTCGTGATCCCTCAGAAACCAGTGCATACAAAGTAATAGTTACTAATCTTCATTTCAGTAACACACATTATGCCATGCTCTTCCAATATTTCTTGCAACTTCTTCAAAATTACCAGAAACACACACTTGGATGCTGTTAACCGTTTGCTGAATAGACTGCACCAGCTACCAGTAAAGACTAACATTACTGTTAAAGTGACTCATCAGGGTATTTATGGGATTGCCAAACACTACATTTGCTGTCTAAAACATAAGAAACAACTTTGCCTTAGTGATAAATGCCTCCGTGATGTCCCGGAGGTCTAGACTTTTAAGCATGAACGTTGTTCTAGCCAGCTGCTAAATGCTGGAATGTTGTTCCAGGAAACGTAAACATTCCTTTCTCTGAGCACTCAGAAAATATCATATGAAGAGGTTGCACTTCTAACCAATGTTCTTCTCCCTCCGGTTGTCCAGCACCTGGGTTTCCCACCACTAGATCCTTGCTGCGACGGAAATACTTCACCCTTTACCTTACCGAGAGAAATCAACTGATACAAAGAGTAACTTCTACACCCCCTCTCACTTTGCCATCTACAATGCTTTAAACTGGTCACGTTCACGCATCAGGTTTGACAACTACATGGAATTCGGTGAGTTCAAGCACCAGGATAGGATTAAGACTGTTTCCAACAGGAAGATTACACTCAGGTCAGCTTGGGAGTTTTTGCCACAAAATGGCTTTAGAAACTTCAAATCATCTTTGGCGAGCTCTGGAATTCAATGGCTTGCTTTTCAAAGATTCAAAATCCAGCCCATAAGCAATACATGTTAACCACACGCATGGGGATTGTGCAAATCACTGGAGCCAGTATCAAGGTCAAAAGGATTCACTCTCCACATCAGATTAATCGCCATAACCACAAATCAAAATTGATCAGCATTATCAAAATATTAATTCACTTATTGAAGACAGATAAACATATCATTACCAACAAGACTTGAAGCTATTTGTACCAGATCTAATCTTATCTCATTACGGCACTAGAAACACTGGTGGCCACTGACAGCAGAGATTGCCCCTCTTTACTTGCCCCTGCTCTCTGTTCCCTTTACTCCCGCGCTCTCTTCTTCCTCTGGGTTTTATTATCTGTTGTGCACACAGAGGAATGGCAAAAGGAAATGTCAAGCATCCGAAATATTGAGTGCTGGCATGGTCACCCAGGAATACTTGCCAGGCATTTAGGCTTTCGAAAGCAAGCCACATACCCCATAAGCCAGATAAACCTCATAATGAGAGATCCTCTATTGTTAAAGAACAGAGAATCCCTGTCTCCACCCTACTAAATACAGATTTAGATTAGTGTGTATTGCAAATACATTTACATTTGAGTTGTTTCTCTTTCAGATGTACAGTTGGCACTTTGGGTGACTGGCTGTTTCACTGTTGCTAAGGTTTTCATTAAAAGCAAAACTTGCAAGTATATTGTGTTACCGCATGGGAGAGGGAGGGCTCAGCTGGGCTCACTGGAGAAGAAAGTCCCTCTGATCCAGAGAGCAAGGTTTACAAAGATAGCAGATATCAAGAAAGGAAAGTCTTTAAGACTTGTGGAAAAGAAAGAAGGAACTTGAAGCAAAAGCGAGATGGAAGCGAGGAAGGAGAGTGTGGTGACAAAACAGAACAGTGAAAACCAGCAGAGAACAGAGCAGCATCAAACAGGACGACAGAATCAGACAGGTAAAGAAAGTTAAGATGGCTGCCAAGTGAAGGGCGTAAGCCCAAGCACAGGGGTGGGACATATGCACGGCAAGGCTTGAGATTCTGTCCAGGAGGTCAGAGAAGATTTACAGAAACACTAAAGAAGTGGACACCACACGCCTGACCTTCCACACACACATGTACTGTGAAACCATCCTACCTGCAGGGAGGGATGCCTCTGGGGTACCATGCTTAGCCGAGGAGGGTGAAGATGACTCCAGCACTGGGTTCTCCTTCACCAGGTCCTCCACCCTTTGGCGCAATTTGGACGCCTCCACCTGGGACTCCTCCAGAAGCTCACCTGCAAGGAGGGCGCAAAGAATTGGGGTGATCGCCTTTCATGCAGAACATCTCTGCACTGCACATGGATGGTAATCAAGCGAGAGGTAAAACACAATGAATTGGAACAATTGCGAATCTGTGGTAATATTTGGAAGAAACTCATTAAGCTGTGTACATTCTTTTCCCCACCACAGATGTATTTTTCTTTGCACCGAGATTAACAAGTAGACAGAAGCAATATCAATCATGAAGCCGCCCATCCACCCATATGATCCTCGATGTATGTTGTGTGTGGGTGTGCGCACACCGCTGTGTGCCATCTGTATGTTGTAATGCATGCAGGTGCATGGACACCAGTATGTCTGTTAGTCTGGGAGCTTGAATACGTGGTGTCTATATTAAGGAAGTGCTGGTCCTTGTGAATGAGCGGCTGTAGATGGATTCATTTAGAGGTTTTGTCTGTGTGTTTGGGGGCGTGCAGATCTGTTTGTTGATCATACGTCTATTACTCTATCTGTATATCCACCTGTTGCTTACATGTGTGCTGTCTGCAAGAGTATGTGTGTATGTCTACATATTATCTAAGTGTGTGCTTCCTTGAGTATGATGCCTGCATTCACTGATGTTATAACATTCAGGAATTTATAATAATATTCCAACAAATATACGATTAGTAATTATGGCAAAAATAATCATGATAATGTGTTTTTTTAAAGCATTTATAACCATAGTTGTTCCATTTGGAAGCACTGTAAATCAGGAGTTACGGTGGTACTGACGTGTGCTTTCAGTACTTCATGATTACATCATTAAAAAAAAAAAAAAGCTTCTTTCTGAACATCAACACAAACTACTTCCACTTCTAGGCTAAGCGGCAGCCTATTCCAGAGTCTGGTCACTAATAATATTTCCTCTCTGCGGTTCTTACATATCAGAATTACTAAATGCTCCTCGGTTTCTGGTCGAAGACCCTGGATGTGCTGAGAGGGTTTCTTCCGTACATCAGGCACTTGCCCCTCAAGGCTTTATGGATTACCACTACCATCGCGACCGGCTCTGCCTCTACGTAGAGCCGATGTAGTCTTCCCAGGGTCATGAGCTAAGGGTTCCTTCTCGGAACCGTAACTACACGCCTTGTTGGCATATTTTTTTCCCCGCAGCCTGTAGTGCAGCTTTATTGGGAATGCCTGTGAACAGCACATTCCTATACCCTACGTGTGACCGGATTCTCACTCTGGCCAAGGCGGTTAACTTTCATTCTTCTAATGGTGGACAAGGTCTGACGCTGCTTCTAATGATAGTTACGGCTGCTGGACGCGGTGTGAGGCTGCTCTGCCCTGCCGGTTATTTACAAGCTTGATACCTTCTTTACATTTTCATTCTGGAACTTTTCCAACAGATAGATGAATGCTCTTCTGTTGATTGAGCCAATACATTTAGGAGGTGTGACTAGTCCTGCTGGCTTTCAGACTTGTGGTTGTCGGTGTGCAACCAGCTGGATGTTGATACTTCTAAATGCATGTGCTTATCAAAGACACAGTTTTGTGGTGTCTTCATTCTACCAGATGAGAACTGGTCGAGCCGCTGCAAATAAATATCACGCAAACAAGGAGACAAGAGCAATCCTTCAAGAACAACCCATTTCATGGCGATCTCCAAAATATTCCACACAATGTGGGGTGGGAAGCTCCAAAAGATGCTACACAAAAGCTATGAAGTCTTCTCCACTGCACACTGACTAATTCAGGCTTTTCTATTTCTATAGTACTTCATGGCTTACTGTGGCAAAGACTATGAAAAAGTCGAGTATTACCATCAGTGATGATCGGCCACAGTTACAAGCTGTAAGGTGGTTTTCTCCGACATAAAAAAAAAATATGCTTTCGTCCGTCTCTGCGGATGAGTCTGAGTGCATGGGTGCCCGCTGGTCTTAGTGTGAATGGATGCTTGGTGTGTGTGTGTGTGTGTAATTTGTACAGTGCGTGTGAAGTTGTGGCAGTACAATATCTGCATGTGCAGTACAAAAGTCATGCCTACTGCCTTTAACAAAGTTTGATTTGGGCGTGAATTAGCCAGAGTCCAGCTCCTAGGCCCTACCTTACAAAACCCTCTTGCTCAGCTCCTTTTCCACACAAAGAATCTTCTCCCTCCTTGTAACGTGTTCTGTGACACTTTCAAGCCTAGACCAACTGGCAACAGAGTTTCTTCCCTTCAAAGTGCTAGCTAAGCATTCATAGTCCTCATCCTGTGGCTATTTGAGGCCAGGTAGTTGGTCTTCCAGCAGCAGTGACTGTCTGGGTTTCCATTTGCCCCATCTCAGAGCTGTAGGTGAACTCATAGGGGATAATGTTAATTTAAGCGTGTCATGCTTCTAATGTTGCTGCTCCAACACGCAGCACTCAGTAATTGCAAAAGTGGATAGTCCATCAGATGGTTGAAATGGTGAATCAGCAGCTCTACCGGCATGTCAACTTGCTTCGATGTGTCGTAGCACTAGTGTCTAGCCCCTTTAACAGCGGAAATATTACAATTTAAGAGTCAAGTAATAGTGAGGTGGGTGTGGTTTTAGGGACGAATAGTACCCTCAGAACTATGGGCATTGGGCTCGGGTGGGGAGGGGGCAACAGGGACATGACTGCCCAGTATGTTAAACAAATGAGCAAGGAATTACCTCTTTACCAATAGCTTCAATCTTGTCTTGCAAGATTAGCAACCTAGGGTAGAAGTTTCTGCTCTTACCTAGACTCCTGATGCCCTTCATCCTCTCTTTCAGTGCTGTGTTCTCCTCCACCAGCCGCTCCAGGGCGGTATCTCTTGCTCCTCCGGGGTCATAGATCCGATACGGCCCTTTCCCATCCATCGGGCCTCAGTCATTGATATCAAGGGCAAGCATTCCTGTAATACGACAAAGTGTCAAATCTGTAATGCACAACAATGTCTACAACAGTGGATTTTAACCTTTTGACTTCTGTGGACCCCCATTGTATCATTACTGGAACCCAGGGACCCCCACCGACTCGTTCTTGAAAGCTGAGAACCCCTGGCCTAAGCAATTTCTATGATTTGAACTTCAAAACAATACGCAACAATACAAAAACAAGTATAGAGCAAAAATGCTCAAATATTGAAAAAGGTTATTTAATTCACAATCAAATGTAGAAAAAGTTCTCACATTTTCAATTCTGTTTCTTTGTTTTTGATAACTTTATGAATTTCGATGTAATAACCTTTAAGAATATTTAGTTTGGTAACAGTTGCAGACGCCCTGGGTAGGCCTTGCGGACCTCCTGGGGTCCTCGGACCACAGGTTAAGAACCACTGACCTACAACATGGGCAACAAGGCACGTGCCCAGGGTCACCTCCCTTAACAATTGTTTTTTGTTTGGTAAATGCTTGTTGCGTTTTCTATTCTAAAACGACAGCTACATGCAATACATAAGGTGAACAAAGGAGGCAGAAGACAACCTCATTATGGCTTTTGCTATACAAGTGTTAACAACGATCACAAGTAGCTTTGTGCATGAACATTTTGGACCAAGTTCACAGCATCTGTCAGGTGGAAGATTCATATTGCAGCATTTTGGAAGCCTGCAGGTCCTGATCCACAAGAATGACCTGAAGGCTGCGGGAGTCACCAGGCTGTGAGTGCAGCTGCTGCGATCACAGATGCGGGGCAGCCGTGAAGCTGCACTGACAGCTGTCCTTTTCTTCCTCCCACCACAGACATAATGAAACGACTATTATGATATAGAAGGAACTCTGCCAAGGGCACAAGAGTCTTTTGTATTTTCTTTACTGCAAGAGAGGGGTTGGGGCAGGCGACACCTGCCTTGGTCCTCCTCCTCTTTAGACATTCTTCTATATGGAGAGGATGAGGGATGGCTGTCAGGTGCCTCAGCATTCAGGTGCCTCTGTTAAAATGCACAGTACATTGGAATTTGAGAACAAGTCAGCGGAACTTTGCATATTTAAGGACGTTGCTGTGTTATAGACATGTGCATGCCTTTTATATTGAAGCTTGTGGAATTTCTACAGCACTCTTCTCATAAAAGCACCTAGCAGATGAACGTAATTTCCTTCCAACTGCCATATTTCTGTCTTTGCACTGGAGTCTGCACAAACTATGGTATAAATAAAACCTACACGTCACAGTGTTTGGGGATAATGTGCGTGGCTCTCCAGTCAGATTAGCCATTAAAAGGATCCACTTCCAGTACCCCACTCACCCTGAACTGGCAAGCTGCACCGTCTTGTACCTCAAAGCTGTCTCGCGAGCACCAGGCAGCGTCTTCTAGCGCAGTCGATTAGAATGGTAAAACAAAGACTTCAGCTCTGGTTTCTTTAGTAAATCTGTTTGGCCTATTTTAAAAAAATCTGGTGTTTCAACCAGTCTGACGGGCCGCACGACAACTAGTCAGAGTCGACTCCTGTGTTGTCTGAATGCCGAATGGTTGCCCAGAAAAAAATACTAGTACTGATGACAGCCCCCCACTTCTTCGTATAAGGGTTGTTTATGGAGTAATGGGGTGCAGCTTTACTGAAAGGTGAATTTAGCAATATGAACTTCAAATGCCGAAAGCACTTAAAATTGGTCTTTTTAGTAAAATGCTGCAATGGGTGGATTCTGCTTGTTACACATTCTGGGGAAAAAGGCACTCAGAAACCTAGAGATCAGCATATTAAAAGGAACCACATTAATTTTAATGGCTAACTTCATAACTTCTAGAAGGGGCAGTAGTCCTTAGGAAAATCACAAAGGGTAATTTAAACAGAAGCATACAAATTTCCGTTTTTGCAAGGGTATCCTTGCAAATGATCAGTTTATAAAAGGATGCAAAATACTGCAGGGGTCTGTAGCTGCTACCTTGTGCATCCAAACATTTGCCACAGTTGCACTTGTTTTTTGAAAGAACAAATTTAACAAATCGTGATTAGTCTCCGTGGAACAGACAAATAATTATAGATGGACGAATGAATAACAGGATGTTTTCCTCCAATGAGTTACGAGTGACTTCAATTAGACAATGCGAGTGAAGCACGAGTTGTCAATGAAGTTCCCTTGAACCAAGAGGTGGAATGTTGCCCCTTTATTTACAGTTACTCGTGTAATATTTTGTTATGTACAACCCCCGCCCCCCCCCCCTTCAGCTGCTCAGATCATCAGCAGAGTAGTGGTGGAAGTATGTACACCGGGGTGTCAGGCCACTTAAGCTTACCACCCTTGGCAAAACACTCCCCATCCTTACTCAGAAATAGAATCCTAAACAAAGTCAATAACTCTGAACTTTGCAAACCTGTAACATAAATCATTTTTGCAAACATGCGTAATGAATATTAAAAGTGCAAAAGTTATTTAAAAAAAAGTAAATGCCACCGTACAAACGTGTCGCGCTTATGTTTGCAAGAAAAGTAAATAAAAAAATACAGCCCCAACTTTCAAGTGCACTAAGTCTTAGGCAGATCGGGATATGTGCAAGAGAAAATGCTGCAACTCAGTCTAGAGAGGCAGTGGCTTAAGTGGGTAACACACTGCCCCTTGCTACAGTCTGTGGTAGCAAAATATAATATGAATGATGCTTGAATTGATTAATGAGGGAATCATATCTCTCCTTCTCTCCCTCTCTCCTTTATTCCCTCCCTACCTCCCTCCTTTGGTACCGCTTGATGAATCTTCACAAACCTCTACTTCCTAGCAAGGTTTAAGGTGATCCATTGGACTGAGGAAAAAAAGGAGGGTACCAAAAAACTTAATTCCCCAATAATTTTCCATAGTGAAAATGAGAGGATACAGAAAAGTTTAATTTTAAGGTCTAAAGTTTATCCATATCTGTTGGTGTAGGATTCCGGTGGGAAGAAATGTGGAATCTGATTGGTCGGGGATGGCGCAACTTGGACATAAATGTTGCAGTCACCATTTTAGGACTCCGGAGCTCTGTCCCTAAGTTCTGAAAATAAAAAAACAAAAATTCAAACACTTAAGTGGCATTGGTAGGGATACCCTGAACCCCTATTATTATTTTTTTTTTAAAGATGAGGAGTGGGGAGCCCGTGGCCAGTCGGCCTCTTGTGAGGGTGCTGACTGTCCTTGGGGGCAGTTGGGTGCAGGGCCAGGCCTGTCTGCCAGGTGGCTAACCCCCTGCCGCTGAAGGCTGGGCATACCAGAAGTTGGCCCCCTTCCCCTCACACTGCATGCCCTTTAGCCGCGTGGTGATGGAATGACCACAGATATATCATAATAAGATGTTGCCTTACATTAAACACAAAAACAGAAATTTGCTTAAAAAAAAAAAAGCAAATGTTAAAGTGGAATTATATGTGAGGGTGGAAGTAATATTTTAAAGTGTGTTAACTTTAGAAATTCACTGAAAAAGTACTACTGTTTAAACAAGCATTTGCATTGCAATGGGTCTCGCGGTTGTTCGAGTTAAAGCTATTAGCATTGTAAACTCCTAACTGGACTTTTCTTGCCACAAACTGAAAATGAAAAGTAAAACAGTTTGCATAACTGGACTTTTCTTGCCACATAAACTGAAAATGAAAAGTTAAACAGTTTCACATAAGCGAGCTGACGGCCTCCATGAGCGCAAAGCAGACACACAAAAGGAAAAAGAAGTTTGCTTGCAGTGAAACATATGTGCAAAAGTGCAATTTTCCATGTTACCTGAAAAAGTACAATTACCCATGTAACCGGAAAAAGTGCAAATATCCATGTAACAGGGTCGATGTCATTCAAAGCGCTTAACTACTGCCCAGCGAGATTGCACTGCCTACGAAATAAAGAGAAAAGGTAGTCCAGAAGCCACACAGAAAACATGGAGCCTCGTATGTTTTCAGTAGTTGGCCAGTACGCTCGAGGTGGGCTAATCACAGGAAAAGGCATGATGTATGCATGCCTTTCACTAATTAAATCAAGCTAATTTTAAGAGGCAAGTGCACAAACCAACCAAACTGATGGGTGTGGTTAAAAGGCCATAGTGGGACTACACCAGGGACAGAGCGCTTTGCGTGCTCTACCCTAAAAACATAAAAGCAGTGAAATTTGCCAGTAATACATAACTGACTAAAGTTTAAGTTACTGTGATGCACTGCTTACAGTCTCAGATATTACATCACTGATGACATCTGAAATCTATGGGGTTGCAAGTGAGTACAATTCAACAGTGATACATAAGTGCTATAGGTATGAGGGTGACAATAAAGGCAGCCAATAGTAAACAACGAGCAGGCTCATAAAAAAACTCATAAAATCTACCTGGTGTCCTGCCACCTTCCCTCGCTATTTTGTGTGTGTTCCCCACCCACATCATATAAATGAAACCCTTCTTAGCACCCGGAGTCATTTTGACACCATCCTCAGTAAGTATCCCCAAATCCTGATTTCATGCTCTCAAGCTCTCACAATGAGAGTGGGCAGAGGGCGCCACGGTGGAAGTGGTCCTGTAAGCAGTACCTTTAGGAGTGGAATGATTTTCTAGGTCAGCACCAGTCTGCAATGATTCACGGATTGAGGGGAGCTGGGGAGTGAGTGCAGGGACACCCAGATTCAGGGTTTGGTGCTTCTGTGAAGAAAAGAAACTCGGTTTTCACAGCTCTGACATCAGAGCACTGAATACGTTTCGAAACCCGTTTTCTTTATGGTGTCTTTCCAAGGAAGCTATAATTAACAACGCACAGCACAGCTCAGGAATGGACTTTAGGACAATAATGCAGGTAGGGACCCGTTCGTTTCGATTAAGACTAAATCTGAAACAGGCTTGATGGCCCCTCTACATCGGAGTGTGGAGAAAAGGAACAGAGAAGCTTTAAACAAAATTTGAGTTTCCCTCTATTTTTATAAATCCTGTTTAAAACAGTTAGACTAACAAGCTCTCTGACTCGCCACTAAGACCAGTAAGGTACACATTGTACTGTTGCATTCTGTTTGCGCAGCACGAATGTTTCAAAGTGGTTCATTTACAATTCTTTAGTAGACCCGTGCGGTTTAAATGGGGTTTCTTCCTCAATACAAATAAAACCCCCACCACCAGACATCCCCATGAGGGCTTCGTCCGCACTATCTCAAGACAACATTCTCCAGTAGCCAACATGCAACTACTTTGCCAAGCATCTGAATCCGCGCCCTCTCTCGACGTCCTTGTTTTTTTTTTTTTTTATAAACTATAAAAGCTAAAGCAATTCATAATACTTTAACTCAGTTGCCCTGTGTGAGTAATGTTCTCGGGATTTCGCGTCTATTGTCAGTCCATTGTCGCACGGAACACCTCGTAATTAGAGACACAGCGATGATGCAGACAGTAATGTGATTGCGTAAATCTGGAGAGTCTTTGCGCACGGCAGGCGTCGCTCACTCTCGCGCAGGATGTGGACACCGGAGCACGCGCAGGGACGGCTGGTACCCGGCCAGAAGGAGCGCTCAGGGACAGCCAATGAGGAGCAAGATCTATTGCACAACCTGCGGCGTGGTGACGAAGGCCCTGTTCCTGAAAAGCTGGAACTGGGGCGGTAAACCACAAAGGAGTTCAAACTAAAGAAAAATCCTACCTTGCGTCAGACCCACTTTCCAGGTAGGCGCTGCGCCAAGAACCGACTTGGCTGCCTCCTCGCTTCCGATTGTGATGTTGTATTGGCCCATACTCACCCGCTTCCCCTGTTCTGATTTAACTCAATTATAAAGGGAGAAAACAAACGTATTTCAATAAAACAAATTAACCTGCAGTCGCCAGGGCTCAGCAGCAGGTGTACGTTCTGGCGTGGCCCTAAGCGCCAGTGCACGAGCCAAGCCATTACATATATATGTAGAATGTAAACCAAGCAAACAAACACAAATAATAAGTCGCCTCAAAATTGAAAAAAGTGTATTTCTCTAACAAAAGGAAGCTTTTCATTTCAGTACATAGGACTACAGCACTGCATTGAGGTTTCATGTGTATTTATATAGGGCTTAAATTCTTATTATACACGGAGCAACTTTATAATTAATTAAAAAAATGGTTTTTGTACAGCGCATATCCTGAACTCACTTATCTGACGGCACACTCAAATGTGGTAATGAAAAAAGGAGGTCTAGCTAGGATCAGACAAGTTGGTCATGCAGGGACGCCTGGATTGAGTCCAGGCTTTCTTGTTTCACGTTGTGCAACTCTACCACTAGATAAGCATATCTTTCGTTCTGCTTTTTTACATCAGATGTTAATGCTTTGTCTTTTAATTCTTGGAACATGAGATTAGAACCTGGGTGGCAGGCAGAAGCCATAGGAAATCTGGGCTCTTTTAGCACTTAAGGGTGATGGTCAAGAGGACCTTGATATAAGCCTTTTAATGACTCACTCACTTATGCCGGAAGCTTTCGCCAATGAGGTAGCAAGAGTGTCATGGGCCCTAATGCAAGCAAGGAAAATGGGTCCTCCTGACCTCTTCTGTGTACTAGCAGACTGCTGCCAGAATTGGGGTGGAGGATTACTGGTCCCTGGTCCCAGTACACCTACTGCACAAATGATAGCTATGCCCTTGCTGCTGTTCAGTCCACAGCATACTATTTATAAATACAACTTATATGTACCAAACAAACATAGCCAGTCACATATTTGAAAATAAATTGCTGCAGGATATCTCCCCCATCCAACCACACTACTCCCCTCGTCAGAGGACACCTGATTATTTCTGCCACCAACCACATCAGCCACCAATAAGTTTGCCTTGCCTAGGGGAAGGCCCACATTAAGAGCACCCATGGTCTGTGGCAGAATGGCATACAGTACTACTGCACCTGGTGTCTGATACCTGGATTATCTTTAACTCCAGGTAGCAGTATTTCATGGGGATTATCCCCAATCTGTGGTCTCCTATGGAATAGGACATGATGTGCAGATGTTGGTGCTACTACTCTGAACTTTGAATTTCAGACCTTTTTCCAGGGACAAAGTCCTCCATGGTTGACCCAGAAAACTAGCCTTCTATGGTTGTACTGGAGGACTGGTCCTCTAAAAAAGATGCCGTAATATCAGAGGATTGATAATACAATTTTGGGTGAAAACTCACCAGTAAGAAGAGGTTACTTGTACATCTACTGAGGAGTCTCCTTTTGCTAGGAGTTTCAGATTAATCAGATACTCTTAATGAGGCTCATGGTTACAAATTTCTCCCTCAAGATGCCCCACTCTGGTAGTGTACACTACGAGACTGCCTTTAATCAGAGACATTCACATTTATTTCATGGTAACACTGACCTAGACTATATTTTATTCTCACACGCAGGAGGGTTAAACACCACTTCTTTAGGTTACTGAGACTAGTGGAACCTGGCATCCAGGGAACTGTCTCTGACTACATTTCCTACTAACTATTTGATAGGGCAAGCATCATCCCATTACACACTTTAATACCAACTTCTTTCCACACCAACTCCAGGATTATCTAAAAGTCTATGATATCCCTACTCCTCTTTAACATAGACCTTAGACCACTACTGAACCTCATCAGAATCTTCAAACGTAACATTCTACATTACACAGATGATGCCCACATCACCCTGACACTGGAAAGTCTGACAGGCCAAGATGCTTCTGCCTTAGACCATTTTCTCTGAGCCATCAAGAATGGATGCTGATGAACCATGTGAAACTCGACAGTCTCATCCACAAAAATGGAAATACCACCAACCTATGCCTATCTGATCCCAGTCACTCTATGATCCCCGGAGGACATCAACTGAAGGAAGGAGCTTGTGAGCTTTCATGGACTCCATCCTATCACTCATCCCTTAAGGGAATGATTCACCTGATGTACCTTGTTTACCAAGTTAACGCTTTGACACATCCTCTCGTACCTAGGTTTCACTCAACCTCCAGGTTTCCACTGGCTTAATTCTTCTGTGTCACAGACTATCTAGGTGTACAATATACCCAACGCAAATATTTCAAAGAATGAGTAATACAGCAGTCAATCATTTACTACACCTAATGCCGATTTGAGCACTTCAGCTCTGTCCCTTGTTACTTATGCCCAGAGTCTCCTCCTTCAGGGTATTCTGCGTTGCTTACAGGGCGATCTACAGCACTGGACCATCTTTTATTCAACTAAAGCTTTAAAGATTCTTGCAGTGTAGAGCCCTACGCGGTACACTGGGACTACTACCAACCATGTTATCCTCCAAGAGGCCACAAACTAGTGAAACCTTCTTCTAAGTCCATTCTGCAAACTGGTGAACATTCCCTCCTGGAAAAGAAAAGAAACACCGTGGAGCAAATTAAACTCACTAATGCAGTAATGGTGCATTCATACTGTGCCTCATAAGAAACAGAATCAACTGCCACGCAAAGATGGTAGGAACCTGCTTAAGCAAACCTTCACTACTTTACACCGCACGTCATACTTATCTGCAACAACAAGATCACAACAGTATAACAACACCCCTCCGATCATCAAGTTGACAATGAAAACCCTCACTCAAAGGCCACGCTTTAAAAACTCACTGTCTCAACTATAAACAATGAAGCAACGATAATCAAAAGTAAATCTTTCTCATATGTCTCTTCACACCACTCTACTCCACTTTCAAGTGCCGCTGCGGGTAACAGGAAACATCACCCCTCTGATCTTCAGGCTCAACTATAGAACACTTCTGAAGCCACACTTTCAAAAAAGTCTGAGCAATGGAGTAGCCTGATGCCCCATCCACCAAGATTACTATGACAGCTTGACAAGGGTATGAAGAGCTATACAAATGTATTTAAACTACAGTACAATACAAACAAAAGAGGACAACTCATCACTACTAAAATACACTGTCACTGGCTGTAGGTCAACCCTCATCAGCCAGACAGATACACACCACCCATATTAGTAATACAACCGAAGGATAACTGCATCATGTGTGGGCGCAAAACAGCTCACCACCAGCCAACGAGATGGCTCAGTGAGTTAGGAACGGACAACAGGTATCTGCTTGTGACCTCTGGGTGGAAGGTTTTAATCCTGGCACAGCCAACTGTCTTTCGTACATTTTGAGCATGATAAAGCAGTATTAATATGAATCAATTACATTCTCCTGTACTTATTTAAAGTGCCTAGAAGAGCAATAGTTTTGGTATCAGGTGATCTACAAATATAAAGTTATTGTTATGATTGGTGATCTGCCTGGAATTCTTATGCGAGGTGCAGAACTCTGATTATGTAGAGTGCTACTCTTATGAGTCAATGTTTAAGAAGCATGGAGCATTTGTCAATTCATAGATTAAATGTTCCTGGAAACTGGAATTTGTCTAGTCCCTTTAAAGTCATGGGCACATTGCAGCATCGCTAAACGAGAACCACACCAAACATTCCTCTAGAATGACAGCCATTACCCGAGAGTTACACCCGTCCTTCATATGCAAGATCAATTAGCTGTAAAAAGAGACATCCACTCCCATTCTGGATGAGAGAGACCACAACACCTCTTCCTGGTTACTACAGGTGGGTGCAGCCTAAGTCGTGGAGAGGGGATCAAGCCAAACCACAATGATATACTCGCTAACCTTACCAATTTATGCAGTAGCACTGCCTAATTTGAGCTGGTGATTGTATGCACGGTCCACCGGCACTCATTTTCAGGGGCTAGGATTTATTTTTCGTTCAACAGACTTTGACCTAAGGAAGGGGAATATAGAGTGCTGGATGAAAGAGGCACAAGATGGAGTCAATACTAGACAGCCTTGGTAATCAGCAGTGCTAGCCACAGGCTTCCGAGGAAAAACCTTGGTCACTGGCACATTTACAATTTAAGCACTCAGTGGGTAGGCTACAGCTTTTACGCAAACCTACCAAGTACAGATTTCAGCCTCAGGATCCTAAGAATTATGGAGACCCTGGAAAGTGAAACAATAAGGGTCTTCACATTGGAGCAGAAACCAGTACAATACTTTGGATTTCATCTTTGGGCCAGGCAAAGTCTGTGTTTAGGTAATAGGTCTTGTTGATTTTTGATTTCATGACCCGAAACAAAGTAAAAGACAGAACTACTGCCCGTCCAGGCCCCCGCCTCAAGAGGCCTCGGCATATTGCCACCACATTTTACACCTAAATTTAAGCCCTGTAACCTCACTGTCTCAGATAGGTCTGGGAGACAGAAAAGGTATGGAAGACAGGCGCCTTTTCTTCTTTCTGTTCTTTAGAGTTTACTTATCTTAATTCTTGTGTGTTTAAAAGATGCCCTCACGAGCTAATCATATCTTTCCTTTGCACCAATAAGAATCATTAGTTCCTGTGATGCACTTCAAAGCTAAAATGGGTTCGTATACCTGTCATGAGTACACCTGTCTACTAGGAATTATCTGCACTGTTCTATTAAAGATGTATGCTAATTTTTCAATTAAAGGTTTTTAAAGCAAGCATGACTGCTACCCTTTTGGCTGTAGAATGCTTTCTTGTTCAAATGTTATTTTTATGGCACATGCTTCAAGTAAAAAAAAAAAAAAAAAGAAATTTAACTATTGCACCAGTCTATCAAGACCGGACATATTGACTTTGCCAAGGTTTGTTGTAATGAGTGCGTGGCCAGAAAAGCTGCTGTCAGTGACTTTTCTGCATGACGTGTTGAGCCAGAGTGGCTCCTTCTTCACCTTTACGATGTAATTTACACTGATATCGTACAGTGAAAAAAGTCTTGTGATATTTCCTGTAATGTCATCATTATGCCAATTACCAGTTTCAAAACCTGAATTATCCTATATTTTATTGGACTCAGAATTATGGACGACACCTGTCGCTGGCCATTTCCACCATTATTTAATATGTGCTGCCCAATTGGTGACCTGTTGGGGAAATTGTCATCAGGAGGAAGGCAGCAGAGGTCGGATGTGGTGCAAACATAACCTGCTATAAACTGCCCACTAACTTCAGAAAGTGGCTGAAAGAAACAGCACTGTGGGCAGTAAACGTAGAAAAGGCCACTGCTGTAGTGGCGTTCTTTGTGAAGGACACCAACTATGGATAAAGACGGTTGCATCTAGTACTGCTGTGTTATGCATTTTTTTTTTTTAAACAATTCATGTTTACCAAAGAGCTTTATTAAGTTGGTAATTAGACATCTTGGTTGTTCAGAGAAGGGGCACGGTTGGGGTAAGGTCTCATATGCAATTGTAAGGGATGTAAAGGCGCGTCACATTGCAGAGATGTGACTTTTCATCGTTCTTTTTTCCATTCCTTCAAGGCTAGTGCAAACTAATTTTCGTACAACATAAAAAAAAACGGAAGCATTGGAGTCTCAAAGTGGGTAAAAGAGTTCGGCTCAATACACAGGAAAGCCCTTTGAGGCTGTGCCGTCGTTGGAGTCTGTGGCTGCTGCGTGCTGCAAGCCAGGAAGAAACTCCATGTTGATCAGTAAATGAAACAGGTGACCAGAATCTTTTACTGAAGATGGAAAAAATATAACCCTAGGAACAAATACATTTGGGCTGCTGAAAAGAAGGGGATAGAGTCATGCAGGGCAGCACCATGAATAGCATGAGCCAAACAAACACATTTTTATTGCATGGTTAATAAAAACCGTCTCAAATAGAAAAATATCAAGCAATCTAGGAGAAACATAATTCAATAAAAATGTTACAATACTGTTAATTGTTTAAAACAAAATCAAAGGGGTGTGCAATTTCATCAGAAAGGCAAATATAAAACACAATTTCATGACTAGGAGATTGCCTGTTGTCGTGAACAAACGTTGCAGGAAACAGGTAAACTTGTTAATTAAGTTTATTTCCCAAGGCACAACCTGGCGTCTGGCTGCACCTCCAACTCGAGCCAACTGCCCACAATCGAATCCCAGCAACCCTCCCCCTCGAGCATAGAATCCCCTGAGCAGAATCCAGAATGCATCATAACACATCGTCTCGTTCGTCAACAAACTACAAATAAAAATGATCACAACACGATAACAACCGAAGATAAAAGAAAGTAAAAAAAACTACAGAGAAAAGATATGCAGAATTAAATGATAACAACAGAAGAATGCCTATAAACATATTGCAATGAGCAAGAGCTTTACAATAAAAAACGTAACTGATCTAATGAAATAGTCCAGGTAAGAAGGTGGTTTCCTAATCCTCTTCTGAAGAGCCGGTACATCCAAACTCTCAGCAGAACCATCACCGCACTCATCTGCACAATCATCCAAAGACTATCAACCTTTCTCCTTAACCACCTCACCATCACTCAAACATCATTTCCTGAACAGCCTTCAACAAATTCCTTATCAATCATTCCATTTTTTTTTTATATAGGGCCACATTTCTGGGATTCCACTTCTCACCATTCTCCAAAATCACAAAGTATGTACCAACCTGTTGAACCCGGAAAGTACCCCTGAACTTGGTTAAACCTCCTTGTATCCCAACCTCACTTTGACCCACTCTTCCACCTCAACTCGTACACTAATACGTAACTCACTTCTCTTGGAAAACTCAGCTGAAGCCTTGATAACTGTTTCATCATGCAAGACTTTTTTTTAACCAGGCTGACACTATTTTGGTGCCAGGTAATCGCCCCCCTCATGTCGACAAAAGGAATCCTCTGGGTAACAGTGTGTGGTGTGGTGCAAAAGGCCCACACCATGTTTGAAATGGCTTTTCTGATATCACTCCGGTTCGTCACCGCCAACTGCTAAGTACCTTTGAGTACTTTAACAGCTTTCTCAGCAACACCATTACCTTTAGGATTATATAAGGAAGTGCATGAATGTCTGATTCCCCAAACTCTTAAAAACTCTACCATGTCATGTGATGTAAGTTGTGTGCCATTGTCTGTGATGAGAACTACTGGAGCCCCTTCCTCTTTAAAGATTTTTTTAAAAACCCCAATGATGGTTTTTAAAGTGACATCTCTTAAAAATTCCACCACCAACCATTTGGAGTGAATATCCACAGCCACCACTGCAAATTTCATATCTGGAGGCAATTCCCATAGTGGTCCAATACAAGCTAAACAGATAGTATGCCAAGTCTTTCCAGGATCCTCTAAGTGTCCACCTTCACACTTCTCAAGAACCAGCCTCTTCTCACTCTCTTTGCAAAAGCAACAACTTCGCACCCACTCTTTAATTTGGTTGTCCATCCCTTGACCCAGATGACCCTCGTGCTCCAGCTGAAAGATTCGAAAGCGCAAACCGACAGGAGGAACAAAACAACCTTCCTTCATAATCACACCACCATCACAAACAGAAAGATCCTCCAAAACCTTCAAATATGGTCTGACAGCAGGGCTCAAAACACTCTCCCTTACTGCTCCACACTTAATCATCTTGATTACATCCTCCAACACCAGATCCTCTTTCATCTCCTGTTCCCAATGCATTCCAAAAAATAAACCACTTCCACTATCCACTACATCGTGTACAGTGGCAACGGCACCCTCCACATTTTCATCCCTCACTCCCACATCATCCACTTCCTCCCAGTCCAAAGACAGTCTGGATAAGTAATCTGCTTGAACATTCCTCCACCCCTGTATAAACTCAACAGTGTAAATATACTCTTAAAGCCTTGCTGCAAGCCTAGCCAACCTGGCTGAACTCTTCTCTGCACCACCAGAAGCTAAAATTCTCACCAGCGGCTTATGATCTGTCCGTATGACAAATGGTAAGCCCCACAAATACACACGGAAGTATTCAGTCCCCCAAGCTGCTGCCAAAGCTTCACGCTCCAAGACCGAGTCGTTTTTCTCAGACGACATGAGGGTACGAGAAGCAAAAGCCACACAGTCTTTTCTTCTCTACCATGAAATTGAGAAAGAACCACACCCAGACCAGAAGCACTAGCATCAACCGTAAGTGCAGATTTTAAACTTCTATCAAACATTGTTAATATGCCTTCTTGACATATCTCTTCTTTGATGTTGTCAAAACAAAGTTGCTGCTCTTCTTGCCACTCAAGCTTGCTGCCCTTGCGCAACAACCTCTTTTGGCCTTCGTTTTTCTCTGCAAATTTTTCAACGAACTTAGCATAGTATTCTACCAATCCCAAGAATTACCTTAATTTATCTCTATCCTTTGGAACAGGTGCCCTACTTATGGCATCCAATAAGGAGCGTTTAGGCTTGATTGAACCCATAGCAACACTATAACCTAAATACTCCACTTGCTCAGCCAGGAAGGTGCACTTCTCCTGATTAAGTGTGAGACCATGTTCTTCCAATTTCCTTAACACTAAGCGTAATGTGGTATTATGTTCTCACTCCGATGTTCCCATCACCAGGATGTCATCTTGGAAATAAATTACATCCTTTATCCTTTCTAAAACTTTTGTCATAACTCATTGAAAAACACTGGCAGTGGAAGCTAACCCAAACTGCATGCAAGTGAATTGAAACGTTCCCTCTGAAGTGATGAATGTGGTAAGTGACTTGGAGCTCTCATGTAACCTTACTTGGTGATAAGCGCTCCTTAGGTCCAGTTTGGAAAAGTATCTCTTATCTTTCACCCTCGTAAGTAATTCATTTATATTGGGAAGTGGAAAGACATCAACCACAATATTCTGGTTCACAGTGCGCAAGTCAACACAAAACCTAAGACGACCATCCGCCTTCTTGGTGATAACCACAGGCGACACGCACTCTGACGCTTCAACAGGCTCAATAACACCGTCTTCCAACATCTCTGCCAAAAGTTCCTTCAGACCCTCACGAGCTGATAGTGGTACCCGCACAGTTTATGCTGTGCCGGAGTGGCATTGGACTTCATTTTTACTTTGTGAACGTACCCCTTAAGACATCCCATCTTGCAAAATACATTTTTTGCTTCAGACAACACCTCTTTCAGGGAGAGTTCGTCCACCACGAACACCTGGTTAGGAGCTCTGGGATCCAGAATAATGTTCAGATCAAACTGGTGCATCCACCCCAGGATTGACGGGCCCTCAATGGATACATACACTTTACCCTTGATATACCTTGAGCCAAACTGAATATTGCCTTCCATGTACCCCAAAATGTCTATGGATTCACCTCGATATCCCCCTGGGTTTATGTCCTTAGGTATAAGTTCGACATTCTGCCACAACATTTTGAAAACACGCTTGGGTATGATTGTGTACATGGATCCGGAGTCGACCATAAGCTCAATGCTCCTCCCACACACATTAAAAAAATCGCTGTTGGTCTAGACAACCTCCCCTTTTTCTCAAGAAAGGCTGCACCGCCAGACATGAGACTTTCCCTTACTACAAGAACCCTGTCTGTACCCAAACTTCCAAATGCACTCTCAACCACTCCCACACTAGAACTTCTATTTATTTTGCACACTCTAGCATAGTGGTCTCTGTGACCACACCTCCTGCCAACTTTGTTACTAGCAAAGCAATTCTTTGAGTCAGAATCGTGAAAACAGCTACCACAACGGGTACAGTCCCCTTTGCTCCTGACGCCCATAAAACTCTGTCCCACTTTGCTCCTGGGCAGACTATAGCCTCTCTTTTCTTTCTTCTTGACTGCACAAACTTCATTCTCATCAGAGTCTTGTCGATCCGGATTAATCACTGAAACATCTGTTGCATTGTCTCTTTGGTTAAGTTCCTTCATGCACCTTTGCAATTCTTCGATTACCTTAGCCATTCCAATTGCCTCCATGAAAGAGGGGTCTTTCTCTGCCCAAAGCCTCTCTTGTATCTTCATCTCCCTGCACAATCAGCTGATCCCGGATCAACTCCTCCGTCATAGTACCAAAGCGGCATTTGGTAGAAAGCTCTCTTAGTCTGGCCACAAATTCATCAACAGACTCATGTTCCCCCTGAGGTTGTGTGTAAAATTTTATCTGGCCATGACCAAATTGATTTCCTTTGCAAAGCGATTCTCCAACCTTTTTACAGCCGCCGTGTAGATGTCATCATAGGCTGACCGTTAGGACCTAATGCTACTGACAAGTACTTAAACATTTGCTGCCCCTCATTACCAAGGGCACTTAATAAAATAGCTTTTTTCCAAGCAGACGAAAAGCCCTGACCAAGTGCTATGATATAATTTTCTAAAATTTCAATCCAATCCTCCCAACAAATGTCAGGCTGTCCTGCTTGTTGTAGGAAAAAGGGTGGTGTAATAATGTTCCCAACCAAAGCCATGACACAACAGACACTACACAAATAAATGTTCTAGCCTCAAAGTAGAACATGATAGTACCCAAACAATCCTTTCATTTCAAGCTACTTTGTTCCAGCTTGAAAACTGCGTGTTACCGGTTGCTAGGAAGCTTCCAGGATCCACGTGAATTCCCTCACGCAGTTACTGAAGCGTAAACAATAACACGTTGCCAGGCAACAGAGCCCCAAGCACGCGCATGAAATAAGCTCGGAAAATCAACGGAGCATTGAAATTAGAGCAGCGTTGAAATTAAAACAGGAAAACAATCTCACCAGTACTTTGAAATAGCTTCACTGCTGCTTGAGAACAAATCTGTCCCGTCACTAATCACAGTCATTTTGCACTCCAAAACAGGAAACGTTTCTTACGTCGGTGGGCTCAGATACAAACCAAACCAACATGCAGTCTAGTTTTCTCCAATGAGGGCGTGCACGCCCTTCACGTATCTGCTGGCGGGCTCCGCCTCCACAGCACCTCCAAGCGAACAATCACCGCACGCTTCACTCTCGGTAGTCGAAGTAGGAGCAGGCCATTTGTCAAGGAGCACCACGTCCAGGACAACAAGACGACCAGAAGACGGGAATCCCTTCAGACACGAAGAGGTCGCCGACAACAGCTTTGCGGCGAACACTGTCGGAGATGCCCAGTATCACAGCGGGAACCGCAGGTAAGCGACGAGCGTCAAGACGACCCAGGTTGTGTCTTCAAGCTCGTCACCAAAAATGTCGTGAACAAACGTTGCAGGAAACAGGTAAACTTGTTAATTAAGTTTATTTCCCAAGGCACAACATGGCATCTGGCTGCACCTCTAACTTGAGCCAACCGCCCACAATCGAATCCACGCAACCTTCCCCCTTGAGTGCTTATGATGCGTAGAATCCAGTATGCATCATAACACCTGTCTTAACTAACGTGGCCCAACCTGCATTGAAAAAGGTTTATTAAAACCGCTCGCCAGTTACATATCCGTTGGATTAAAATATTCCTTCAGTGCAGTGAACATTATCTAATATTTAGATGCCTAAAGACAAGGGTAAAAGCTTACACTGCTCTATTAAAAATGCATGACACATGACGTGGGCCAATGACTCACTCCAGTAGGGCAAAACCAGCAGACTTTGGAGTGGCCTGCTCTCACCCTCATCAAATAGGCTAAATCTCAGTCACGCAAGTTTACTCTTCATTCTGAGCAGAAGTGCTGCCAACAAGTAAGGTTAAAATGTATTTTGGCTATATGGGTTGGCTTAATAAAGTGACCATGTCCTTTATCCGAGAACATGAGGAGTTATCTAGAGTTAACAAACATGGGGTATGGTCTCGCCATGGAGGAAGATGGCCGTCTGACGGGAGCGCTCCGCGAGGCGGCCGGGCTTGGGCCGGAGATGGTCACACTGTAGAAGGGCGAAGCCTCTTTTTTATGGTTGAGGTGGCAGCTGGAGGATGCCGCAGCGGTGGCGGCAGTGATTCCCGAGGCGCAGCGGGTCTGCGGCCCGAGGGAACTGGTGCAGTGGGAGTGCGGCCTAGGCCGGGGCTAGGAGCAGCGGCCTCCCGTGCTCGGCAAGCCCGGCGCAGCTCCTGTGAGCAACCGGATCGGGCTGCAGTGGATCGGAAGCTCCCCAACATTCCTCCCCCTAAACCCCCCCCCCACCACCACCACCCCTGTCGGCCCCTCGTACTGCCGCTCGTCCGCGGCTTGAGGAGGGGGTCTGCAATTGTGTCCCTCTGCTGTGCCTGCCTACTGGATTTGGCCTGGCGCCGCCCCTGGAGTAAGACTGGCGCCGGGCACCTTCAACTGACCCGCGCTGCACTGGGGGCCCAGCGGTGAGTCGCCCATTTATTGCAAGTGCCATCTTGTCCTTCCTGCACTCGCCTGCCCACCTTCCCTCCCCACCCCCCAGATGGCGGGCCCCTGCTACCGCAGCGAGGGCAAGCGGACCAGCGGAGGATGTGTGGACGTGCTGACCGCTTCTCGGTGAAGGGCGACCAGTTAGTGCGAGGTCTGCCTGCTTGTTGAGTACAGTGCCTCCATATGCCCTCTGCTGCTTGGGACGAGCACGAGCCCTAGCTAAGAGCAGCCTTTTTCTGAAGCCCGAAGCGACGCCGAGGGACGCAGGGAGAAAGCCGCCACCGCATTCAAAGTGGCACCCCATCCTGGTCTGCTCTTTGGACTCTATACCCTCTCTCAGCTGAAACGGATGGAGCCGGACGGGCCTACTACAGTTGCCTAGCCCCCCCCAATTCACTGTACGACCATTACGGGGGCTCGCTGGGATTCTTGGAGGCCTTCTACCATACTGTCCAACGGTGGGCCACGACGTGTCGGGAGGCTGGGGCTCTCTGATTAGCGGGGTGCCCCCGCCCCTGATCACAGATACAGAGGCTCTCACCCTTTGTCGTCGTACCTCCTCAGCAACGGCCGAAAGCCTACTTACCCCCGGGCTGCAACCTTCGTCCTCTGTTGGGGCTCGGACTGTGCCGTGGGCCTCGTTCGGGCTGCACTGCCCGCTGGATACCCTGCGGTGGAGACCCTCTCACCTCTCCTCCCCATACCATCTGACCTTGTGGAGTTTGGCTGCCTTTCACCCCAGGAGAGGCCCGCTGGGACCCCTAGTTTCTTGCACCATCACTACTAGGCCCTGCAGCAGGGCCAGAGATGCCAGGCGGCAAGCCATCCAACAAGAACTCTGGCAAACCAGCGAGACAGTTGCTCTTTTCTGAGCCCTTACTTCAGTCAAAGGTGCCACCCCCTACCTCGACGGCGCTACCTCCCGCTCGACATCACGCGATGGCAGACTCGGCCCAGGAATCCACTATGGATCGTATCTTCCAGGAAATCTCAGCGGTGGGCCGCAGGATGGAGGGGCTGGACAGCGCAATGATCTCCTTGACTGCGGATACTAAATCCATCCATTTGGACATTGCAGGCTTTCAGACCCGTGTACTGGGGTTGGAACAATGGGTGACAATGATAGAGGCTCAGGTCGCTTCCTCTCCGGACAGGGATCAAGAACTTCTTTTTCTTTACAGTAAGATGATGGACCTAGAGGACAGGAGCCAGAGGGACAACGTCCGATTACTGGGGTTTCCCGAAAACAATGAGGGTGAGGACATTCAAGCATTTTTGCGAGAGACACTGCCCAAACTCACTGGCATTACCTTTGACCCACCCCTGAAGTTCCAAAGAGTACATAGACTGGGTCCTAGGAGACCCGAGACGGCCATCCGGCCCCAACCGATCATAGCCTGCCTCCTTCATCATGCGCAAGCCCGTCAACTGATACAGAGAGCACGCACGCAACGTTCCTGCCAGATGGACGGACAGGTGATTTGAATGTCAGCGGACTTCTCTAAGGAAACTATTGACCGCCGGAGGGCATTCCTGGCCCTTCTTCCCAGGCTGCGTCAGATGGAGGTGAAGTTTGGCCTGTTCAAACCGGCGAGAATATGGATTACGAAAAATAGTATGCCCAAAGACTTTTATGACCCGGAAGACCTGCGCTCTTTCTTGTATGGTCTGTCACCCATGGAGACTTCCACCCCAAATCCATCTCAGGACCCAACGATCATGGACCACAATGCTTTGCCTCAAGACCTTTCCCCAGGAGGGTCAGTGTTTAACCGCCACCCTACTGTCTCCCACCCCAGGGGACGGGACCTGGAGAGACTCATGAACAGCCACGATGACAGGGGGCAGGTGGGGCAGGTGCTGCACGCGGTGGCGATCCACATGCAGGCGGCAGATCCGCCTTGAAGCCCTCGGCGGACTCCACTTGAACTTGCTACTTCCTATTGGGCTGAAGAATATCGAGAGCTGGGGTCGGTAGATCCCTCTCCGACCCAATGGCTGGCTGAGTACCGACCTCTATGATTGCATAAAATTGGGTGTTTTGTTATGCTTATATAGCAGTATACAGCAATGTTCTAATACAGATATAATGTGGGTCCTGCATAGGTTCATAGAACTACTTAGACCCTTTTGGGACTGAAGGCACAATGGACATTGCACACTTTCTGAGCCTAGCAGCCCCACTGTTAAGTTAACTCAACGGCTCATATTATAATACTAACTGATTCATCGTTCGTCATTTTGGGATTTTCCTTCTGAGATTCTGGTGTTGATATTTATATGGTCCTGCTTTGTTTATTTTTGTCCCCTTCCTTTGCTTGCACTCAGCTCCGCCTTGTGCCCTCTTTTCCCGCCATCCCCCCTCCCCTCTTCCGTTACACGCACAGCAACATAGACACCATATTGGCCTTTGCCGCCCCCTCTCCCCTTTGCCCCCCCTTTTTGACTTTCTGGGGGGGGGGGGGTCTGCTGCGCTTCCCGAGGCATCCCCCAGCAGGCTAACTCTTACGTTGCGTTCTTTCAGTCTGAATGGGGGGGGGGGGGGTTATCGGTATCGTGATGGAGGACTTTGGCTCTGTGGCCGTTGGGAGTCCGCGCCATGGGGTGGTGGCGGTCCCCCGCCGTGCCCCCTCCTCCGGAAGTGGCCCGGCTGGCCTTGCGCTGGGACTCTCTGGGTTCAGGTAAAGACCCGCAGATTAAGGTTTCGGATCTCTGGGGCTCTTGTTTTGCTCCATCCTTTTCTTTTGGTTCCCCTCCTCCTCCCTTATCCTTTTCCTACTTTCTTAATCATCTTCTTTCCCTGAGCTGGGATCAGTTTTGTTTTATTATTTCTTTCTTTTGCTTGTCTTAGCCCCACTCTCTTCATCACCCCTTTTTCATACCTTCCTTTATTTTCGCTCTACATCTTCCACTCTCTTATTTTTCTACACTCTGGTGTCTCTTTCTATTTCGCTCCTCTTTATCCCCGTCTTCCCCACGCTTCTCCCTCCCACTCATAATTCTACCATTTTTTTTTATATCACAGGACTCCACACCCCTGCCCTTCCCCTTGTTTCTTTCCTCCCCTTCTCAATAGCACCAAACCTTGCCCCCCCCCAGCCTCTCCTCATGGGCGGACATTCGCCCGCCTCACTTACCCCGCTACAGGTTGTCTCTTGGAACATTAATGGTCTCAACCACTTCATTAAACGGAAAAAAATACTCTCGTACCTCAACGCCAATCGGGCAGATGTAGCTTTCCTTCTGGAGACACATCTGACCAGGCCTGAATCGGACAAGCTATGATGTAACTGGGTGGGGACAGTACTGTCCAGCTGTAGTCCTCCCCAGAAAGGCGAAGGGAGCAGTGTTTTGTGGAAGTGTGGTGGAAGAGCCTGCTTTCACAGTTACCAAAACATGGTTTGACCCTCAGGGATGTTATGTGTTTGCCAAATTGAAACTGGGCAGTTCTTCACTCTGTGTGGGTTCTGTCTATGCCCCAATTGGCTCCAAAAGGCAGTTTTTTCTACGTATCAACCATCTCTTGAGGGAGATCAGGGCTTTCCGATACATAATTGGCAGAGACTGGAATCGGACTAGAGATGCAATACTAGACAGGACTGGGCCTCTGGATACCACCAATAACGGAGACAGAGCCAGACGTAATGCAGGACAACGGTTCAGTGGACTTCTGGAGATTGACGCACCCGGTGGATAGGGAGTATACCTTTCTATCTCCGGTCCACAGTACTCAATCGCGACTAGACTATTTCCTTATTTCACATAGCCTAGTGGCGCACACACAGGACGCTCGCATATTAGGTGGGGGTCTGTCAGACCACTCCCTGATTCTTTTAGTTATCCAGCTGGGTCTGGTATCTCCAGGCCACAAGCCATGGCAATTTGCTGTTCACCGCTACCGAACCCCTCAAGGGAAGGCGCAGCTGCAAGCACACGCATCCACCTACATCCGGGACAACCTCGGCTCAGTGACATCTAGGAGGGTTACCTGGGCAGCGGCCAAGGCAACCTTGCGGGGTCAAATGATGCATGATGCCACGCTAGCAAACAAGAACATGGCGGCGTAGCAAGCCATCTTAGAAACGGACATTGAACGCCTGACTCGACAATACACAGCCCACCCCTCCCTCCCCACTCGCACGGAATTGGAGAGCGCCCGTATGGCTTTGAACGAACTCTTTACTTCTCAGGCCGAATATGCGCTTCAGTGCTTACAGGGTCAGCACTACGAGCAGGGGGAGAAGGCTGGCCGCTTATTGGCAGCTCAGCTTCGCCAACGTGCAGCGACCCTAGCTATACCGGCCATTAAGGCCCATATGGGGGAGACTCTCACACACCCGCAAGAGAGTAGACAAATTTGCAACCTTTTACCGTCACCTCTATGCCCCGGAATCGCAGTCTTCTCTTGCCCAGATAGAGGCTTTTCTCAATACAGTTACTTTGCCCTCGCTTTCCAATGAGGGACGAGAACTGCTGGGGGTGGGGGGGGGGACATCACCCGAAAGGAACTCCTACAGGTTGTCTCCGCTCTCCTGTATCATAAATCGCCTGGTGAAGACGGATTCCCTGCGGAATTCTACAAGTGGGCGTGAGAAGAAACGCTGGATGTCCTACATGGGGTGCTGGATGAGGCGTGTCAGCGGGACTCTCTGGGGGCGATCTCCAACACCGCCATAATTGCCGTTATACCAAACCCCGGCCGGGACCCTCTACTTTGTGGTAGTTACCAAGCCATATCCCTCCTGAATGGCGATAACAAGATATTGGCCAGTGTCCTGGCGAATCACCTACGTAAGGTCATCCTGTCTGTCATACACCAGACGCAGGTCAGATTGGTGCCGGGCCGTACCCTTTGCCACGCCCTGTGGAGGGCTCGGGCTATGCCGGAGACCATGCTAGTACCGTCCCTTGCTGCCAAAAAGGCGTTTGACTGCATAGAATGGCCATACTTATTTGCAACATTGGTGAAGTTCGGGCTGGGCGATCAGTTTATCTCCAAAGTCTGTCTGCTGTATGACCATCCTATGGCGCGGGTAAACTGTGGGGGTTTTCTCTCGGATCCTTTTCCTATTGATAGAGGAACACGTCAGGGGTGCCCTCTTCCCCCCTGCTGTTCCTGCGGGAGGTGGAGCCGCTGGCGGCTGCCATTCGTGCGTCCCCCAAGATAGCGGGCCTCCCTCTTCCGGGCGGCACCACCTCTAAACTTTACCTGCACGCGGACGAGGTCTTGCTCGTTAACCGACCTTGACCGCTCACTGCCTGCTCTCATGAAGATCATTGAATATTTTGCTCCCCTTTCCGGCTATAAGGTAAACTGGGACAAGAGCGAGGTGCTCCCCCTTTCCCGGGGGACGACGAAATCGGCGCCTCTTGGGCTTCCCTTTTCGCTGGATCCCAAAGCACCTTACATACCTGGGTGTCCTTACCAACCGTGGCATAGAACGAATGGTGGCAGACAAACTAGATCCCCTCATCGCACGCATGAGACTTGACTTTGACAAATGGGCCCAGCTAAGTATCTCCATGTGGGGCAGATTGCAGGTGGTGCGGATGGTCACGGTACCGCGCATTACATATGTGTTGGGACTTTTTCCCCTCCAGATACCCCTCTCCACGTTGAGATCGGTGGACGCCGCAACCAGGTCCTTTGTGTGGGGGTCTATGCGCCCCTGTCTAGCACCGGCCAAATTAATAGCTCGCAGATCACATGGCGGAATGGGACTCCCCTCAGTGGAACACTACGCCTTGGCCCTCTACTTGTCACCACTGGCTGAGACCCTGTCTGACCCCGCAGAATCGCCACAGTGGATTTCCGTGGAGAGAGAATTGCTCTCCCACACAGGAGGCCTTAATGGGCTTTACTGCACAACTCCTGCACACTCTCACAACACAAATCCGATTCTGAAGGCGACAAGTGTGGCATGGCAGAGGGCTCACCGTTTTCTGGGGATCCACCCCTTTCTCCATGCCCAGGCTCCCTTGTGGTACAATTATAGTATACGCATAGGTGGAACGGTCCTTAACTGGCCGCAATGGAGTGACATCGGTCTTAATTGGCTAATTCAGGTGCTGGAGAACGGTAGGATCAAACCTTTTGCCAGTTTGCAGGAGGAATTCCACCTACATCCTGCACAGGAGTGGAGATACAAGCAACTCCGGCATTGTATGCGTCACCACACTGACGTGGCCCAACGGGGGGCAGCAACCCTCACCTATAATAGCTTACTTGACGGCATGGGGGAGACACAAGGGCGTAATGTCTGGCTTATATGGAGTCCTTACCAGCCACCTATACTCTCCACCTGTCCTGGATAAACTGCGTTTACAATGGCAAGCCCGCCTCCAGCAGACTGTTGATGCGGAGGACTGAGTAGACATGGTGGAAGCGTTAGACAAACGTACGTGCGAAGCTCGTTTAAAGTTCTGCCTCTGCAAAATACTTCACGATTGGTACTGGTCCCCGGTGAAGTTGCATAGCCGGCCTTCTCCCGCATGCGTCATGCTGGCGCTGTGCGGATCCACTCTGTGACTTGCTCCACGTACTCAGTAGCTGCCAGTCGGTACAACCCCTATGGAATTCGGTGGAACGTGTCCTGTCGGAATCCATGCTGCTCCCAACCCCTTTACCCCCCTCACTACTCCTGCTGCACAACACGACCTCCCTCTCGGCCTTATCACGACAGCAAAAGAGGCTTCTACATACAGCCTTGGCTACTCGAAAATATGTATCCTGCACCACTGGAGATCTGCAACCCCCCCGCGCCCGAGGAATGGATTTTGGCGATTACTAGCATAGCAGCACATGAGTCATATATAACGTTCAGGATCAGGCGGTCATCTTTGCTCAGGTATGGGCTCCCTTCCTCACGGGTGTCCCGACCGCATCGTCACCATTATTGTCCCCCAGTTAATCTCACGCACCTCCCACGCCCTTTCCCTTCCCTCCCCCTCCCACTTCGACTCCCCATCCTTGCCCTGCAGTCACCTCATCCATCCGTCTGGTCTAGCTATCCTTCCTTCCCTCCCCACCCACATATATATATATCTATATCTCATTTTATCTATTTTCTTTTACTTTATTCTATCATCTTTCTTTCCTTTTCCGACGCCAGTCCTCCCCTCCCCCCATTTTGTTTTCGCTTCCCACCCCCCCCCTTCTCTTTTCTTTTTTTCTGTATGTTTCTTGACAAGCCTTGTAAATCCTGGAGCTGTCCCACCTTTATCCCGTCCATGTCTCCATAACCCTTATTTTTAGAATCACCAGAATGCCAAGGCGCAGCTTACCCTTTCTTCTGATCCTACCTTGCTTGATAGCATTTGTTGCGGGACAGATCCTATCTGCAACAGTTGTATAGAATCTTTGACCATAGTGACTCTCACCAATGGAGGAATCAACACACAGAGATACAGGGTTACTATGTGGAGGTGTGAATGTAACACAAACAAGCCGGTTGCCCCTTTTTTTCTGGAGGTGTACTCCCCTGAGACCTACATTCTCTATTTACCCATCTCCCTCTCATCATTCCCCACCCCCCATCCCTTCGGCGTTGGTGTTCTGTTTCCCATTGCAATTTGCTCCCACCCCACCCCTATTATTCTTTCATCTCCTTCTTACATTCTTTTTATATTCTTTTCCTACCACCGTTTGAATATACCGTTGCACATGCCTACGCTTTGTTTCTATAGTCCCGCCTCAGGTAAAGCTCTTGCGCTCTTTGGACCATATTGTACAAGATTCGTTATCAGTTAAATACTGCTCTTTTTGGGTTTATTTATTTGCATATTGATGCTGTGTTATAATCTATCTTTATTGCTTTTTTTGAAACTAACAAAAAAAATGACAACACAAAAAAAAAATTGAGTGAACAAACATAGCTGCCATTTTCTCACTGTGGACATAAAATGGCTCCTAGATGTTCATAGGTTCTAAAAGTTGGTCATCTTCAAAAGATCACGAGATTTAGGGCCTGATCTAGATTTCAGCAGAAGGGTTACTCCATCACAACTGTGAAGGATATCCCATCTGACAAAATATAAATCCCACAGGAAATAATGGGATTTATATTTCGGTGGATGGGATATCCATCACTGTTGTGATACAGTAACTCGTCTGCTGAAATCTAAATCAGGCCTTTAGACATAGCATAAAGTTGAGATTTTTTTATTTGGTTTCAGGACCTAGCTTCAAACCCTATTCAGACCTGACTTCAGATCATATGCTAGACCTTGTTGGGCAGTCTTGCAAAGATAGCACAAATAGTAAGCAAACTGCTTTGCAAGAAGTCTGATTTGTCAAGTTGAATTCCAGCTTAATGTGGGCTTCAGAAGAGAATAAAGGAAGAGTGAAAACTCGACTTAACACAATGCAATACTCCGTTTATAATAATCCGATCAAAGATACTAGTAAAACCTCACAGTCATATGGTAGTACCAGCATACACTTGACATTAATCACATCACAGTAGAGGCTTTAAAGACTGACCTAATAAGATCAGCAAAAACCATATGATTGGAGACTCCCTCAACTGAGTGAACTAGAAATAACAGGGAGGCAGGGAGTGCAGTTGGCTCTCTTTGTCATCCCGTATTACGGATTCAGTTGTGGCCCCTAATCATCCTCGGTAAATCTGGTGTTCTGCATGAATCAAGGAAACAAACTTGATGTTTAACGTCTAGTTTCAAATTCCTCCACACTTACAGGGCGTTTTTAAAATTTGTAACCTTACATTTTTCTAAAACTATAAATACACTTTAATAATCTGCTAATATTCTTGATTTAAAAAAAAAAAAAAATAGTTAGAGATTCAATGAGTTGGCATAGGAGACCCCAGACTAAGACCCACAACCTTCCTGGCAATAGCAATGCTCCAGAGGCTTCTTGGAACAAAAGCAGGGGCGGCCCTGGCATCAGCCAGCATGACGTTTGAATAATTACTGGAGAGATGTGCCAAAAGAAAGTGTAGCACATCCTTGCAGACTGTGTGGTGGAGAACATCATTCATGCTGCTTGTAGCAAAACTAGGGACTTTTTGGCCACCATCTCATGATTATGAACAATTTACCCTACTCAAATGCCACTGTGATTGCTCAAACCACCATCAAGAGGCTTTGATCTTACAGACCACTCTTTTCAGTCAGGAATAGGATATGAATTTTACTTCATCAAGAATAAAACTATGAAGGACGAATGCAGATGCTACATTGGACTCCTAGTTCCATCTACTTTACCACTACAATGTGCTACCAAAGCACCTCTAGCCCAGAATAGGTGTTTAAGTACAGCAAGAAGAGGCTAAAAGGCGTGGGGCACTGAAACCATAGGATAGGAACACTCCCTCCATATTTTATGTTCTGAGACAAATTATACTGCAAACCTGCGCTCCATCAGAGTTCCTGTAGCACAACCGTCCAACGTGGCATTTCAAAAGACCAAGAAATAGAACGTCATTGCAGAACTGCCACAGTGAAATTTAATCATTTACCATGGCTGTGAAGCCCGAGGAAGAAAAGTAGTAATGATTCTGCATTGGCTGTCTCAGCTGGGAGGGGCAGATGACCTATCAGCGCACAGGAGGCAGTTGAAGTGGATGTCTGGAGTTCTGATGGAGCCCTTTGGAAAGTGAGCCAATGTGACTTTCAAGTATGGTGGATAAGGACCAATGAAATGCTTCATCCCAAGGAAGTTAGATTTCACGTTCATGGAGGAGATGGACCGGACATATGGGATATCCCCAAATGTGAACATTTTGTGACCTACTGTATTACTTCTAAGGAGTCATTTAAAAATCTACATATTGTTGAAGGGGTGCACACACAGGAGCCCTACAAATCAAAATGGACGCCTGCCCTGGAGAGGGAAGAGTTAGATTCCTCAGGTGATGAGGTGCCGAGTATTTACAAGAGTGTCTAACACAGGGATGTTTGCTACAAGTTGATGTGTAACTGGTTCTTGACCCTGTGGAAACCGAAACCCTCATATCAGGGGTTGTCTTGCGAGTGCAGAAGAGGTGGGGAGAAGGGAGGCTCCACTGTGCATATCGGAGGGCTTTTCCGAGAGTGATGGCTTTTTGAATAGAGGTGCACAGTCGGATTGAAAGATGTTGGGTTAATGATCACAGACTCCCCGGAGGCACTGGTGTTGGGCTTTGTGATCAGAGGTGATGTCTGTGGCTGATTCAACCTTTGTAAGTCAATTACTGAGGGGAAGAGTCAACATTGATTTATTTGAGAAACAAAACTATTCTACCATCTGCTTTGGTCTGTTTAAGATCTCTGTATTTTGGCTACCTATGCTCTAAATATCACTTTTGAATTTCAATAAAATGATTGAAAGTTAAAGTAGTATGTGGAAATTAACAAAGTAGCCTTCCTGGGCAGTGAATACATCATTATCCTCAGTTCAGTTTCCCACGAATGTTGTTGCAGGTTGCATTTAATCATCTAGGTTTGAGTGTGTAAATTAATTTGAATAAAGAGCTAGAACCGAAAAAGTCATAAGTGATGGTTCCAATGCAAACTCCAAGTTTCCTATCATCAGACGGAAGGCAGCATGTCCCTGGTACCCGACAGGCATGTGGACTAGAATGAGACACAATCTCAGCATCTCAACTTACTACCTGTGAGGGAAGATGCAATCCACATTAGACGAGGGACACTATTGCACCCTTTGGCTCAATATGCACAACACTTCTACCTCAGTCCTGTATAAAGACTAGAGCATGCATCTAGCCACAGGGCTTGGGCAGTGCTTAATTCGTAAAATAAATAAGTGCCAGAGCCCTCGCCAGCATGCTACTGCAGCTTTCTCCATCCATTGTCTCTTCCAGTGCTGCCAATGACAATACCAACACTACTAGTATCCATCACATTCCTACAAGTGTGACAATTCATACTATTCCAGGCACCCCAAAGCTGTAAGAATTGCTTGGGTGGCAGTCATTGTTAATGCATACTCAGTTAATAAATCTATGTTGTTATCGTCCTTAATTAGGGAGACAGTGACACCATGTGGCAGACTGTCATAAGTTCTGGTGCCCACATTTAAGTGGTGGGGCCGAGCACCAGAAACTACCAGCTCAAACTAAGCACAGGTCTCAGGGCACATACTGCAGTCACAGTTTCATCCTTGTTCACCTGCTTGAAAGAGATGGCACGGAAAAACATTTCCAAGAACGGAGGTGTAATTCTGAATTCCTTATTTTTGGACCATTTTTCAATAGTGAATAATCTTTAATTATTCACTTTTAGTGTAATGAAAAATTGAGCACACTTTGCTTAAACCGGAGCTTTGATGGCAGCCTTGGAAAGTTAAATTGGTTTTAAATGTATGTGTGGATGCTTGCAGATGAGTGAGTTTATGTGAGAGAGCGTGCATGCGAGTGAGAGTGAATGAGAGACAGTGACAGGTAGTCAGTGAGATTGTGTGCGACTGAGGTCCACATTTAATATTTCGATGCAAAGCAGCTCTGCACCAAAGTTGCTCCACTGCCTTGTGTCAAAGGGAGAAAGAAAAATGTGCCCTATCTACTATGACATAGCACATTTTTTGTCTCTCTGTGTATGGTGCACTTATGGAAGCCATGCGCCATAGTACAAGGGTGTGCACAGTCTCTTAAGCATTGTTTTTGTACAGAAAGTATGCTTTAAGGCTTTTCCAAATTTGTATGTGTGCTGTATAATGTTGCACACATGCAAAGTTGAAAAAGGAAGAAAAGTAAAAACATTTTTCTCCTTATGTCTGCCTTGAGGAGGTGTAACATTTTGGCTCAAATTCCTATCTACCGATGTTTGTAGATAGGAATTTGCATCAAAACTAATGAGTAGTTGCATGTGAACACCCATGCATCACCCATAGAATACCCCCATCATGCAAAGTAACACAAAGCAGCACATAGCACAACGTTGCATTACTTTAGGAGATTCTCTAGTGCAAATCCCGATTTGCAGTGGATAGTAAATCTCATCCGAACACTTTGTGCTTGCATTCTGTCACAAAAAAGATGAAAACCTGGCACAAAGTGTTAGTAAACCTGGGCCAGAGTGTCAGTAAGTATGAGTGAGTGAGAACGAGTGAGATTGACAGTGAATGTAAGTGAGTGAGTAAGAATAAATATGAATGAGTTTAAGAGTATGATTGGGTATGAATGTGTGAGTGAGAGAATGAGTGTCAGTAAATGGGAGTGTGGCAAGAATATGATTTGATATTTGTGAGCTTGCCAATGCCCTGGCAAACTGAATGTAATTATTGCCTTATAGAGACACCTAGGGCAAAATGCTAGCGCTGGCATACTTGCAGCAATTGTTAGTATGACAGATACCTGTGACAAAATACTGGCACTGGCACACTAGCATTCTAGGCATTAAGGGCTCTAATGGTAAAATACTGGTGCTGGCATACTAAATGTAATCCAAAGCATACAGGATAACTGTGGAAAAATACTGGCATACTTAAGGAAATTCATGGCATGTGGCACCAGTGGCAACATTCTAATAATAGCAAAGTTGAGCTAATTCTTAGCATAAAGATGAACAACTTGCATTTGAGAGGGTGGTAACCATAACAAAATGATGGGCTGACATTGGGAGGCATTCACCTATGGTATTTGGACAGCATAAATTGCAAACTTCTGACACTGGCATATTTTACGTCATTCTTGTATTAGGGGCACCCATAACAAAACGGTGGCCTTGGCACAATGGAGGTAATTTTTGACATATTGGACACCAAAACCATATTTTGTAATTAAAAAATAGGGTTCTATCCTGAGGAACAACTGGTCCCATTGGCTTGGCACACAATAAAAGAATTTGAATATTTAATGAATGGCCTTTCAGCGCCCATGACATATTAGCACATTTCTGTGACATTTGTGCTTTGAAATGCACTACTTCACCCCATTCTTTGAAAAAATGTTCTGAAGGAAGAAACCTCCTAACTGAGGTCTGACTTACTCAGGAGCAAGGGTTATTTGAAGTCACTTCCTGTGATGGCATTAAGGTCAAAGGGTATGTGATGTCACTTCCACTACCCCTAGCATTTTGGTAAATCAGCACCCATGAAAGAGAGAAGAAGGTCAGGGTTTGGAAGCCTCGGGCTACTGCACAGTGCTGGAGCTTTCCATCTGGCCATAATCCCTACTGAAGCAGTGACAGATGAGATAATGATTATGCCCCCAATCGCTCATCGACTGACCAGGTATTGGTCAAAATGTAATCCCAAAATTTGAGGATTTGGGAGAAACATTCTAAACGGCACTTTGGACTTGGGTATGACCAAGCACATTCCCGATTGTCGGCAAGATATAATGGCCTACTGATTTCAAAGAGAGTAACTGAAATATACCCGTATTATCCATTTTAATGGTTTGTGTATTTGAGATCAATTGATCAGCAGCATAAAATTGAGAATGCTGGTTTGGAGCCAGACAGCTAAGAGAATTGTGAGCAGCATGAACGATCTTCACTCGAAAAGAAAACTACAGCAACTGTACTAGGTCCTAGATTTTATGTCCCTCTGTTTGAAGCTCCACTACAGACATGTTACATAGGTGACATTCTTGGCAGGCACCAACCCATTAAAGTCTACTCAGTCAGTGGTAGTGTTTTCTTGTGCAATCTCTTTCTGAAACTGGTGTACCATATGTCCTGTGCTCATTAAGCAACTCACAAGTGAGATGGGAACCGGTTTGTCTGGGATACACGGCCATTGTACACAGTTTATAGGTTAGTTGTTTTCATTTTTGAGTCAGAGTCAAACATACGCTGCTTCATAGCCATAAACTGTCCAGTATATACTGGAGTGTTTTCTTGAATCACAAACCTATTCACAAAAAAACTTCTATGATTACCACATCAATCTTTAGACTACAAGTCTCCCTGTAATTAAAAAGTCCCCATGCTGTGCATATACTGTCCACAATTACTCTGTAAAAATATGTATGAATAGAAAAGAGAAAAAAATCTAATTCTTCCAATCTTTAGGCCATGTTACAGATATCCAACAGAGGTGCAAAAGCAAGGTAAGTCTAATTTTGCACCTTTGTTTTTCTTATTGGTAAAACACACCGATGCATTCCTGCTGCTTTAAATATTAATGTTTTCTTGCACGCATATACCACAACTTGCACCTATGTTACATTACCAAAATTTGAGAAAGTTTTTATATTAAACTGAAAAGTACATTAGCCTTAATGTACATGGTAATTTTTATTATTCGTGGAGGCGTCGATGCCGTTTTATTTGAGTTACTACATCTGCAATCTTACACCATCTCATGGTAAAGCACAACCTCACTGTCAATGCTGCCAAACAGAAATGTAGTTTTAGGAGAATAGTGAATTCACTATTATGTGTATGTATTTCTGTATCTTCATTTTAAGAACGTCTCGCATCCTCCCCATGAGAAGATCCGACCTCTGTCGTGCATTTATGCGTCAGACTTGTATTGAGAGAAAAGTGTATAAGAACCGTCCACAATTGCATGCAATTTAGCATTACATACCCCGACTGGCTTTTTGCGCGAGAGCTCAGATTGTTGAATTGACAATTGTCACCAGATTATTTGCTGTGCCACTTGATTATTTTGCATTAAAAGCATGTTAGATTTTTAAGCCTTCTAAAGGGTTATTTTTGTGTGAACACTTGTGCTATACAAAATGGAAGCAGCACGCTCTGCTCCAATCCATTTTAAAGAAAGATTTCTGCATTAGAGCAAAAGCCGAAGGACATAGATAACATATTGATTGTGAAGCATGCTATGCATATTAGATATTTAAAAAAGAAAGCTTAATGCATAAATTACATTTTGCTGATAAAGAGCAAACCCATGTTACACTGGCATCTCTCTTTATCAAATAATAAATCCGCTCGAAACTTAGTTTAGTATTTCGCATTTCAAAAGGTGGACAAAGGAATGTTTTCCTCCTTGTTTACTAAGAAAACAAAGCAAAATACTATGCAAACAGAATACCCTGCTATATTTGCACCACTTCAGTTTCCGTAACATGGCACTTGGTCCTTTGACCAGTGAAATATGCGGTCAGGAGATACGGAATGTCACCTACTGTTCTCTGTTGCGAGTTTGGAAAGTCCCAGACCCTGAGGCCAGGCGCCTTGTTGCAAGAGTTGAAGAGCAGCATCAGTTACATTTCTTAAAACAAGCCGCCATCATCCAAGGAGATTATGAAAGCTGCTAGCCAGGCTGCTGCTTTCTGCAAAAGGTACTGCCAAAACGGGTTTACGAAATCTATTAATGTTGGCAAAGTCACATTCCTCAAGTCCTTTATTTGACGGGTTTTCCCAAAACAGCATGTCAATTAGCATCAATTTGAAATAGATCAGTACATTTAGGTTATGCACGATTTAAGAGCTGCCTTGAAACGTCTCCTCCATGTAAAGCATTATAAATGGCAACGGTCCAAGTGCCATCTTCGGTTCTAGTCCAACCACTAGTAAATGTTTTCCTGGTCTAGTACGTCTTATACCACATTCCTGAACAACAGACGGGACCCTCCCTCTCCGCCTCATAAAGGCCACACCTGAGCACTGCTGCTTCTCTCAGCAACGTTTAACACCTTTGGCAATGATGTGTTGTTCAATTATCTGGCATCATTCATTCGAGCCAGAGGTTGCGTGCTGGTTCTCATCATTCCTCAATAATGTTAACAAATAAAGCTGGATGCCTCCTCGCAATAAAAACAAAAAAAAAGTTTAAAAAAACCTCAACCAGGCTCAAATATAGGAAAACGGTCAGACTGATCATAACCTTTATGAGGATGACAACCAGATCTACATCAAAATCTTGCACTAGATGCAGCATAACTGCCTCTGTTTTACTGAGCAGCATGCTAAGATAGTGGTCATGGGCCCATGTACACTCCACCATACCCATTCACCTGGCCTCAGTCCTTGGGGGCTGCACTGGCAGCCGAGGAGGAGCGGACGTTGAGCATGGCATTTACAACAAACACTTGTTCACGCCCCAAATCAATGGTACCACAATGACCACATTCATTGCTTTCATCAACTATGCAGCATTCTGCCTCTATTACATCTGCCTCCAGTACAATCCAGTCTGGATTACAGCCAAGATGTTTACACTAGTTTCCCAAAAAGAAGACCACCTTGCTCCAAAGACTTATGGTGGTGTCTGGTGTGTAACAGCACCTCCACATCACAACAGCCTTGAAAATCCTTCACTGGCTTTCTTTCAAGAACAAACACAAAACAAAACATCTGTGCTTGTCAAAAAGAAGCATATATACATGTTGCCACAATGAATTGACATGGGTGCCGCAGAACTTGGTTTCACTAGATATGCACGCAGGAAAGGAGGATGATCCTGTAGTACATTCTCAGGTCTGTTAGCGTGTGGCAGACGTCCACACATCGAAAGATCCTGCGGAACGTGCAGACACCAGAGAAAGTAGTTTTTGCAGCTCACGTCAACATGCCAGGAGGATAGTTCTTCGGCATGTACAGAAAACAGAATGTTAGTGTTTACAGCTGCTGTCTGTAGGTGAGGGGGTTTGAATCAGCCGCACAGACCAATTGAGCAGTTCTGTACTTTGTGCAAAAGTCGGGAAGTTCATTCTGCAGCACATAAATAGGTTCAGAGAGATGGACCATTTTGATGGTTTTGCAGAAGATGAAATGTCAAGTGGTTGGTTCTGCAGCTCAAACACATGTTTGAGGATTGGTAAAACGGCACATACACAGGTGAAGGTATCAGCTCTGCAGTCTGAACATAGGTCAAATTCCCTGACACAACTAGGTGTCAAAGTATGGGGAACTGTCAGTGTGTAAGTTGGTGCGCGGAAAACAGTAGTTCCCATACAACGATCTAAAACAGCACCAGGAAGCCACGGTGATGGTAAATTATGCCTGACACAAAAAACCACACAACATAGGATAACAATGATTATATTGTAGTGCCTGATAACTAGCCCAATGTAGGCTTGAAAACTAGCAACAAACAAGTGTTGGCTTTGCCAGTGTGTTTTAGTCCTGTTGTACACCAGGGTGGCTGCTGGTCAGCATGGTTAAACGTTAGTGGTGTAAAGGAGGGTGGAGACGCGTGGAGTGGAGCACAGTGGAGTGGAGTGGCATAGATTGGAGTAGGTAGACTGGAATAGAGTAGAGTGAAGTAACGCAGAGTGGAGTAGAGTGTCGTTGAGTGGAGTGGACTTGAGCGTGAGAGTGGAGTGCAGTGGCTAGATTGTAGTGGACTAGAGTGTGTTAGAGTGGAGTGCAGCGGCAAAGAGTAGAATGGAGTATAGAGTCGTAGAGTAGAAGTAGAGTGGCTTAGAGTGGAGTATGCATGGTATTGTAGCACACTGTCATTACAGCGAACATATTTTCTATTGGAATGGCCATTACATTTGCCCAGGCATTCAGTTTTACTGATAAAACTATTCAGCACATACAGGATATTGTGTGGAAATCGGCATCACCTATTGTAGTGATTTGTTTTGATGCTTTTTAAATATTTGTTTCCATCACACTTCAGAAATGTAAATATATATACTTTGTGTTTTTACTTCTGATTCTGATACATTCTGAAATATTTGTACAGTTCATTTACAGGCTTCTACATTTTGTTTGTTGTATGCTACATAAAAATAATATCCTACAGCCTTTCCCACCCCCAGTGCCCAGCTGTAGTGAAGTCCACTATGGCCCGCGCTGAGTCTTCATTTCCGATTGCACATTTTAACATCTTTTTCTAATGGTGACTTTTTATATGTTTCTACATTTACACAATCATGTACTAGGAAGCTACAGTACATACAGCTTAATTCGAGCAAGCAAGAGTCTGAACACTCTGTCCAAGGCTAGGCACATAGAACGCAATGCCCTGGTATCATGATTGTCTATTGGAGACAGCTCCATGGCTCCAGACACACCAACACATCATCTCTGCACCTTTGATGCACTGCAATATGAACAGCGATTTTATTATATAAACAGCCTCTGTGCTACATTCAGCAGAGGAGCACTTCTGCTGGGATTATCATGGAACATGATGCACTGTGACTGAGATGCAGCCCTGCCGACTTGGACCTCATCCTGCGAAGGCAAATCGCCTGCACTACATCTGACCAAATTCCTGGTATGGGGGTTAGGCTATCCCAATAGATCTGGCAGAGGGTACTTACTCCCACTATGCTCTCGGTAGTATGTGTAGTGCTAGATAGGAGCGTAACAACAATGTAACTTTACAATGGTGAATTGTTTATCCTTTTTACCGATCTTACAATGATGGTTACCATGCTTTGCGTCATTTGCCTAATAATCGCAGCTCGTGCTTTCTATGCAATGATTTGGTTGTTTCAATAAATGTCTCAAAAGCCATTTTCATATCTTTCTTGAGTTTACCTTGGGCATGCAAAGTAACAACAAAAGGGTAGATCTGTTTCCACAATTTCCTTCGGAATAAGAATGGTCATGTTCGAGGTTGATGATACCCTCTGGTACACTGGTACAGTTAGAGGTTCAGACAAAGCACTGTGAGCTAGCTAAGAATTATATCAACATGTACTGATGGTGTACGTGGACTAAATTCCTATAGTCTAAAGTTCATGATGACTTAATATGCAGTAGTACTTAATTCGTAGGAACCGTATAACATGGCGTCACCAACGTTGTAGGTCAGGTACGTATTTAACAGGTCTCCTCAGTAGTTCTTGCATGTGCCCAAGCTACCTTTTTCACCTGTACATGGAAATGTCCATTGTGATGGGATTTGTCCTCCTCATATTAAGAGAAAGCCCCTATTTAGGTCTCTATACTGTTCAAGCTTGAACCTTTTATAGGAGAACCCCACTATAGTATTTTTCTTTCTTTGAATTCTATTAATTAAAATGGCAAATGCAGCTAATATTCCAGTTAAGTGCAGACATGCTGTTGCAGCACATATATTGGCAAGAGGGATCCCTATTGATTGTCACATAAACCATCTTACTTTGCAATGGAGAAAGAAAAGTAAACCCCAAGCTCTCTGGTAGGTAGAGCCTAACATTTGACCTCTGTCTTTGAATGCACAGCAAATGTGGCAAGAAAAATCCAAAATATAAATGCCTGGTTATAGCTCATTCATGTCTGAACTCCAGCATGGTTATTTTAGGTGTGTATCAGGACTCTCCCACGCCCTACTTCTCCTATGTGCCTATGGCATGGATGAGCTATTGAGGAAGAGGATTGTTTAAGTTAAGCTGCTAGTAAAGAGCACTGACCAAAATGAACAAGCTCGTAGTCCGAACATTGTTCCTCACGAGTATGAGAGACTGATGAAAGTGTTCCTGGCAAAAGAATCAGTCAAGTAGAAAGATAGGAAGCAGGAAACCTCTTCCAAGACATAATGCATGAAGGGACAATCACATGCTGGACAGCCCAAAAGTATAAATCCAGTAAATAGAACGAAAGCAACAATACGTTACAGAACACAAAGCAAACGGTAAGCCTTGGACAGAATACATCCCCAAAGAAACTTTCAGAATGCCCCAAGAAGTCTTTTGCAATCAGAAAGCTGCACTTTCTGGTAGACTTCAACATAAAAATAAAAATATGTTGGATGAATAAAGGTCTGATCTAAATGTGTGTGTGTTTTTTTTGTTGTTGTTTTAAACAGTGTATGCACCTTCTGGCAGGAATATGAATGACATGTTCCCATATGTTACGAGGACCGAAAACAGGATTAAATGCACATATTAACTTAAACCACCACAAAGAAACTGGAGTGAATGCATGAAAAAAACGTTTGGCAAACACGACTAATTTCATTAGCCAACAATAACCAATAGTAAAAAGGCTAACTACTAAGGCTACTTTCTGGAGCCATGTGCTGCCTGGCATGAAGTGGTACAACACCTTCTCAGGAGCAGAAAGAACTATATAAATGCGATTACAGTTATAGTTATACAATTGCAGATCATGACCTTTCACAAATGAACTGCGTGGCAAATGGGGGTGGGGAATATTTATAGCACAATATGCTAAAACCAAAATTATTTTCCCAGCTCTTCATTCATCCTCTCTTCTCAGCCCTTTTAATTCGTTTACAACTAATGCTGCCAACCTTTGCCTTACCCACAGATCTCCCCCCCCTTCTTTTCACCCCCTCTCATCTACTCGCCCTACCTCCTTTTCATCTTCTAAGCGCTTGAACATGCTTTCTCCACTCACTTAGTTTCCCTCTCTTCCTCTTATACAAGCCGTCATTCTCTCTTCGCCTCCCCTATTTTCCTCTTCCCTCGTAACCCTTATCCTTTGTTTTCATATCCGTCTTGTCCTTTTTTCTCCTCTCTGGTCCTGCAGATTTTTTTCTCCCCTAGCCTTTTTCTTCTTTCCTCTTGTATGTCCTCATACTTTGCTTTCCTTCTCTCATGTCTTCATCAGCTATTTAATCATTCCAGCCGTTCACCTTATTTCCACCACTCATATCTTACTTCTCCCTTTCCTCTCAGACTGTGTTCCTCTTTTTATTTCCACTTTTTCCTTTCAAATTACTCCTTTAGCCTTGTTCTCTTCCTCTCCTTCGCTCTTCTCACTCTATCCTTCCTTCTCACCGCTCACTTCTTATTTTCCTCAGAGTCTTTCTGGTCTTTCCTTGCCTGAGAAATTCCCTACTAACGTTTTCCTTTCAGACCTTCACCAGTCATTTCCCCGCTCAGCACGGATCTCTGTTTTCTCTCTTTAGTTCTGCTCCCTTCTCCTCAGACCCCTTTGCTCTTCCAGAGGTCGCGGTTAATCTGTCCCCTGTGTTGAACACTCAATCCTGCCACTTATGACCAATGCACCCGCCTTGGTGCATTTATTTGGAGGTCTGCAAGTCACAAAACACATTTCTTTGGCTTCCATGCAGTACTGCCTTGTGACCAGACATTGAGTTTACAGAGTATGATTGCTGTGCCAAACTGAACCTCAGCACCAGCCCCTCAACCAAATACTGGACTAAGCCTTGCCTACTTGCTATCTCTACTCTTGGAGAGTCACGTGTATAAAGTGTATTACTTGGTCACCCAATTGGATTGAAAAGGTATCTTAGATCCACGGACACCAATGGCAAACAATAGTATCACCGTTCTGTCCCAGAACTCAGGGAAAAAAAGGCTTTACAACCTTCTTCTACCTTTATGGCATTGTCTGCAAACATTGGAAGTGCTTAGAAGCAGGCTCAATTCAGTTCACTTCTGGTAATGAATTAGCTACAAAAACAGAAAGCACCTCGACTGGACCACCCACATGCTGGGCAATTTCCTCGAGTGAGCAGTTATGATTGGATATGGGCACTCACCAGCACCAACCCCACCTCCACCACTATGTATGGTCCAGTGTGTAGGTTTTGGCCAAGGAACCAAGCACTTACACCCAGTTCTTGCTTTAGTACTTAATAAAGATTTACAAGTGTGGGCTATGCCCCGTCTAAACAGTGTGACAGTCCACAATCTTTATTATCATATGCACCAATCCATGTTGTGGTCTGATTGGCTAGTTCAAACCTTTGAAACTAGGAGACATGGTAATCAATCTAGGCATTCCCATGTCACCACATTCGACACTGTTGGGCAATTCTTTTTAAACATATGCCTCTGCTTCATTTTTTCCAGAACTAGAAGTACTGACAATCTAGGTAAACACTGGAAGTTAGTGTGTGATCAGAAAACTTTAATAGAACCTAATCCATAACGATTATCAACCCAGGGGAAATGGGATGGGGGAAGGTAAAAGTTAATAAGGAACAGGTAATCTTGCCAGGCATTTGGAAGTGATACTGCAGAAATGAGTCAGCTGAAAGCAAGACACCTATACAGGAGTGTGGAATTTAATGAAATATCTATTTGTCCCTGGGATGGGTTGCATCATAAATCCACTATTACTGTAAAATAATCTACTTGTCACTTTAATGCCATGTAGTGCTGTGACAAATTATGGAAGCAATATCATTATATAAGAGCTCTGATAATAGCCTTTTTTTATGCCAGTCTTAATACTATAGTAGAGCTTGAATACTAGCAATGTCCTTATTTTGCCACTTTTCCCCAGATCTACATACTGGGGTCTGGAGGTAGTGGAAAGCAATAGTTCCAGCACTAGAATGCCCATTTGAGTCTGTGCAATCCTACTAACTGCATGTTTAAGGGTTTTTACCAGCTATTCTCTAATCTTTCCCTATCGTGCGAAAGGGTGGAAATTTACTCCTGACAAGGGCAAAAGTAAAACGTCTTCCAGGATTTGGGAAAAAAAGTGGTGCGAGGGAAAGTGAGCTTGTAAAAGGTCAACAGATTTTCGCATGAGCAAATTTACACATGCACATTTGCGCATACTAAAATACAGTTTACAAATATTTTTTAGGAGTACGATTTCCTACTCTACTTTTTTTAATTCTTGCATATTCATGAAATACATAAATCTGCACTAATGCAAAGATCTACAACATGGGTCCACTTTTGTGATAGCATTCTGCTCTTTCACAAGGAGCAAACTGGCACACCAAGTCAGTTTGTTCAGTGCCAGGAACTATTGTGGCAATGTGAGCTTTTTGAGACCAAGAAATATTTTTGCTTCTTCCCAGTGTTTGTTTTAATGGGGAGGGCCTAGCAGCTCCTACAGCAATAAAGTTTTACAAAAACGGTGTCAAAACAAGACACGCATTGACAAAACCAAACGATTGACCACCAATATCGGATTGGTTGGTTTTGCCAGTGCTTGTTTATTTTCATATTTCCCATAATCTTGTTGAAAGTAGTTACACTGATTTTCAATTATGAATATTTTTGGGCAATACTAGAATGCAACAACACATTTTACTATGATGTTTCAAAGAAATGGTACCTACAATTTCACAGTAGTTTATCATAACATTTTTATTCCTAGTTGTATTTTTTTGTGACCATTTTATTCTGAAAGCAAGTAATTTATCGTGCTTTCATGTTTATGCACGTATCTGCATCTAATCAGAGAGCTTTCTGGGAGCAGTACACATAGCCTCATATATTTAAACTGTGTAAACATGTGTACACTTTTTTTTTTTTTTTTTTTTTTTAACAGTAACCACTCTTAGTAGTGCAGTCCAAGTTTGCAACATTTATTTAAAGCACTCACCCTGAAAATAAAGGCTCTACATTAACCATAAATACAAGTTCGAACAGCATTAATATAGGGACTCAAATGTTACCTCAACTGCAGACAAATCACTGCGCTGTTCCAATATGTGCTACTGTAAACTGGAAGCCAAAGGGTTTTGCTGCAAGCGGTTGGGCCTACTTGTCCCAAGGACAAAATAAACATGAAAACGTGTTGTCCTTGACCCCAAACAATATGTCCTGGGCGTCGGGCTATAGGAATTCCACACCCCTGCTATATATGCCTAATTGCAACCTGCACAGGTCATGACACCATAAAATAAGTAAGTGATTGAGCCAATGGATTGAAACTGCAGTCTATTGTGCGCAGTGGTCCCCTACACTACCAATGGAGTGAAAAATAAGAGGGTATGGTTGATGTTGGATCGAAACACACAATAATGAGCTTCAGATTTATAGGCCATTCCCACCCAGCCTGCCCAAATGGTGTATACTGGAAATCCTAAAGCAGATTACGATTTGGTGCATACACTACATTTCTTCAATTTTCGCATGTATAGCCAAATTATAAAAATAGGTTATATTTAGCCATCTCCTCCTCAATTCATCTCAAATCCATGAGGCCTTCAACTTGAGTTTGACCTACACTTTTTTTAAATTAGTTTTGTCAGTGACTTTCACAAAATGTATTATGATAATCTTTGCCAACTGCACTCATTTTTGCAAGCTGTTTTTGTTTACAACTCTCTGTTAGTGACTTAGTTGTTTCTTTTTTTCCTCAATTCTTAGATCAAGGGTTGTAATTGGAGGACCAGGTACAATTTTTGAATTTGCAAAAGACATTGGATATTTTGAGTGCACTTCATAGTTTTTTTCCCCGGGAGTGTCCTTATTTAATCCCCAATGCTTGAGATGTGTTCACCTCGACTTCACAGGTTCCAATAATTTTCTGGTCGGAATGAGACTCAAGCAAATATGATTCACAAATCTGCTAGATGCTCTGAATAATGATATTGCAAGACTGAAAAACTCAAAGGGTCTACCTCATTCTGTAAATGTTACTTCTAGATTTCCAAAAAGTACTATGAACAGACCTAAACCAAAATGCCCTATATCACGGTTATATTTACTGTAACTGTCTAGCTGTTTTTGCTGTAGTAGAGAGAAAACAACCATTCGCAATGCAACAGTCCCCGCATTTTCTTGAGTCAGAGCTATTGGCATCGTAAATTCATAACTGGACTTTGCTTGCCACATAAATTGGTTAACCCTGCCTTAAAATTTGGTCTTTTCCTGACATAGAATTCCAGTGGCCCTGCATATAACTAAAGCACTTAAATTTACCTACCTCCTCTATCTTAGAACATATAAACGTATCTTATAGACCTTTATCAAAAATAAACTTTGGCATTAGAATGTAATGCTCAAAACACCGTGACAAAAATATCATTTGGGACAGATTGGAGGGTGAAAAGAAAGAGGGAGTCGGGAGCAAAGATTGAGAGAACAAGTGGTGTAGTAATGGTTTCATGGGCCCTGGAGTAATAAAGGAAAATGGATGACTGCAATTTTGGTATGAAAATACAGCAGTAATTAGAGTTGAGTGACTTCCTCAAACAGACGGGAAAAACAGGGATTTATAGTAAAATGTGAATTGACAGATAAAGATAAGAAAAATACCAGAGAAAGGAAGGAAGAAAGCTCTATTAAAAAAATAAGTGCAAAGACACACACCAAGTCAAAGAAAAGACCAAATAAAATAGACAAAGAATGAATGAAGGGAAAATAAAAATAAAAATAGTGAAAGAATTAACACCTGACGAAGAAAAAAGAGAGGAACAAAACAAGGAAAGAAATAACCAAGTTTTTGCGAGTTTGAAAGAGGAGGTAGCAAGAGGAAGAGGGAAATAATAAAAAGGTAGAGGAGTAGAAATAAACAGTTGAAAGAAAGAACAAGACTGTTAATGTGTGGCTTTTAAGACCTGTAAAGAGAAAAGTGGGGGAGAAAGAAAACATTGAGAGTAAACAGCGAAAGGAAAAAAACGGGATGAGATAGGTGAAACAGACCCTCCCAAATAAAGATGGCAGTTAAGAATAGATTTAATTGGCTCCCCCACATCCTCAAACAGACGTCAGAGTGTGGAACAGCAGAAGGCACTGCAGAACAGCAAGAGGTGCATTAGCAGAGCTGTATGTGAAGCCCAATACAGCAATATTGGGGTGCTTCAGATCAGGATTGGGGGTTTAGACAAAGCCGTGTCTCAACCCAGTGCTTGAATAATAGAAAGGCAGCGGGTGAGGAATGAGAAACAAAGCACTGTGTAATTCATGGTATTGCAGTAATGGGGCGCTGCTGGTTAGGGTTGTGGTGCACTGACAGTTGTATGTGGGCTGCAGTACTGGAATAGTAATGGGCACACAAGGTCAGAAGTGAAGTATGTTAATGGAGCCTAGTATTGGTGTGCCAGTGCTGCCGAGTGTTAGCCCGGAGGTGTCCTGGTGAAGCTCCGAGTGGGGCCCAGTATGGGAGTGGCATTGCCTCTGAACCACAGAAGTGAGAATTCTTGAAGGGCATGTGTGTTGGCCTTAGTACGGAGAAGAAACGTGCACTGAATGTTAGAATTGATGGATTGTGGCGGAACTGTGGTGGTTTCCATCAACAGTGGCGTTGGATGTTAGACTTGAGGTGCACTGGCTGAGCTATGATTTCCTCTTTTGGGTTGTAGGAAAGTACCATCTTGCCTGGCATGTTACCCCCATATTTCACTGTATATATGTTGCTTTAGTTGTATGCGTCACTGGGACCCTGTCAGCCAGGGCCCCAGTGCTCATAAGTGTGCCCTGTATGTGTTCCCTGTGTGATGACTAACTGTCTCACCGAGGCTCTGCTAATCAGAACCTCAGTGGTTATGCTCTCTCATTTCTTTCCAAATTGTCACTAACAGGCTAGTGACCAATTTCACCAATTTACATTGGCATACTGGAACACCCTTATAATTCCCTAGTGTATGGTACTGAGGTACCCAGGGTATTGGGGTTCCAGGAGATCCCTATGGGCTGCAGCATTTCTTTTGCCACCCATAGGGAGCTCTGACAATTCTTACACAGGCCTGCCATTGCAGCCTGAGTGAAATAACGTCCACGTTATTTCAAAGCCAGTTACCACTGCACTTAAGTAACTTATAAGTCACCTATATGTCTAACCTTTACCTGGTAAAGGTTGGGTGCTAAGTTACTTAGTGTGTGGGCACCCTGGCACTAGCCAGGGTGCCCCCACATTGTTCAGGGCAAATTCCCCGGACTTTGTGAGTGCGGGGACACCATTACACGCGTGCACTATACATATGTCACTACATATGTATAGCGTCACAATGGTAACTCCGAACATGGCCATGTAACATGTCTAAGATCATGGAATTGTTGGGGAGACAATTCCATGATCCCCTGAGTCTCTAGCACAGACCCGGGTACTGCCAAACTACCTTTCCCGGGGTTTCACTGCAGCTGCTGCCAACCCCTCAGACAGGTTTCTGCCCTCCGGGGGTCCAGCCAGGCTTGGCCCAGGAAGGCAGAACAAAGGACTTCCTCAGAGAGAGGGTGTTACACCCTCTCCCTTTGGAAAAAGGTGTCAGGGCTGGGGAGAAGTAGCCTCCCCCAGCCTCTGGAAATGCTTTGATGGGCACAGATTGTGCCCATCTCTGCATAAGCCAGTCTACACCGGTTCAGGGAACCCGCAGCCCTGCTCTGGCGCGAAACTGGACAAAGGAAAGGGGAGTGACCACTCCCCTGACCTGCACCTCCCCTGGGAGGTGCCCAGAGCTCCTCCAGTGTGCTCCAGACCTCTGCCATCTTGGAAACAGAGGTGCTGCTGGCACACTGGACTGGTCTGAGTGGCCAGGGCCAGCAGGTGACATCAGAGACTCCTCCTGATAGGCTCTTACCTGTGTTGCTAGCCTATCCTCATTCCTAAGTAGCCAAACCTCCTTTTCTGGCTGTTTAGGGTCTCTGCTTTGGGGAATTCTTTAGATAACGAATGCAAGAGCTCATCAGAGTTCCTCTGCATCTCTCTCTTCACCTTCTACCAAGGAACCGACCGCTGACTGCTCTGGATGCCTGCAAAACCGCAACAAATTAGCAAAGACGACTACTGCAACCTTGTAACGCTGATCCAGCCGCCTTCTCGACTGCTTTCCTGGTGGTGCATGCTGTGGGGGTAGTCTGCCTCCTCTCTGCACTAGAAGCTACGAAGAAATCTCCCGTGGGTCGACGGACTCTTCCCCCTGCAACCGCAGGCACCAAAAGACTGCATCACCGGTCCTCTGGGTCCCCTCTCAGCATGACGAGCGTGGTCCCTGGAACTCAGCAACTCTGTCCAAGTGACTCCCACAGTCCAGTGACTCTTCAGTCCAAGTTTGGTGGAGGTAAGTCCTTGCCTCCCCACGCTAGACTGCATTGCTGGGTACCGCGTGATTTGCAGCTGCTCCAGCTCCTGTGCACTCTTCCAGGATTTCCTTTGTGCACAGCCAAGCCTGGGTCCCCGACACTCTAACCTGCAGTGCACGACCTCCTGAGTTGTCCTCCGGCGTCGTGGAACCTTCCTTTGTGACTTCGGGTGAGCTCCGGTTCACTCTTCTTCGTAGTGCCTGTTCCAGCACTTCTGCGGGTGCTGCTTGCTTCTGAGTGGGCTCTTTGTCTTGCTGGACGCCCCCTCTGTCTCGTCACGCAATTGGCGACATCCTGGTCCCTCCTGGGCCACAGCAGCATCCAAAAACCCTAACCGCGACCCTTGCAGCTAGCAAGGCTTGTTTGCGGTCTTTCTGCACGGAAACACCTCTTCAAGCTTCTTCACGACGTGGGACATCCATCCTCCAAAGGGGAAGTTCCTAGTCCTCTTCGTTCTTGCAGAATCCACAGCTTCTACCATCCGGTGGCAGCTTCTTTGCACCCTCAGCTGGCTTTTCTTGGGCATCTGCCCACTCACGACTTGAGTGTGACTCTTGGACTTGGTCCCCTTGTTCCACAGGTACTCTCGTCTGGAAATCCATTGTTGTTGCATTGCTGGTGTTGGTCTTCCTTGCAGAATTCCCCTATCACGACTTCTGTGCTCTCTGGGGAACTTAGGTGCACTTTGCACCCACTTCTCAGGGTCTTGGGGTGGGCTATTTTTCTAACCCTCACTGTTTTCTTACAGTCCCAGCGACCCTCTACAAGGTCACATAGGTTTGGGGTCCATTTGTGATTCGCATTCCACTTTTGGAGTATATGGTTTGTGTTGCCCCTATACCTATGTGCACTCATTGCAATCTATTGTGACTGTACATTGCTTGCATTGCTTTCTATTGCTATTACTGCATATTTTGGGTATTGTGTACATATATCTTGTGTATATTTGCTATCCTCATACTGAGGGTACTCACTGAGATACTTTTGGCATATTGTCATAAAAATAAAGTACCTTTATTTTTAGTATATTGGTGTATTGTGTTTTCTTACGATATTGTGCATATGACACCAGTGGTATAGTGGGAGCTTTGCATGTCTCCTAGTTCAGCCTAAGCTGCTCTGCTAAGCTACCCTTTTCTATCAGCCTAAGCTGCTAGACACCTCTTCTACACTAATAAGGGATAACTGGACCTGGTGCAGAGTGTAAGTACCCCTTGGTACCACTACAAACCAGGCCAGCCTCCTACATGGGTCCAGTACTGGTTTGGCAGTGGGACTGAATATTAAAATTGAGCTGCTGTACTGGAACTGATCGTGAGTGGGATTCCCAGTACAGGAAAGGAAGTGACCTCACTGAGGTAGAAATGGCACTGGCACAGCTGAGGAATTGGATTTTGTGAACTAAGGTGCACTGATGGAGCTGTGCCCGAGGTCCCAGTAGTGGAGCAGCAGTGTATACTGACTGCAAGAACTGAGGTGCTCTGGCAGACAGCTTGTGTGGGGTTCCTGGCACTGGCACAGCTGAGGGCTTGGAGTGTGTGAACTGAGGTGCACTGATGGAGCTGCAAGTGGGATCCCAGTACGGAGCAGAAGTGGGCACTGTCTCTAAGGATTGCAGAGCCCTGGTAGAGCTGGGTGCCTAATCTATATGCAATTACAAGTTATTCTCTGCTTGCTCTCAGCACCCAGGCAGGCACACTTGATTAAGAAAATCCAAGCAAAAGAAGGAGGGAGCCAGGCGGCTGAGAATGGTTGCAGAGAGCATACAAAGACAAAATGTGACCAAGATAACAGTCTGCTTTATAGCCTTGTTTACAGCTAAGCTCAGCAGAAGAGTGCTCTGCAAATGAAAGGGAAGCTTCCCTGGACAGGAGCAGGAAACAAAGTTAGAAAGAAAGTCCCCTACAGACCAGATAAACAGGACAAAGAGTAATTATAGCTTGCTCCCACACTGAAGGAGGGACAAAGAGGCATGGATGACCACCAGCAAGCAAGGATTTTTAAATGACACTGAAACTAACAAATGAAATAGCTGGAAGCCCAAAGAAGTATACTTAAAAGTAGACAAGAGGTCATACGCTTACAAGCGACCTAAAAATATAAAAGGAGACTTATGTATTTCTTGGCAGTTACCTAAAGTGTGGACAAAAGAAAAAAAACTGCAAAGTGCTTCCATAAACAATTTAAGATTTCAAGATGTTTCAGTGTAGTTGGAGAAACACAACATTGAGTAAAAAAATATAAGTAATGATTCATTATCATTATTATCAAAATAATGCTAAATTATTATCAAAATAAAAAATGGGGTAAGTGGGGTAGCTCCGACTATGCCAAAAAAAAATATATTTAAAAAACTTTAAAGATCAGTATAATTGTTATATAAACAAGATATAATAAGGAATTATTATGAATTATAGAAGTGCCACCAAATAGTGCGTGTAAACACTAACAATGTTTAAAAGGGAACGAGAAATGAGGGGGGTCGCTCATGAACACAAACATTTTTCCATAAATATTAGCAGCAACTAACATTTTCCATAAAGTTTAGCAGCATCTAATGCAGTGAACACAACAGATGGGGGGTCAGCATTATAGCTGTCTCTTTAAAACTTTTGAGCTTTTAATGGAGTGAAGTTGTCCTAATCAATGGAATGGCGTCTCAAACCATGGAGGCACTCTGTAAGAGGGATTGCTTCAGTGTTTTTACTTCTTAAAAGATTACTGTTTCTAGGACAAGGGTGTTCAAACTCCTGACAAGACTAGTTTCTGGGTAAGATGGCTTGTGGTACCACAGTGGAGAGCATATTGTTTGATGATTGTTAGTTTGAAGATGCTCCTTTCATCTGTTCGAAGCTCGTTCAGTGACATCAGAATTTATAAGATATGTTTGAATGTCTGTATCCAGCAAAGACTGATACACATCCTGGTACCTTGCCTCTATAACTTTTTAGCCCATTGATCAATCTGCGGTCTGGGGCTGTCTTATATGAAGTGCCCCATATGACGCAACAAATATGCAAAGCTCCAAACACTCCCCATTCCGTACCAGCCCCATTCCGTACCAGCCCCCTTCCCACCCAACCCCCACCCGGAGCACTTTGCCATTAGAGAAGGGCTTGCAGATGCTTGTGCAGCTCCTTGTGAAATACAGATCACCCTGGTGGTCATAGAGCACCGGTGCACACCTTTATTATCTTCTTTAGAAGGGACATGGGACGTGCAAATGATGGAAAGACACACTTTGACTCTGAACCCATGCCATATGATGGACCCCAGTGCAAAGGATAAGAGAGGGAAAGCGGACTGACTGCGCTCCACAAAGATGTGTTGGACAGTAGTGTGCCCCCTGACAGCAACCCGTGCAAGTGGAGAAATGTAGTCTCCGGCATGGGCCTGCACTGTAAAGGAGTGAGAGGCTGCTTCAAACAACCAGTTCACCTTTCCCTAACACTCTGCCCTCAAGGCAGGCTCGACTTCACACTTTGCGCCTAGGGTAGCGGATTGTCTATAAGAGTGCACCGACCAAGTCTGCGCCCAGTGCACCCATTTATCGTAGGCCAACACGAATTTAGGTTTGTCAAAATGCTCAGTTACTAAGGCAACCAAACCTAAATGTTCATGTGTAAATTAAATGTAACCATATCTGCAACTGAAGCCATTGCGTCTGTCTGCTGAGCGAGCGAGAGTGCGCGTGCGTATGTAAATAAATCGTCCTGAGGTCATTTCTTATCCTGCCTATCCTGTTAACCATCAGTAATCAGCAATGAAATGACGTGCTGCCTCACCCCAGGGAGCTCCAAGGAATTCTCTGAATATGCTGCTGCACGCGCCCAGAAGAAACACTAGTTTGCAAAGCGCATACTTTTGCTGTAAGTTTACTCAATAGTCAAACAGAATAGAAAAGTATAATAATGTAATTGTCTAGACAGATTAAGAAATGGGAATAATATGACTCAGCCTCTAGTATATTTCATATAATGGGTGAATACTGCCGGAGCTTTAGTTCTGGAAGCGAAAGCAAAAGTCAGCGGAGTTCATTTTAATTAAGTGGTGCGATGGCGAGTGATAAAACAGATCTTCCCATCCCGTCTACAAAACTCCCTTGTAAGCAGTCTTTGCATTTTCAGAACAAAAGTGATAGCTGCTGGTTTTATTTACAGGAAAGGGAGCGTTCTGGCATCCGAGACGAAACTCGATTTCTGATGATGTTTTAGTGAGAGGCGTGCTTTGCCCTAGGGACATTATTGTTAGCCAGTTTTGCTCTGTCCCCTGTTCCACAGTGATAGTGGGGGTTTTCCAGTCTTTTTCTGCTGAGATAAAAATCACTTTTCATAGCAAGCAGTACCAGTCGATTGAGATTAGACCCTGGTTAAATGTTTGTTGACTGATGCATATCAAAAACTTGAAGAAAAGAAACAAAACAAAAAATACTTTGTCAATGACATTAACATTTCTACCCATTTACCTTACCGGAAAATGAAGTATAGGTGCCGAGGACTGTGTGTAACCTCACAGTACATACACTGTATTGAAGAACTTGCATAGTGCTTCTCATCCCTGACGCGAGGTGCTTGAAGTGGGCAGGGTCTATCGGGGACGACAGTCCCACTCTTTAAACTGACAAAGCCGTCCCTCTCTCTACTTGTTGTAATAACAGGCTCCTGGAGAGTTAATGAACCGCTCGAGGCGCCTCAGGCTGAAATTAAAGGGAAAGCTGTCGGCAGCCAGTGAAAGAAGCTTGGCGCAATTGGGTCATCACAAAACCTAAACGCTACAGGGAAGCCAGTATATTGCTCATTTGTGGCCTCATGGTAACAAATATTTATTCTGTTGAGAGATAATGTGAGAGCGTTACCAGCTGAACCTTGGAGTGTGTTATTCTAAGGAAACCTATACAAATGGCTTACACTGGGTATAATCTGATTGTATAATACTAAAAGTATATATTCTGAAATTACTTGTTTAATGTAAAACACTAAGGGCCTGATTATGACCCTGGCGGACGGCGGAGGCCGTCCGCCAAGGTACCGCCGCTGAATGACCGCACCGCGGTCAAAAGACCGCGGCGGCCATTTAGACATTTCCTCTGGGCCAGCGGGCGCTCTCCAAAAGAGCGCCCGCCGGCCCAGAGGAAATGCCCCTGCAACGAGGACGCCGGCTCAGAATTGAGCCGGCGGTGTTGCAGGGGTGCGACGGGTGCAGTTGCACCCGTCGCGTATTTCAGTGTCTGCTTAGCAGACACTGAAATACTTTGCGGGGCCCTCT